>NC_092860.1:129128505-129143261 GCF_032062135.1 Pyxicephalus adspersus | reverse complement strand
AACAGGTTATTTGTTCATTTCTAAGAGTGCCTGACCCTGCTTGTGAGCTTGTCAATCAATGTGGTTTAATGTTGTGCTTGGCAACCTGAACCTCCTTCCATCACCATCAGGTGTGTTAGAATGAGTATGCAACTCAGCTGAACAGCTAACTGACAACCTGTTTGGAGAGCAAGTGGAAGTGTGTTTGTATACAATAGTGCTAAGATCAGGAGTTCTGTAGAACAGAACAGTGGCAGCAAATCAACATGAGTGAAGTATGTTAAAGGAAAGCCACACCTTATTCAGAAAATGTCAGACTATTAAAAAAGAAGAAAATAAATAAAAACCATGACAATTTATTCATAAAAGGAATATGTAAATAATACATTCAAATAACAATATGTGACAATCTGACTTTGAGAATGGGACAAAGGTATTGAGGGGGGTCAAGTACCAGTTTGGAGTGGAAACCATGCATACATTTTTACTAAATATTTGTGGATAAAATGAAAAAAAAAATGCTGAAAAATTGGTAAACAACAGAAAACTTAATTAGAAACCAGGCACAAAAAACATTGCAGCAATAGGTGAAGCTAACAATAATGAATATTACAACAAGTCACAATCAACAAGTCAAAAAATGAACAAAATGGTTTTTTTAACATTTGTAACATTACCTATGGTAACATTATTTGGTAACAAATACCTATGCAATGATATGCACCTGGAACATAATTTTTGTGGTCTATCTATCCACAAAAAGTAACACAAAGTAACAAAAAGTACTTGTCCTTTTCTATCACATACTAGGAATAAACTGTTCTATAAAGGCTGTGGCTACTCTGTAAATAAAACAGATTGTAATTTTGTTTTGATGCACCTGGAATGTAAGTAGCCAATAAAAAATACATTCAGTTGGGCTAGCAACTGTATATAATCAGATTATATTCGGAGAACATAGTTAGACATTGTTTGCTGACTAGCAAAACTGACAATGTCATGCCCAATACCAATTTATGAGGTATTATTCAGGCACCATGGAAGATAAGCCATTCAAAATTTGAGTAGCAGATATAGGCAGGCTTATATCATTATACCATATTCCTTTGATTTTCTCATCTACTAGTATAGTACTAGTACTGACATGGATGGCCAGATCTACTAGATATAGATCTACTGAGATGGCCAGGGGCCAATTCGGACTTTCAGTTGACCAGGAGGCTCAATAATTAAATAGGAGCAGTTGGGGACTGTGCACACTGATGGCTGAGGTTGCAGTTACAGTGGATCGCTGTGTAGCTTCTGAAAGTGATGCTTCAGGATAGAAAGTAGCCTGAATCTGTGTAGACAGCTTTTCTCTAAAATGGTACCCCAGTGGAGTACAATGTATACTAGAGAAAAACAGGGCTCTATGCCATCTGAATCTTCCCATCACACCTAAAATAACTAAATGGGAAAAACTCCAAAGTGCAGGAAAAGCAGCTTGTCATCTCCTAACTGATAGACAGAGCTCTGAAAATGCATTCAACCTTCATATTTCTTTTTTTTCTACAAAAAACTAATCTGTTATTGACAGCACAACCGATCCTTAAAACGTATCAACAGGGAACTACAATTTCCAGGAACAGTGTGATCTGGAAATGAACTGTAAATAGTTCTTTTGTGATTTATATTGCCCTCTATTACTTTTGATACATCTTATCAGGCAGTGCTTTCCCACTCATTTTGCACTGATAAAGCTGACACATTTATAATAGAGGTATTGCGTATGTGCAATCCCTCAACAGCAGCCCTGAATTATAAGATCACATATTTTTATTTGTGCAGTCATTTCAATAGCATGCTTTGTGGTTTCTATAGTGATATTTTCAATTTAGTTTGGGAGCAGAGCTGCAATGCTTATTTGTACAGCCCAAGTCTTCTGACCACTTATAACCTTTAAAAATAAAAATGTGAACCTATTTGTTCCGAAAGGAAAATATGAATAAAGAGAAAATGAAGGACAGTCTTGAAACACTTTCATTTGCATTATTTGCCTGGAGAGTATAGAGTACCAGCCTAGTGAGCCCGCAGATTCAGCTTTGCAGGCACCTGCAACTTCTTATTATCCAAGGTATTACATGTTTACGCTTCTTGGAAAAATAGTATTATCTTGATTGTTAGCTTAGACATTTTATGTAACAATCGCAGCTGGCTACATTCATTAGCGATGCAACAAAGGGAAAATACTGCCTCATCAGAACCAGATTGATTGGGTATGCAGTAACATATATTTAACGCCTTCACCATCAGGTGAGTCACCATGTCAGTGCAGATTAATGCACAGTTGGATGTATGCCCTGTAGTTCTACAACTGCTGGAAAATCTAAGCTCTAAGCACCTTTTTGCTCGATACAGTTAACACATTGTTGTTCTTTGCATGACTGAGGATGCATAATTTCCCTACTAACAAATATACAACGTAGCATGATAGAATGTGAAAAGGCCACAGCAGGATCATTTACATGATTATAAATGTATGCAATGCAGATACAGAGAATTAATACAATGCAGAAACCAGTGGAATCAAATTTTGGGCTATATTTAGCCTGTGGGTGGCTGTGGCTGTGGGTACAGCAGTTCACATGTGGCTCCTTGTGGCCAGTCACTCAGTTGCCCGCATCACTGATGTGGCTCTTATAGAACCACTTTTTGAACATTTTACAGCGAATAGCAGTGGGCAGTACTGAAATGGTCATAGATGCCACTATTCATTCTCTATAAGGAGCCACAAGTACCTCACCATCCGTCCGAGCACAGCCTTATAGACGGACAGAATTTTTAGGAAGACAGGATTTCATACTACAGGTATTCTGCAGATCATAACCAGTGTTGCTAAAACATCTAAATTCTGAATGTCCTAAATATGAACACCTTCGAAGTTGATTGTGAACAAATCTGGATGTTGATTCTGGTTTCTGGAAAGTAACTGCAGCAGCCAAATGCTCCAAAATGTCATGGGAAGACTTAAGCTGCGTACACACGTCAGATTTTTCTCGCCCGATAATCGGCATCGGCCAGATATCGGGCGAAAATCTGCAGTGTGTACAGTCGGCGGCGTCCATCGTCCGGACGATGAACGACGACCGATCCTTAAGGCTGCATACACATGTTCTATCATTGTCACTGGAAAAAATCTTTTATGATCATTTTTAGTTACAAGCAAGTGACTGATCAAGGAATGAGGGTTGTACACATAGCGCCATTCTTTTCTATAGAGAGGGGAGAATGACCAAGCCACACCCTGCTGCACTCTCCTCCCTTCTATTGCAATTGGTCATTGTCGGTCATTCATGGATCCATCAGGATCTATGAACAATGTTGAGTGACCTCTGTACATGTCAGGTTTTCACCCAAGACCAGCCAGACCATTACTATTGGGTGAGAATTATGTAAAGTGTGTACATAGCCTAAGGATGAGGTTCAAGTTTGGCACAACTTTGCCAGCAAACAGTATTTTCCACTTAGTTTTTCCACTTTTAGTTTTTCCACAAAGTTTTTAGTTTTTAGTTTTTCCACAAAGTTTACAAACTAAGGGTTCACAGATGGTGAGCAGCAAAATCGTTTACATCTAAACAAGAACCAACCAATAAGCATGGTGCAAGTTAGGTGAACATCTACTTTCCAGCCAAAAGATGAAGGGGCTATTCTTCTCTTTAACATGTAAAGCATTGTATTACTATGTCAAATCAGAAAAACTAATAAATGTAAAGCAAGTTGCTTACAGAACCTATTAAATAATTCAGTACAAGGTTTCATGCAAATAGAGCTAGAAAACACAGTATGTGTAGGTGGGATTTTAGGGCAGTATAGGCATCAACATTTGTGGAAAAAAAATCTTTATTGTTGCAATATACAAAATATAGTTAGCACACAATAAAATATTTGTAATACCTCCATACGCCGAGGGGGGCAACAGACCCAGGTTAAAATGCTGAGTATACCAAAATAGCCCTGATAAGAATAAAAACTTAATAGGCTGTAGCAATCCGATGTGTTTCGCAGATGTGCTCCTCTTCTTCAGGGATTTAATTTATACAGACTATAGGTGTGAAACACATCAAAATCAAGCTAATTGGGGGAACAGAAACCACAATTGGAGGGAAGCTCAATCCAACAAAGAGGAACAGTCCAACAATGTATCAAGTAGTTGTTTCAAAGAGTTTTCCTATAATGATGTACCAAAGATTCGTGCAGTATTGTATAGAGTTTCAAAACGCACCCCTGGAGGGCAGCAAATATTCTCTTTTAACTGCACCAAACATTGGTAAATCACTGCCAAAAACATGGATCGAAGATTCTTCCAGAGAGCGCAGCTTTTTGTGGTAACTCCCAACTGTAGAGCTCCCCAACGGCAAATAGAGCTGCAATGCAAGCAATGATTGCTGTCTGGGGCTTTGGGGATTCTTTTTCAAACAATATGATGTTTATTTGTAAGGAAATAATTTAATTATCTAAATAATTATTCCAGACCCTGTTATCTTTATCATTAAAAATAACCTCATTAAAAATGTGTGTATATTTATATAATGAAATTACCCAAAACTTATACACTATAGTTGTATTTCGTAATTGCAGATGTGCCTGTGGTCATTTGTGTGCATTTTCTCGTGTTTTATACTACTTAAATTAATGTGCAAACTTGGGATAGTGCTTGCCTGCAAGTGAATATTATCTGTCATCTTTATTTGGCTAGACATTGCAGAATGTTTAAAAGTAGCAGCTGAGTATTCAACAGTGGATATGCTTTCCCGCCAAGTCAAACATAGCAGACTAATTTCTCATTGTTAATTGCTTGTAAATGCCTCCTGTGTAAGCAGTACATACTTATGTATGTCATTAGAAGAAAAGCAAGGCTTGTTGGACTTTATTGAAGAGTTTGACTTGTTTAGATCAATCTCCTGTGAGGTTGGTTTACCATCCAGTCATCAAACTACTCATCAGGAACTCTGGCTGGTAACTTAAATGTATTTAAAGTCCTCAATGCATCCAGCTGCTTAGCTCAAACTACTACATTTAGAGATTTTAGCTACAATACAACCTGATAAATGCAAGAAAATAAAGTGAGTATTTCTTATAACAGACACAAATCATATGGGATAACCACCAAGCTATGTTTTGCCTTTATGAAACATGTCTGGAACAGCAAGAGTTTGTTACAAAGTTTATACATTTTACATGAGGTCACAGCGCCATCTAGAAGACAGAGTATAAACCTTAATTCTATTTCTAATGGCATTTTAATGTCAATAAATCTTGGTTTATACTGGAGTATAAATGGTAATTATCATAAAGCTTCCAAAAAGTAGGAAACTCTAGGTTATTGATGGGTTTGGATTTGCTGAGCTAATAGTCAGTTGTTCCGGAAGTTTGTACATGTACATGATTTCTGTGACTTTCTTTATGCTAACATATTATGTAAGCCCTAAATAGTGGCTATCCCATATGCTGTACAGCAGTTGTGATGTATGAAAAGTGTTTTCTGGCCAAGATTATATGCAAGATGCTTTCTAGGCAGATGGCAGACCACAACTGGCCCTTAATTGGAAGGACTCTCCTTCTTTCATAAGCAAGTATGGAATTTCCTCTTTCTATTGAAAAGTGTTGCACCAAATCTTCAACCCCAAAAAATATAATATAAAAGAAACATAATTGTTAAAAAAAAGTTCATTTTTTATGGTCCACACAATGGGGACATGACAAGCCTTGGGGGGGGGGGGGGGGTAGGTTGGCAGTTAGTTGTAATAGCATTATACATGGATTGACACAGATAAATGAAGATTGCTTTTTCATGGCATCACTGTGACTATTAATACAGAATGGTAATATGTCAATCTAGCAGATATCTGTTTATGAGAAAGTATATTCAACACTCTTGCAGATGAGATTATGCATGAATAATTTGCTTTTTAATCTAATATGCTACTAAAAAGTACAACAAAATATATCTATATTCATTCTAGGCCGTAGTCGATGCAATGTTGATATATAGTTTTGTTAGCAAGATAAAAGCCTGTGATGATTCTCCAAACTAATGGATGAAAACACCCACAGAGAAATAAAGAGGCTTTCAAATACATTAATAAGGAGCAAGCGGTTCGCTCCCATAATGCTTTTCATAAATAGTGTCATTCACAGAGGCCACAAGGTAGTGAATTCAGTGGGAAAAACCTCATCTTTCAGGCTAAAATGCACACATTGAAAAGCTTGCTAAAATGGCACAGATACTCACCTGTAAATAGCTGTAGATTACATATGGGCTCACTGATCAAACAGAAAAGAAGACTTTAAAGAACTAATAAACGCTGAGGCTTACATGTAAAATAGTTTTCTCTGCAGCCAATTCTTCATGTACTAAACTCACTTGAATAAAGCTGCAATTAATTTGTAGGGGGTATGCTGCCTAAACACCTCTAGATTCACAATCAGAGCATGCAATATGACACTATTTCAGCTGAGGGTAGGTGAGAATACACATCTGAATTGGTAGTAATCACCTTTTTGCAGCCTGTACAGGTACTTTTACTGACAGCTGTTAACAGTTAGCACTAGCACGGCTTACAAATAAGATTCTAATATTTTGGTGACTATATACAAAGAGAGAGAGAGAAACTGAATAATGTTTTTTAATGTTACATAGTTACATAGTAAGTCATAGTTACATAGTAAGTCAAGTTGAAAAAAGACATAAACCCCTCAAGTTCAACCACTAGGGACAAAAACATATCCCAGATATAAAACCCTATGGACATAATTGATCCAGAAAAAGGCAAAAAAAGAAAACCCTGGTACAATCTGCTCAACAAAGTAAAAAAATTCCTTCCTGATTCCATGAGGCAATCGGATGTTCCCTGGATCCACAGTCACTGTTATCTTTACTTTAATGATTTAATACCCAGTTATATTCTGTGCTTCTAGAAGAGAATCCAGCTTTTTCTTAAAGCAATCTATAGTAGTTGAATAATGGGGAAGAGAGTTCTCTATATAGACCGTTTATATATTTTTACAGGGTGATCATATACCCCCTTATACGTCTCTTCTCTTCTCTAGATTCAGTTCAGCTATTCATCTTTTAATACATAGTAACATAGTCTAGGAAGTCTAGGAAAAAAACATGCTAGAAACCAATATACTCCAGATGAAACCATTTACTGTATTTTTCGGACCATAAGACGCACTTTTTTTCCCCCTAAAGTGGGGGGAAAATCAGGGTGCGTCTTATGGTCCGAATGCATATTTTTTTACTTACCTGTATCCCCACCGGTCCCCGCAGCCAGTGTCCTGCGTCTTATAGTCCGGAGCGTCTAATGGTCCGAAAAATACGGTATATATAATTGATACAGAGGAAGGCAAAAAAACTCTTAATAAAAATTATTCAGTTTACTCCAACACGGAAAATAAATTTCCTTCCTGATCCTGCAATGCAATCAGATGTTCCCTGGATATGTAACAGTCTCTGGTATCATTCCTCCTAGTTAAATTCTCTGCTTCTTAAAGCAATCTATAAATTGTGCTAATTTCACATTTATACAGATATTACTGTGAACAATCCCTTCTGAATGAGGACTAAAACATACGGAGTGCCCTCTTGTCTTGTGCTATTACCTACAAGTTACTCATTTCTCAAGTGAAGCAAATTCTCTATATGGGCCATTTATTTATTTAAATGTTTCTTGTCATTATTGCAAAGAGCATGCCAGTCTTTTCAAAAATTAAAGAAAAACCACACAAGATGCATGATCCTACTCAGGGTTCATTGATGAGCAACGTTGAGGGACTGTTGTACATATGTCAGATTATTGTTCAAGACAAGCAAAGCTCATGTTTATCTGTCATGCTATAGGTTACAATAGAAATTAGTGGTGTTTCTTTCAAACACGATTACAGGAAGTGCCAGTCCAGGTAACTACAAGTCTTTGGCCACTGATCACCATTTTTAAAAGCATTAATCACAGCTACAAAAGCTACTCCATTTAAGTGAAAGCTTTTATTAATATAGGTCAACTAGCTGATAACGCAGCATTGCCCGGGTATTTATTTATTGCAATCCTATATTATACAGGAAAAGGAATCAAATAAAGCTATAATGATTTTCTTGTCTATGGTGTTGTTTCATTTTTTTGCCTTTGATTGCACTCGGCCAATCGCCTTACGTTTTCCCAAAGGCATTATTACAGGCCAGAAACTTGTAATAGAGTCCAAAAACAAATATGTAAAAATATAAGCAAAAGGCGCACTGTCACTGAGCAATACATACACACATACATACATACATGCAAATATACCTCTGGCATATACCACAGTGCTGTACAAAGATCAGCGATGGACTCACATAAGTCTGACTCATATGTCTAGCAAGTTTGGTTGAAATGTCTCCATGCGTTTCCTAGTGATGACATACACACATCCAAATATAGCTATGACATATAGCACAGCACTGTACAAAGATAACTGGTGCAATCACATGAGTCTCAGTCATATGTTTAGCAAGTTTGGTTGTAATGTCTCCATGCGTTTTCAAGTGATGGTGGAACATACACACATACATACATACATACATACATTTTTATACAAATAGATTTATATAGCTCTGACATATGCCATAGTGCTGTACAATGAAACACTGAGCTAGATCCATCAGTCTCTGTACAGGAGGAGCTGACACTGTAATGTCTCCCCACAGTCACACACTATTATTATACATTTATATACCTCTGACATATACCACAGCGCTGTACAAAGATCAGTGGTTTCATATGTCCAGCAAGTTCGGTGTAAATGTCTCTATGTGATCACCAAATATAGCTCTGACATATATCACAGCGCTGCACAAAAATCAGCAGTGCACTCACATGAGTCTCAGTCACCTGTCAAGCAATTTTGGTTTAAATGTCTTGATGTGTTTTCGAGTGATGGTGGAACATAGCAAGATTGGTTGAAATGATATACACACATACATACACACATCCAAATATAGCTCTGACATATAGCACAGCACTGTACAAAGATGACTGGTGCACTTACATGAGTCTCAGGCATATGTATAGCAAGTTTGGTTGAAATGTCTCCATCCCTTTCAAGTGATGGTGGAACATACACACATACATACAATTTTTATACATAGATTATGACACAGTGCTCAATGGCTGATCACCCTTTCATATATTCAGGGGGACCGCCTAATAGAAAGATGGACATTAGCTGCTGCGAGTGACTACAACTAGCACCAGAAATCACAGATCGGACAATGCTGGAATTTCCATCCCTGGGAGAGAAGTTTTATTCTACACAAAAAGACACAGCCTGAAAATGAAAGGCCAGCAAAGATCACATAGTGATGGGAGAGTTGGCAGGTTGTCTCCAGAGGTCCTTCTCCTGACTCCGCTGGGGGGTGCATCGGCCAGAGCCGTGGACCACCACTGGTTTCCGTGCTCTTGTGGTCCACCTTTCAGACGGCCACGGCCTGACCGAGGGTTGGGGACCCCTGACATAGAAAATGGGCACAGCATACACAAGTAACCATTCAAATCACTGAAAAGATCTTTTTCTGTAGACTGGAACATTTCTGAAATTGCTTCAATGGTATCTTTACCCAATTAAGACTGATTCATTAAAACAGTGCAAAACAGGTTATTATCACTGCCTGTTACAGAATGACTTGTCAATTAACAATATCAGCACTAAAAGCATTCTAACGTCTCTATTAGAAGGTGTTATGCCGCACTCTTACTTATATAGGTGTTTACCCCCAATAGGCAGGATCCAGTAACAGCTGCTCAGAACCTCAGGGGGCTCAAATAACAGCTCACAAACACACTTGTTGATAATGAATTAAATTGTTCTCAGTGGGGCTCCCTCATGGCTCTGTCCGGATTCTTAGGGGTGACAGTATATGTTGGATGAGTTACTACTGGAATATTTACATGTAATGGTCTTTGATTTGACTACAATTTTTTTTTACAGTATATCAGGTTTGCAGATTCTCTCCAGTACATATATGGGGTAAGTGTATTCATTATCCCTGCAAAACAGCTGTTGAGGCTGTAGGATAAGGCACATAGGAAGTCTATTGATTTCAATCAGTCCAAGCATACAAATAGGTTTGCATTGGGAGATAGGAGCAGTAAAACACAATGACTGTGCAGTGCTCAGTGACAGCAGCAGACTATTTTTTACTGCCAGCACTTACAGGAATATTGCTGAGGTTTGCTGCAACTACTAAAAAAATGCAACCCCCACCGACACACACACATCTGTATTAATTGACAAATTATTAAATGTATTTTTTTTTTCATGTAACTAATGTAAATCTCTAAATTTGCATTGATTTGAATACATTACAATCCTCTTCTGGAGAAGGTGTGCTGCATGCATATGTGCTGGCAAGGAACAAGGGGGAGACTTCATTAAACTGATGCTCATTCACTGTCCAATCAGCAAGCTGGGAAGTAGAAGATGATACCAATGTATTCTTTAACTCTAACACAGGGTAAGTGCAGAGCAATATGGAAAAGACAAACATTATTTAGTTAACAGCTTTCTGTGGTCCCTTAATCCTACTCACAGTGTTACAGGTTTAATAGGAATGATTTATTGCACTTACAACAACAATATTGTACAAATACCTAAATGCCTTGTTTGGAGCAAAGAAGCAGCAGCAACCCAAGAAATAATTTTTTAAAGAAATGTCAAAAGCAGGTAAGCTAAATCTCATTGACTTTCATTGAGCGGTACACAGGAACCTACTTTGCGTTGCTCTGTGTTTTCATGGAAGCAACATGTCTTATGGAGATGTGTTTGAACTGCAGGCAAGTCTGGCCATACGCAGCCTTTTTCTGTCAAATCCAGTGTGTGCCATTTTAAACGCATATGTATTTGCTATTTAAAAGTAAATATGACCATCAACTTGAGTCCTTTTATTCGTATGTTGTGCCACCCCAAAATTTGCCTGTAGATCAGGGTTTCTCAACAATGGTTCCATGGAGCCTTAGGGTTCCTCCAGAGGTTGCTAGGGGTTCTTTGAGCAATGAGCATTTTTTGCCTCACAGGTCAGTTTAACTGACACCAATTATTATTTTTGGCTATCTGTATGGGTGACCCCCCCCCCCCCCAATGGTCAGCAATGTAAGAGGCATTCTTTCCACTGACCCCCTGCTAACATACTGTAAGCTGTTAAAGTAATTATAGACTGGGATCCCCACAACATCAAAGTTATTTCAAAAGTTTTTCCATGTTACAAACAGGTCAAAAAAGACTGCCGTAGACCATCTCAGATGTTAGAAATGTTGTTTTCGGTACAGGTGCACAATGGGAAATACAGTTACACAGTTACACAAGTTATCACGTCACAACAGAAGGTAAGTAGTTTCACTTCACAAAAGTCCATTGGTACAGACCTTAACAAGACTCTGCAAGAGATTAAAGCTAAACTAAAACTAGCCTAATGATAGGAAATAATCCACATTGGTCCTGCTCCCAAACACCCACCAGCCAATGCGAATGCTTCCCATTTCTATTCCTTGTCAACAGGCTTGCAGTGTTTAAATTGACACTAGTTACCGATTTGCAACTAATATGGTTCTGTACGTCCAGCAGCTAGTTCTAATAAATGTTAAAAATAAGGTGCTAATTTGGAGTAGTGGATGCTTTCAGTATGCTTTTCTGTGTGTCTTGTGCTGAAACCTACATTGCATTTCCCAAAGAAAACAGATAAATAAATGCTGATATACACAAAGCAAACGTGTACACATTTCTACACATTCCCTTTAAAGTGAGCTATAATGTTTTTGGTAAATTCTAAACAAGGTGCATCAGTTTGAGCTATTGAGCTCTGTGAATAATATGCTTTTTCTGCAATGAAGATTCTTGCTATATTACATACTCCTTGAAGTTTATTTTCAGTCCTGACCATAACACAGAAAAATATAAGAAAAGTAACTATACATTCCCAACAGGTATGTTTATCCCAAATCAGACTGCCAAATCTATGAGAATAACTCTGCAAGTGGCCTCCTTAGATGTACAGAACACCACATTTACTTAATTCTAAAAAAAATACTAAATGGCTATGTTAATTAACATAATTAAAATAAGAGTAATAATTACTGTAACTGCAATATTGTATCCATGACGAAGGTTCTAGGTAAGGTAGCGTAGGCATCATGAGCTATACAGCAACCTGTGGCCTTATTCGATTAACACAGCTTTGGGTCACAAAGAAGTAGAGAGAGGGTCCAATAAGCCAAAAAGGCTTCATATCAACATGCATGGAGGATTAAATGGCAATTAAAGACCGAGCAAAGAAGAAGTGAAAGATGAAGAATATAATATACCAAAATGTTTCTGTTCGGTCTTTATTCTTGTATTTTCTAAAGGAATAAAGATGGCTGTGTGCCCATACTATAACATGCTGCATGCTGTGATGTTTCAATACATAATGCACCATCTCTGCTAAAGTTAATGTTAGAAGATAAAACATAAAAACTTAACTATTATAAAAACATTACAATGTATGCTATGTAAATGTATTGTAAAATAAAAACATCAATAGAAATATAAGAATACACTGAGGGTATATAAAGCATTCATCTTATGTCTCCTAAAACTACATTTTAACTGGTGATGATAAAATTGGAAGTGCCAGCGATTTTTAAACTACTGATTCCCCTGAACATTTGGAGAGGAGAGTGTCTGTCTACATGAATCACACAATTTGGAAATACAGGTAATCATGATTCAAGAATTGTATGATATTCCACAGGCTGGATACATATGTATAGTCATACAAATCCAATTTACTGTCAAATCTCTTACATTTTAAACTATTTTACTAACTTTCAGCATTATAATTATATTTTTTTTCTCTGTGGAGTTCTGATCTTTAGAGACTAACGTCTCCTACATCTGATATCAGATTTTGTAGTGGTAACTTGATTTTCCATTTCTTTCTATGGGGTTTTAATACAAAGGTCACTTCCCAGGTATTTATATTATTCATTTATATGGTGACGGCATTTCTCTATTTAGTAAACCCATCACATTAGCCTTTGTGCTGCCTAAATTCACCTGAGAAACTGCACCCACTCTTCCTACTTGTCTGTATTGAGACAATGGACCTGATTTTTTGAAGCTATCCAAGGCTGGAGAGTACACTTTCATCACAAAAGCTGGGTGATCCAGCAAACCTGGAATGGATCTGGTCCAGGATTCAAAACATTTGCTAGCAAATAGCTAATGACTTTGAAGAAATCCATTCCACATTTTCTGGATCACCCAGATTCACTGATGAAAGTGTACTCTCTCCAGCCTTGGAGAGATTTAATAAATCAGGCCCCATGAGATCTTTTCTTTAGATATTACTGAAACCCGCAAAAGGTAAATATTAGTTATAATAATACTATAGACACATTTTTTATTGTATGGTGCCTTTTTATAGGGTTAGGTAAACTTTTGAGAATGTGTACTTTAGTACTAAACATACTCAACAGTAGAGGGGCAGATTGTGGGGATGAGGCCGACCACACAATTTCCCAATGTATAGAGCATGGAAATCTGGTATGTTCAGCAGTGTGGACCTGTCATTTTACCTGCAGATTCTTGCAGTGCTCTTTGCAGAACCAGCCTGTTGTGTTCTGTGCCAGTCTTCTCTGCCGTGCTGTTAGTCTCAGAGCCTGGACCTTGGATCAGGTTTTCCTACTGCCAGCTCTGACCTCTCTTCACTCTGGTTTCCCTCTCTTGCCTGTTGGACACAGCAGGTCACCATACCAAAGCCTCTCCATCCTTTCCTTTTAGGTAGGCTCTGAAGGTTGCAACTTTGAAGCACCTGGCAGCAAAGAACTTGGAGACTTATTAGGCCATCATCTCTTCTGGAGTACTCTGGTGAAGACCATCTGTCGCTTAGATTCTGCACCTCTGCTGATCCCATGCAACATGCCCTAAAGACCCTAAATCAACCACTCGTCTTTTTCCTGGATAACCACGCCCAATGCCATATCTCTGCAGCACATTACATTATTGTTCTATTAATAAGATGGCATTGGGTGACTGGTCCAGTGTTTGACACCACAATTGATTGTGTTTTGATTTAGTTCTATAAGTACTAAACAAATCTGTTGTTTAAGATAACTTTGGTTAACTATTCAACTGAATAGGAGGAATGGTTAGGAAAGTGGTTACGCCTGTGGAAGACCACTGCGATGAACTGCAGGTCTGAAATTAGCCCTACTTTTACTGAATGGAAAAGACATACTACCTTACTACCTTACACTACCTTACTAGTTCTTTTTCTTACAACCATATGTTACAAATTCAACAATTTCACTGATAAATCTGTTTTGAAAACAGATCTTTATTACATAGCTAGCTCCCTATGTATTTACATTTAGGCCCATATATATTTGGACAGAGACAACTGTCAACTGTTTTTCTAATTTTGGTTCTGCACATTACCACAATTGAATGTTTTCAATTTGTGAATTTTAAATGAAACAACTCAGATGCAGTTGAACTGCAGACTTTCAGCTTTAATTCTGTGGGTTGAACAAAGAGATTGCATAAAAATGTGAGGAACTAAAAAGACTTTTTTAACACAATCACTTCACTTCAGGGGCTCAAAAGTAATTGGACAAATTAAAAAGCTGAAAATAAAATGCTCATTTCTAATACTTGGTTGAAAACCCTTTGCTGGCAATGACAGCCTGTAGTCTTGAACTCATGGACATCACCAGATGCTGGGTTTC
>NC_092860.1:129075107-129127355 GCF_032062135.1 Pyxicephalus adspersus | reverse complement strand
AAAAGTTCCTCACATTTTTATGCAATCTTTTTGTTCAACCCACTGAATTAAAGCTGAAAGTCTGCAGTTCAACTGCATCTAAGTTGTTTCATTTAAAACTAATTGTGGTAATGTACAGAACCCAAATTAGAAAAAAGTTGTCTCTGTCCAAATATGTATGGACCTAACTGAATACATTCTATGAAGAGCAAAGTTTGCTGTTTGCATATGGCAATTTGTCCCCAGCGTTAACAAATCGCACCTGTTATTTCATCTTTTAAAACATGCGTATGTTCCACATCTGGTGTTTGTTTAGCTGTGTGCCTGGCCTTCTCTAGTATAAAAACACAAAAAATGAAAATAATATTAGCATTGCATGCAACCATAACCTCATGTGTTTTGTGTTATTTTTGATGGTGTTAAAGTTTGCCAGCTTCTGCAGGAGTTGGTATGAATGAGAAAGAAATTGGGGTAGAAAGGTAACAATGATTAGGATAAAGTGTTAAAAGTCACAAGTAATTTAAAACCTCTTTTTAAAGAAGGATCTTTCATAGCTGAAGGTATGAAAGTGAACATGGTATAAATGAGTAAAACTTCTTTATAATAAATGAGTTACTTCAAATAAGTGTCTGCTGGAAATTGTAGCCAGGACACCTTTCACCTCTGCAGCAAGCTCACGTCTCAAACCTTTTTTCATCCATCTGCAGTTACTGAACTCTCCTCAACTCACTATTTATCAAACACCTCTACATTCCACTTTAAAGCTCAGCTCAAAATTCAACTCTTTAAAGAAACTTCTATTTAAAATATTTACACTACCCATTCCACAGGCACTTGACCTTCATGACTTCCACTTTCTAATTGATGTAATTTTACTGTGTGCTTCCCAATAATAGTATATAAGTGGTGAAAATGAATTTCAGATCAACTTCATGTTTTAAATATCCACAGCATGCATTTAGTGTCAGTTCCCGGAATTAGAAAAAAGTTTCTATCTTCTAGGTAATGGTACCCATACATCAGCAGGTTATTGGCTTAGTTAGTTCATTTTTTTATACTGCAGGTTATTTTAAATACTTAATTGATCATCGTCCAGATAAAATGATGTGTAAAAAGTTCAGCTTTCCAATGTTTTCCTATCTCTATATATTAAAGATGGGGTATCATTATAAAATGCAAGCAGTACATGATTCATTGCACTACAGCAGGTAATTCCAGGTACGGAGGTGAATGTAGCTTGCATCCCTTTATATCCTGGCACTGTTGCTTGTACCAGATATGTCATCTGAAGTGGAGGGAGAAGGGATTGGCCCAAAACTGTCACATGAGGTGGAAGGAAAGGGGATAGACTCAGAGATGTCTCATGAGTTGGAGGGAGCTGTCATGTGAGGTGGAAAGAGAGGGGATAGGTGCAGAGATAACACATGAGATGGAGGGGGAGGAGATTGTCCCAGAGCTGTCACATGAGGTGGAGGGAGAGGTGATTGGCCAAGAGCTGTCATATGAGGTGAGGGAGAAAGGATTGGCACACAGATGTCACATGAGGTGGAAGGAGATGGGATTGGCCCAGAGCTGTCATATGAGGTGGATGGAAAGTGGACTATCACAGATATGTCACATGAGGTGGAGGGAGAGGAGAATGGCCAAGAGCTATTATATGAGGTGGAGGGAGAGGGGATTGGTGCAGAGCTGTCACAGAAGTCAAGAGGGAAGGGACTAGCCTAGAGTTGTCACATTAGGTGAAGGGAGAGGGGATTGCAGCAGAGCAGTCAAATAAGGTGTAGAGAGAGGAGATTAGCACATAGCTGTCATATGAGGTAGAGAGGATGGTGCCAGAGCTGTCATATGAAGTGGAGGGAGAGAAGATTGGTGCAAAGCTGTTATATTTGGTGGAGGGATTGTCCAAAAGCTGTCATGAGGTGAGGAAGAAAGGATTGCTCCAGAGCTCTCATATGAGGTAAAGGGAGAGGGGATCATCCCAGAGCTGTCCTGTGAGGTGGAGCTGTCATAGAGTTGTAGACAGAAGGGATTGTCCCAAAGCTGTCATAGGAGGTGGGGAGAGATGGGGTTGGCCCAGAAATGTCACATGAACTAGAGGGAAAGCGGATTGGCACAGAGCTGTCATATGGGGTGGAGGTAGAGGGGAATGTTCCACAGGATTGGTGCAGAGCTTTCATAGGAGGTGGGGGAGAAGCAATTGGCCCAAAGTTGTCACATGAAGTAGAGGGAGAAGGCATTGACCCAGAGCTGTCAGATAAGTTGAGGGGGAAAAAGATTAGCCCAGAGCTGCCATATGAGGTAAATTAAGAGAGGACTGTCCCAAACCTGTCACATGAAGTGGATGGAGAGGGGATTGGGCCAAATATGTCATATGATGTGGAGGGAAAGAGGATTGGCCCAGAGCTGTCCCAAGTCCTGTATAACTTCCAACTATACCTCGCAGAGCCAACATGGGGTTTCCTTGCCTTGCTCAGAGTGGCTTAATCTGGTGATTGAGGAGCAAAGGATGGGTCAGAATGTACTGTTAATGGGAAAAACGTTTAAGTGAGGCTGTTGTTTTGCCTTGCATTGAGTAAATCCCAATACTTTTTCCATTACCAGTGACTATCTGCATTCGATCTTTTATTTAAAAATTGAATATTGTTTTTGCTCTTTAGGTGGTTGGGGTATCTAACCTAATGAGTATTCCTCTGATATCTACTATTTATTTCTTGAGAATGTGTTTCAAACATGTTCTGATGACAGTGGGAGCACCTACTGAAAAATACATCAAGCTTTTTTGTGTTGCTTGTCATATAATAAATCTGTATTAGCAGTCGAACCATTGGAGCCTCCTTCTCTTTGACTGTTAAAGAAGGAATTGTTCAAGAGCTCTCTGTTCATTTCCAAACAACCAGATGCCCCTGTGTATAGCTCACTTAAAGACACCTACTCACAGAAAAAGATTGTCAGATAGCATAAAGGAGGTTTGTCACAATCTCTTAGAAATATGATTGTGCATGGGTTTTAAGAGTTTGAAAGAGAGAACTTTGGAAGAAAGATGCTGCATATAAAAAAGGTTCTGTCATTCAAAGACTATGGGAAAGTCACCCATAGTCAATAAACAGTGGACCAGGTAAAAGAAGATCTAAAAACTAACTTAAATGAAATTTAAGGCAAATATAAAAGACAGAAATAAAATAAGCGCTGCAATTATGAATCCATCATGAAGTGTATTTTTCAAATATCAGTGCCTGAATTTAGCATTTGTTAGGCTTGTATGGTTAAGTCTGGCCATCAGCTCATCCCTACTTCCCTCAATTCACTATTTAGTGGAATATTAGAATTTGTGAACTCAGCCTCAGTGTAGTGCCTGGTGGGTTGTGTACTAGTCTGTAGGAAAAGCACACATAAAATTCTTTGTGGCCATCCTTGTTCACCTGAAATTACTCACCTAGAGACCTGGAAGCAGAACGTTTTCTAACTGTTTAGAACCATTGACCTATCCTGTACCCCCTCCCCCTAGGATCCCGGACTGTGCCTGGAGATGGAGCATCTTCACTATCTTCACTGGTGTCGTGAATTGCAACTCCTCTCCACAGGAATCCTAAATAAGGAGGAGAGAGCTCTCTGTTCTTATCTTATAGACAGGTCAGCACTGGTGATATGACTTTTATAAGGCTTCGGTAGACACCCTTTTATGATGTCTACTGCTGCAGTCTGCATCTGCACTACCCAAGTGACACCACTGTTTGGCTTGTCTTCATTATCTTTCATTTCCTGTATTTTAGAGCTACTTTTCATAACCCAAAGCAAACACCGGACATTATTGCCCATTAACTTTAAAATTGTTTGAAAATTTGGCATGACCAAGTCTCTAATTTATAATTCCATCTTAATTCTTTCAGTCCATCACTATATTCGGGTCTTTCTACTGGTTGTATACCTTTACAGGAAAAGCTGTTAGGTTTGCATCCAATCCCAACAATCCTGTCCTGTTTCAAAGCTGAACTTCAGCCTTGCCTACATTTTTGCTCATCCATTAGATAACATTTACCTCTCTTGCGCAATCTTAAGCTTTCATATATTAGCACTTTGCAACTTTATTCTCATAAATAAGAAGCGTCAATTGATTTATTAGGTGTCTCTTATGTGTATGGATGCTGGCCCAAGCCTTCCACTTTCTACTTACTGTTTTCTTGCACGCCAATCAGTATAAGCCAGCGTCATTTTTGGGTGTTACATCAGGTGGTATGCATTCTACTGTTGTCTGTCCTGGAATGAACACATTCTACTTAACACCTATATCCTAAAAGTTTATAAATGCTTCAACATTCACAATGTACAAGGATGGGTGGTTTTGTGCAGCACTCCACCACCAGGCTCAAAGGAAGAAGAGAAAGTGGAGGAAGATTTGGTGATGACATTACCATATTTTCATAATTATCAGCCATTCCCTAATTATCTGTATTTCTTCTACTTTTTGGTTTATTGACTGTTTATTATTTTTCTTGTCTGAAAAATAAAATAAAATTGTATTTTTATAAAAGATGATACCTAGCAATGGAACCAATAGCACAACACATGGGCTCAATATTGAATAATCAAAAAAAAACTAGAGTATTAGAATAGTAATCAATTTTTATGAAGACTGATATTAAAAAAGGTTTTGAAGGGGTCACCAAATAAACATATCTTTAACTAGTTTAAAAAAAAAAATATTTGGAATACAAGAGCGGCAGAAAAGACCCCAGGGGGGCGCCGTAATACTTTATTCCATTTAATTTCTTGTTTTTGATCGTATTCTATGTCTCCCCTTTATTTACTGTTGCAGCTATATATTTAGAGCCTAGTAACAGGAGAAGACAGATGAGTGTGCGGTGAACCCTCCACACTGAATCATGAATACAAAGTGCTTCCTGACAGGAGGATGATCCCTCATTTTGTTTCATGATAACAGCTGTTGTTTCTGAATTAAAAAGTTACTTGTGGGAAAGATCTGGCACAGGGGCATCCTCTTCCTCTTGTTACTATATGCATATTTATTCTGACTAGGTCAGCTGGGATCTGTGTGGCTCTCTGGGTGGGGAGATATACAGCTTCAAAACAAAGTAAGGATGGAATGGAAAGTAACTTTACACTGCAATAAAGCTTGTTGCTAGAAGACAAATAATGACAATATGTTTTTCTTTTTTATTTTCAAACTCTCTTTTTATAGTTAGTGCAGAATTACAAACTCCCAGGTCTTCTTACAGATACCATGTAATCAGGGCCGCCGAGAGAAAATCTGGGCCCCCGGTACAAAGAAGGTGTGATATAGAAATATCTAGACACATGTATGTGTGTATATTACTATTTATTTCTAACAATCCTAGATTACATTGATACTTGTAGACAAGTATGTATAGGTATAACTGTAATAATAAAGTAATATATTTATAATAGACGTTCAATAGCATGTATTGTCTGCCGAACAAAGCTGCTTTCCTGGCCTTTTTCCTGGTGAAACTCAGAATTACATATTCAAAATCAAAATTTTTCTGTTTTACTACATCAGACTCAATACTGAATACTTAGTCCACTTTTCCAAATTTGCGGTGTTTAATTTACATTTTTAATTTTGTGAATGTTCTTTATTTAAATACTTATATAAAAGTAAAGAAAATGTAATCTTCTTGCTCCTTTTGTTAATTATTTAATTCAAATAAAATAACAAATAGGGGGTTCACATTTTTCTTAAAAATTTCCTTTAAACTTCAACTGCTTTGTGGTAACGTACATGTTTCTTCTAAGCATAATAACACATGGTACAGTATATTTGTTGCAGTGCCATTCACATGAATGATTAGAAGGTGACACTGCACCCACATTAGGGCATACTGCAAAATGCTGAGTTAGGTAATGCTGCAGATGCAAATTTCATGTAAATAGTTGAACTGCCTTATTGTAATGCCCAAACACCCAAAATCACACCAAAGGGCCTGATTTATTAAACCTCTCCAAGACTGGAGAAGATACACTTTCATCAGTGAACCTAAGTGCTCCATCAAATCTTGAATGGAATTGAAAATATTTGCTAACAAATTGACTTTTAAGAATCCATTCCAGGTTTTCTGGATCACCCAGCTTCACTGATGAAAGTGTATTCTCCCCAGCCTTGAAGAGCTTTAATAAATCAGGCCCATAGTTTTAGTGCATAGTGCATAGTGGTATAAAATCAAGATTTTATTAAGGAGCATCTAGAAATGGTAACTGAGCCTAAGCAATACCCTGAAAATCTATCTTTTGTTTTTTTTTAATATAGCAGTGGGCATCCTGCCATATTTGGGTGCTCAGACCCTCCTATACCTATAACATATTAGTTGTATATTTGCAGTGTGTGGCATTGTTCCTTCTGTTTGAATGTTAGTCTCACTCTCACAAGATCTTGAGTGAAATTTTGTGTGTTCTGACAAAGCCCAAGCTCTACCAAGATACCTACATCCACATGTTGATGCAGACCTAGTACTTTGGAAACTGCAAGAGGTGTCCAAGGTATAGACTAGGCCGGTACAAATAAGTACCAATAAGGGAGCAGCATGGCCACCCCTGGGGTGGTGGAGCCAATAATGGACCTTACCTTGTTGACAATATATAGAGCCTGTCCATGGTATCCATAAGGTCACTGTTCCTAATGCTGGTTAATATGCCTCCTTCTCTGTCCTCTAAACTTTTATTTTAGAAATTTTATTTAAAACTACTGGCACGCCTGTTCTGCATCCATAGCCCTTCCACTCCAAATCCAGAGCTCTCCCACCTGCTCCAACCACAGAGCCCACTTACTCCAAACCCAAAGCTTGTGCAGTGTTCTGGTCATCACGTTCAAGAGGTGCCCTTAGCTGCTGCTGTGCTTCTAGGACAATTCTGCCATCACAGAAATGTGTCTTTGGGGAGTTAAAATTGGTATTGAGTATATATCATTCGGAATGGTTGTTGTTTGGCATGAAGTATGGAATACTTTGAGAGATGAATGTTCTTTCAGACAGTGAACAGATGGTTCTGGAGGAGAGGTTGTGTTTGGGCTAGGGGTGAGATGATACATGGGGCTAGGGGTATAATGATATGTCTATTGAATTCAGTGAATATTGCTTAGTGCAATCTAGGTATGCCAATGACATCTTCCTTCTTCCTCTTTCAGCTTTCAGAATTTAAATCTGCTTTAATGGTTATTCAATATTATTACTTATTAGAAATAATTTGAGCCTTGCAAATTTTCTAATTAAATAAAAAAATCCTATTAGGACAACTGTAATCCTGTGCTCGCACTGCATGTTGTTAGAGGAAAAAAAATTTGTACCAAATGTAATAATTGAGACATAAGTGAAAAACATGGATATGTTTAAAACATGAAGCAGAAGCAGAAAAGAGGAATCCAGACAGACAACCCATCATTAACCCTTAATAGCTTTTGATCAATTGGTATGTCAAATGTACTAAGCAGTAACATGCAAATGAGCATGTAGGGAAAGTGACAGTTTTATCTCCCTATTCAATATATTACTGTGACTCCCACGAGACTTTTACTCCTGTACACAGCTAACTTGGGGAAACAGGGGACAGAGATGATGTAGTATCAGTGGATTCACTTAAAGACAGCTACTCCATCCTCTGGGCTCATTGCTTTGACCTTGATAATCAATTTTCTGTTTAGCTGATGTTAGCAAAATGTCACTTGGTGCACAGTTTCTGAATATTACTGTATTACCATTCCCTTTATAATATCAGATTGTTACACAAAATCCACATATGTGCATCATTTTATCTTAATCTAACGTGTTATTTTCACTGAAAAAAAAGATTGTCCTACATACAGTTGGATGGATTTTACATTTTGTTTCTGACAATCTTCACTCAAGGAAAAAAAAATCTTCTAAAATCACTGTTAAATTTTTGAACTTTATACAGATAGATATTGCAGATTTCTTCACCTTTCTACCTTGTGCCTTTATGTAACTTAAATCTCTGTATTTGGATTAGGTACTATCTAAAGTGTGTGCAGACATTACATTTCTGTCAGTAGAAATGATCTGATTGTTTATGGAGACAGTGGAACAAATGAGATCTGAGATCACATACAACTGATCAGTTCTATGGAGAGAAAGCACCCTGCTGCGTTCACCTGTAGAGGACATGACAGTGGTCATCCTTGGTCAGTTGTTTAGTGATTCACCATATCTAGTCAATAAACAACTTCAGGGGACTATTGATGTAGATATATTTCCTATAGTCCCCTATTGATATAGATTTAAAGATTTAGATTTACTCCACAATCACAATTGTTTGTCCTGGGCAAAAGTCATCTAGCATGTATACATACCTTTAGAGTATGGATTTAACTAAGTGATCTGCAATTTTTTTATTATCATTGTAACAATTTACTCCTTGGAATATTTTATGTTCAGTTTATTATATGTATACCTGGTTTAAAGAGTAAGTGCACATTCACATAAGGTGCGCTTTTCCTATCTGCCCAGCCCCCCTGACTTTTGGTAACCTGTACTCCCCACCCCTGAGATCTTGAAAAACACATTTACCCAACTCACACAGCCTGCCATGATATTGACATGCTACGGTCAAAGTTTTCTTGCCTTTAGCTGCACAAATATTCCTGGTAGGCTTCTTTGGGACTCTCTCTGGCACTGCCTTGGGCCTGAGGAAGACTCTCTCCCCATTCTCATGCAACAATGTTTGGGTCAATCATCTTTGCTGTCACATAGAAGGGTGGAAAACTGACCACATGATTCCTCATACCTGAAATATTTAGGTTTATTATTATCAGTTTCTTTTTGCACCCTGCAGATAGACAGAAGTGGTGGGGGATTTAGCAAAGGTGAGTATGTATTGCTAGGAAGAGGAGACATTTATGTAGATGTAATAGTCCATTTATACATAATACACATCAGAAAAAGGCCTAATGTAGAACAAAACTTAATCAATGCTCACTTGTCACCATTCCATTGCAGGTGCGGGTATCTTCTCCCTTTGACCATTTTAATTGGCCAGAATGGCAAAAATCCTGCACTGGTGCATCGGAATTCAATCAGTCAGGACAACTGCAGTGGAACCTGGGATGTGCGGGTTATCCTGGCAACCAATGCTGAGCTGTGCATGTGCAGCCTGGCAAATTTGACAGCTGAAAGGAGTAATCAGTCAGGTAAGAATGGCTATTGCATTGGGGACATTGCCTCTCCCATTCTGGTAAAAAGCCATTCCTTATCACAAATGTATCTAATGGCAAATAATTTTTTTTAGTTGTGAACTAAGTAAGGAAGAGTTAAACTGTTCTGTATGTAAAACTCTAATGTTTTTACAGCTGCATAGCGCAGTAGTGTCCCTACTGAGAAGATCCTCTTCCTTCATTTGCCCTGGTGACCATTTTTACTCAAATAGAAAGTAAGGGGAAATCCCAACATTTTGAGTTGTCATTTACAGCGAGTAGGAAAAATCCTGTTCCTATTATAGTTTTCTGGGATGAAAATTGTGCACTCTTTAGTGTGTGTTGTTTTACCCGGATTATGTTCAATACAAAACTTTTGTTTGTCTTTATGTTTCTAAGTTTTGTCTTTATATAAACTTGATGATAATTATAAAATGGATATGTTTGCAATTTTTTGTGTTTATAAAATGCTATTTTACATGTTTTTTTTTTATTTCAGACCTCAGTTTTGTCCCTCACATGCCCCTGCTTAGACCATGGACAAGAATGGATACTGGGAATGTGCTCAAAGACGGAAAGCATGTTAGTTCAAAAACTGCAGTCAACAAAACTTGAGCACAGTGTAGCTAAACAAAGTGACCAATCAGATCTCGTGTTTAACTTCAATGAAACAAATATAGGCCATGATTGGTCACTATAGAAAACTCTGATTTTGTTCCTGCATTCTTTTCTCTGATGTTTTTTTTTTCCATTTTCTCCAATGTTTTATTTGTATATAAATGGTCCCCAAAGAAAGCATTCAAAGCTGTCAGCAGGTCTCAAAATGTTTTCATACATAAGAGACAAAAGGCCGCTGTAACATAAAAAGCGTGACGTGTGGGTCATTCAGAAAAAAAATGGTGTGACTGGTAATAAAATCAACAAAATAATGTAAGAGGGATAATACTCGATGAGAATGTGGCATACTTGATGTACAGATAAATGCAGACACCAGGGCAAAGTGCCAGCTTTACCGGTGCATTGTAAGTAAAGTACATGAAGCGATTAGCAATATTATCTAATTCTACAGACTCGGCTCTGTTTCATTACCAGACGGTTTTCTAAATGAAAGCAAAAACTGTGTTGTTTTCCCACATTCCAGCTTCGTTACTGAGACTGTAATATAAGCTAATTTTAGAGTTCAACATTTTCAACCAGCATCCATCAGGAGCAGAGCAGCAAATTAAAACAACTTTGCTTTTTTAATTTGATGTCTAGGAAGATAAACAGTGTCACTAAGATAGGTACAGCTAGCACTGAATTGCATTTTCTGATATATTTCTCCAATCATCTTTATTTCTGCTACTCTCCTAAATTCTGTTTAGGTTTCATCCTGCAGTTTGGGCTAGGCACCAATAGAACCAAACGGTGTATAGGATGCAGGTAGAAAAAACAAGAATTGCCCTTTAGTTAAAATTTTAAATGTTTTGGGGTATTTTGGAAAGTGATCGGGTACATTTAGTGCTTAACAGGGCATTTGCTTCATTTTTGCTAAAGTATTTTATTACTTTAGCAAAAATGAATTTATCTGATTTATCTGATTTTACGAAAATCAGAATGCAAGTCACTGAAGTCATAGTGGCCACCACTTATATTGTTCACCCCAATGGACACCACAACCATGGTAGCAAATTCAACAGCTACAGGTTCCATCAATGGATTACACCTTCAATGGCCAACCCTTCGAAGTAGAATTCATCTCTGCTCCGTCGCTGGCAATTAAGATTCTTCAACATTGTACCCAATGGTCAAGCCACCCTTTAGAAGCAGGTATGGGGTTTCTTTAGTGATTGTGTTGCTAGTGATATGCCTCCTAGATTGCCTGAAGGATGTCTATGAGACACCACATGGTCTGAGAAAAGCCTTACTTTAGGACCCTAGAAGTACGCAGCATAATTGTCATAGCAAATGGACAAATTTATTAGCTTGCCAAGAGTAGCAATTGATTGCAACAAATGACTCCCTATGGTGTTAGCTACACAAATAGCATTTAGTAGCAATTAATTGCACATGATCACACAATGCTCATTTGTGTGCACTTAATCACTACATGCTTCTTGTGTAGCACACATCATAGGGAGCTATTTGTTCTATCAATGTATTGATCACTACTTTCAGCATACATTTTCAAGTTATTTTAAAATCATGAATGAGCTGTTGGAAACATGTGCTCCTGGCCATAGAGATGTGAGGACACCTTACAGGTATGTGTACAAGAAAAGGCAGTGAGAATGTTTAAAGCTCCAGGATGCCCTCAGTTTTTTAAAAGAAACTTCCCTTCCCAATGTAAAATATGAGTTTTCCATTAACTCCATTTATGAAATGTCCCTGTTTAATGTTGTAATGCCATGCCTATTATTCTCATGTTGCAGATATGGTAGGAGAGATTACATGACCAGTTGCCTCGCTCAGGGGCTGAGAGTGCAATGGGGACCGAACTTCTGAACCAGATATTCAGGAATGTCAAACTTGTGTAGCAGAAGCTTACCATATCCATGTTTTTAGCTTGTTATTAGGTTGAGTAGGCAGATCTGCTCCATAGAATCTCTGATGTTTTTCTATGTAGGCACTAATCGATATGAAGCGATGGAGCAGAGGGTTGCTGTAAATTAGGTTACAAAAACACTTATTCTTTAAAGCATATCTAAACCAAAAAAACAAAATTCTATATTATTGTAGCTCCAGAGTCCAAATATGGTGTCTATAATAGTTTTCATAGCACTGTAGGAACCATCATTCACTATATGGTATCTGTTGAAGTGCAGCATTGCACTGTAGACTACTGACTTCTCAATGAACTTTGCAACACCTTTTCTCATCTCTCTTAACTTAGAGCAAGTGTTCTGTAGTTCACAAAAGATAGCTGGAAAAGTTGTTTGAGAGTATTCAATTTAATGTACAGGAAGTTTCAAAGACACTGAATACCTGTCAATAACAAAGATATTTTCTTGTACTTGCAGAAAATGTTCTTGAAGAAAAACAATAAATACAGAACTTTGAAATACTTGTATGCATTGCAGAAATCCCCTTTTAATGCCACACCCCTGTGTAACGGGGGGCATACCTGCAGAATCAGTTGTATGTGCAAAACTTTTTCTGGTCCCTGCCAACTACCATAACCCTGCATCATAAAACAGTCTACTACTCTAGGGTTCCAATACTTTATTTAATCAGCAATTAGACATAGCCACTCCAAATACTACCTGTGGAATGTTTCTTTCCACTTGATCATAATAAATTTGTAGAGATATTATAGACTTGTGGAGTGGGGTTCAACATTGTTCTTTCCTAACATTATTACCCTTGATTTAGATATTATACTGTAAATTGAAGGTGAAGCCTTATTATTAAATATAATATTACTATCACATGATTGGGTTTCAGAATTAAATATAACATTACTTTATTTCCTTAAGCTAAATGAAAACTCACTTTGCTAAGCTATCATTCACTTAGCTAAGTGAACTCTTTGCACCTCGCTAATGAATCAACCTCGTTGACTTTTTTGAAAATTCTAAGTGATAATGGTATATAGCCATTTTAGATCTAAGCAATGTTCATCTTTCTTTGATTTACAGAACGTATTAATTAGAGGGAGAAGGTTGGAGCCACAAAATTTAATGTGGCCACGTTGGCGGGCCAAAAAGTAAGATTTACTTAAAATGAAAATTGGTAATTTTCAGCTCATTTAAATAAGATTTTACAATAAGCTTTGTGGCAAAAAGTCTGTTACTTATCTCTGTATAACTATACAGGGCCTGTATACACTCACAATCTGTCATAACACTTGTCAACAGCTGCAGTAACATAAAGCATGCGGCTGTGTCAGTTTATTCTGCCCGGGATACATTTTTCAGAAAAAAAGATTCCATTAAGTTGAAAATATTACGTTATAAACATGTGACTCTGCTATCCCTTATCATAAAACAATGCAGCTGGAGCCTTCATTCACAAAGGTTCGATAAGCAATGTTCAGTAATGAGCACTGAACTCACTGGTGGGTTCACTGAGCAAGTAATACAAAATAAAAAATGACCTTTGTTAAAGGAAAGTGATTTTCCATTTTACATAGATAGCACACTGAATGCTGCATTGCTATGATTTTGGTTCTAGGCAAAAAAAAAAAAAAAAATGAACATTAATGGTGTCCAATTATGTGATAGCGCTCTGAGGAAATGTATGAGGTCATGATCTGCAATTAATGTATTAGTCACACGAAACAGCAATTACAATAGCAAAAGCTGACAATAGGTACCTTGGCCGGGCATCCTGCAGGACTGTTGTTCAGCTACATGCATTATGTGATGTTGACCTATACCCTGGAGATCTAAGATGTCCACAGAGGAGCAGCCGCGATTAGAGGAATTGTTTAGAGGTACCACTGTCCAATTAGGAGGGTCCAAATCTTATCCTTACTGCTATGCTGAGTAAACATGTTCAAGATAAATGAAGAACAACAAAATAATAGTGATATAAATAATATATGACCATAAACAAATATATATATTTGTCGTTTCCTGCTACACAAATACATAGAAATCTAATCCAATCCAATGCTGAAAGACTCAGATTTTCAAGGATAGATATCTAGTAATGATTCTACAACTCATTACTGAATCCCTAAGTAGGTGAAAATGTCAAGTACGAGCAGACTTAACTGACAGATTAATCTGTCTTAAGCCTTGGCATTATAGCTAGGGGATCTTGCTAGTGAATAGGGAAGCCCACTCACCACAATAAGCTAGAATGGTGGAGAATTCCTTCTTACAAGAACATTCTTTAATAATGTTTTGCAATGCTTATCTGAATTCTACTGTAAAGCAAATTATACAATCTCCTTTTGATCTACAAATGTATAGTACTAAAGGTAGGGCATCTACTAAAAAATGTAGGTAGATTTAAAGGAGATTGAATGCAGATTGCAAGGTGTACAGTTATCATGTTCCAAGAAAGAAAAGTTAAGACCATTTATGTATCTAATAGGTGGAACTTGTGCTTCTAGACACCAGTGTCTAAATAAACGGTAGAACTAGTGCTTCCAGACACCATTGTCTAAATAAAAGGAGATACAAGGTGCTCATTACAAAGCTTTTCTGGTACTTAAAGCTTTGATTTTGTTGTGCACTCCCTAGCACCCTTGGCCCAGCTGTTGTGTTCTGCCCTTCTCAACCCAATCCACAGGCTAATCTTAATATTCTAAAGAGAATAATTATCACATACCAATGCATACAAAGACTGGAAGCTAAAAGAGTAAGCTTGCTCACTCCTAACTAACACACAAAACTGATGAATAACAATCAGTTAGTATCTACTATTAATAATTAATAAATTAAATGGATTTGGTCAAATCCATACACATGGAAAACTTCCACTAGCAGACCCAACCTTCTGCTCACCCCAGAAAGGGCTTAGTTATAAGCTAAAATGATGTCCAGGAGTAAAGCCTGATAATAATGTGTGATAGAGATATCAGGTTTTCAGCCGAAAAAAAATGATCCCAGAGAAATGTATTTCTAAGGCCAAAGCATATTTAGCTTGAACACAATAGGGAACCAAAGTTCCACTTTTGTATGATCAGGCAAGTAATTTTTGCAAAAAGGGACAGTTGATGTATCTGCGTCTTCCTGGCATGTTACACATCCCGGCATGGCCAATCAAGATTGTCCAAGTTTGTCTAGAAGAGGAAAAAGAGAAGCAAGATAGTTGCACCTGAAGCTGTTGAGTCAGCCTAGGTTTGGTTCCACTTTGAGACTGGTCGCTACTGTTCTCTTCTTCCTTAGGATAACTGTTGTTTTGTCTCTGTCCATCTCCTGTGGTTTTCTACAAGCATTTTGCTGGTTCCTTCCCTCAGCTGTGCTCTTTGCACAGACTATGTGCAGCACCGTGATCATGTCACTACATTTATTTCAAAATTACTGGGTTTGCAAGGACATCTGGTGCACACAACATGAACTTATATCCCTTTGTGGCTTTTAAATGTTAAATAATAATATTGAAAATATATTGAAATTAAAGTTTTTGAAGTGGAAGTTAAGCCTAAATGTCAAACATCTAACAAGCCTCTAACTGTAATTTTACATGAGAAAGGCATACAATCTAGTTCTATATAAAATCCTACCCTAAGCCTCTTCTTTTCATTTTCACATATCATTCTCACTACCTTAATAAAATCCCTCCCTATGTGCCTATAGTCCATCAATTACATTCCAAAGACATTTCATTAGCTGACTTTTATTAAAGCATATGGTATAGAGTAAACAGATTTAATCATACAGTGTTAAGTAAACAGTAAAGGAACCACTACCAATGGATGAGCATTATTAGCTGTTGGTATTCACCCAACACACTGCAGTACTACTCTTGCAGGAAAAGTACTGATATTTACCTTGCATGTGGAAAATGCATGTTAACTGGTTCTTCTAGAAATAATATATCACAAGGAATGTCCTTGTTAGTGGTAAAAGTAATTCTGTATAAAACTACTCTTCCATGGAAAAATAACTACACATCAATCTGCTATATGGAATTAATGTTGATGGTGAAGAAAATGATCTGTCAAACTATGATTATCTCAAACATAAACAGCCAGTTTAGAAATATCAACCCTGTGCTATTAACAATTTATTTTATGACAGGGCTGTGCTTTCATGACCTAAGGGTTATTTTAAATCTTCAGTTGCAATTATTGTTAAAGAAATAAAAAGTATTTGGGAGAGGTCCAAATCAGCTGCCATTGCCTCGGGCTTCTGCAATTGTGAGTTAGCTTAGATACTATTAGTTATAGCCTTGCATGGGTTATGTAACCTTTACCCTGAGTTACATGATGGCCTTTATTTCAAAGCATATGGGTTCTGTTACTGAGGAGTATCTATATCCAAAACCTAATTCAGTGTTTTGGATTTATTGGGAAAAAATATATATAGTGAAAGGCTATGTTAGAGGGATTTCCTTACTTTAAAACAAAAACTTTCCCAGGATAGAAAATGAGAGTAATTATTATATATTTTATTACATTTTTGTTAGAATTGATCTCCAGGATAGTATTAATGTTCCTCTCTTGGTATTATCAATCACCCACCCCTTTATTTGTAGTGCTGGATTAGTGCACCCTGTTCCTGCAAACAGCAAAGGAAAGGGACCTAGACATCAGATTTAGGAGAGTAAGCTAGTCCACGTTCTCGCTAGTCCACGTCCAATGGTTCTCGGCTCGGGGCTGATATCAGACGAGAATCTGGCGTGTGTACAGCGCCAATCGTCCATCGTCTGAACGACCGTCCTGGCCAGATCCACCAACAATGGACGACTAATGATCCTAATGCAAGGGAAGGGGGCTCTGTCCCTCTCCCCCCTCCCCTCTGCATTGAGAAGAGCGGTGCTGTTTGTACAGCACTCATTCATGCATCGTGCAGTGCTAGTCGTTGGAAAGGATCGTGAAAGAAGGATCCATATGTGTGCGGCTTAAATCTTGCTTCACAAAACAAGCAAAATGTGAAGAATTATGGGTGATGGGTATGTGAGATGGGTGGGAGGGAATTTTTGATTTGCTCACATATGTTCTATAAGAATGAGAAATTCTAGAACTTTTGTGTCTTTTTATTGTTGTCTGTTTTCCAAGTGTACAATATCTTGTTTGGTAAAAAGTTGTCCTCTGGTCTCCGCTGATTTGGCAGTTGCCATTCCATAAACACTTCCCTCTACATAAAAAGTACAACATTCAAAAGATTCACAGACATGTTCCCAGTTAATCAGGGACTGTTGAAAGATACTGAAGACGGATATATAGGTGAACACCTTTTATTTTTAGGGAGAGGACTGCCGCAGTATCTTAATAGAAACTGCATAATGCTGAATGCTTTTAGCATAAGGTGAGCCTTCCATGAAAAACCCTTCACCTGAAAATTCGAAAGTCCTCAAAGAATTTAGTTTGTACAAAAAAATATATATTTATATTTCTCACCTCTCTACAATCAAACAGCTAAAGCGTACCTAAACTCAAAATTTTCACTTTACAAAAAAACGTAGACAACCCAGAAGGAGCCTTTTTGTGAAAAGGGAAAATATTTCTGATCTCACACTGGGCGGCAGCAAATGGCAGCACCAAGAGTGCCGGCCGGCTTGAAGACAGATGCCGGGACGTCGCGGGACACGATAGAAGAGACCTCCGAACCGATCAACTGCCCTGCGGGATTAAAGGTAAGTGTATTTTTTTTGGGGGGGGGACTTTTAAGTTTAGTTCCTCTTTAAGAAAAATGATGTTGTTAGAGCCCAGAAGTTTTTTAAAAACCAAAAAAGCAATTTCTATTTGGAAGGATAGAGGTCATGAGACCATCAATTTTTATGAAAGCTTACCATAAAATACACATTGTCTTACACACTGTTGTAATCAAACAATATTAAAGAAATAATTTGTGATTCTATTATAGCCGTCCATCATTCGCAGGTTGCTCTAATTCATCTCCTCTGTCTAAAGCTATAAAACACCATTTAAGTTTCTTCTGTGTGAGTATTCAAAAACAAGTTTCAAAAATAATATAATGTTTTGATAGTTGCAATCCACATTTTTACAAAGCAAAATCAAACAAAGCAGGAGAGCTTCTGGAAAAAGCCTATGGTGAGGTCATGCAGAAATAAACAGAGAGTGGGTCTAAATTATTATTAACAGGATTTATATAACACCAACATAATAAGCAGTGCTGTACAATATACAGGGGAATATACCAGAGTAAGTTTGGGATTGTAAATTGAACAGGACATACCTGCTGCAGAGGGAAGTACTAGCCATCCTTTTTCTATGCCAAGGAGATCTTTTTGCTGTGCTCCACTTAAAATAGGCTAGGATCTATTGGTCGTGATTTATTAAAGCTCTGCAAGGCTAGGAAGGAATGAATCTGGTCCAGGATTCAAAATATTTACTAATAAAAAGCAAATGACTTTTAAGAAATATATTCCATTATGCTTACTGATTTGAACACCCTTTTTTGTGACCATTCTACCTGTTCCCTAATTTCCACAACTACAGTGTTTTCACCTGCCGGTATTGTCCATAGCACTGAGTATCTATACATCTATAATGAATATCTATCCCCACATCATTTTGTGTGAGAGTCTCTGGACCCAGGTAAGCAATTCTTCAACTTCCTCTTTAATTTGATTTACCAATGTCTGTAAATCACACATAGGGTTTACCTATTTAAAGTGTAAAAACATCTTAGGAATTTTATTTGATATAATAGCTTAACCTCTGCTTACTGCAGCAGCATTATTTTTTCTCCATTTTAGTTTTATTTAAATGGTGATCCTGCCAATTTCTGGCCCTTTCATTCCAAGATTGACAAAGCTTCATGAGCAGCTTCATGTACAAGTTTTCCCATTTCTCTAAAAATACTTTCAATATCTGATTATGTTTGCGTTTGACTTTAATTACTATAAATAACAGGAACAAACCAGCAATCTCCCCATCGCATACACCAGATGTATGGGCTGCTCAAAGTCCATTTTTCCATTGAGTTTAGTGGTTCTGTATATTACAGTTGGTATTCTTATATACCTTTCCTTTCGGCTGTGCAGAACCCTCTCCTGCCCTTGTTTTTCATGTTGCATTCTGCTGCAATGAGCTATAAAGCAACCACAAGAATTGATTTTTTTTTTATCATAAGACCTGAGAGACATGTGGGTCATACAATCTTCCACAATGATAATTCTGCTTTGTCCTTTTGCATGTCATTATTTCTCACATCTCTGTAGATTTCAAGGATGACACACTTTTTATGACACTGAGAATATGCTGCATAAGAGATCATGCGCTGTGCATTTTTTTTTAAGGTAGACCTATTTGCAGTAAAAAGGATCATTTACCAGCTCCTATAATATGACTTTTAAAGGGAATGTTCTCACTGACCTTCCAGCTTCACCATAATATCAAACAGAAATGGAAACTGGATAGTCATAGATAATTTACAGTGCTCATTTTTTGCAGGTGATTTTCTTTTTTTTTTTCAATCATGGTAATATTTAGCAATTAAAGTTGAACTAAACCTGGGCTCTATGATAAAACTCATGGCAAGGATTCTTTTTTTATTAAGTCATTTGAAAGCTTTTGACTACAAGTGGAATTCGTAAAGAACTGCAATCTATTTAGCTGCTTAATGTTAGCTTTCATGTTGATCATGTTGATGTTGATGACTGCCTAGTTCCCGCAAGCAGGTTCTTAGAATCATGAATTGGCAGTTACCCAAATTAAAGACACAGGGAAGTGTTGTGTCAGCTGTTTTACTTACGATCAGTCCAGGCAAAGCATTAGAGTTTCCAGAAGAGAACATATCTTTGCCTAAAGCTAGAAGACAATATGCACATCCACATACAGATCTGGTCTCAGGTCTCACAGTTGGAGCTATTTCCTTCTATTCAATTCTATTCTATTTAACAAAGATTTGGCTAATTTAGGAGTTGCAACATAGAGGATTTAGAGAATTGTCTCTCAGGAAAGTGAAAAATGAAACATTACACCACACATCTGGGAAACACAGTTGGCAAGTATCACACCTCTTGTCTTCTTATTGCAATGGCAACCAAAGACTATGGAGGGTTGGTGCTTATATTCTAGATTTCTGTTTCCACTGGCCGGTAAAGCAACTTTACAAGTACCCAGCAACTTCCCTGTTTCCACCTTCTTATAGCTTCTTCTCCAACACAGTTATAAAATTTAAACTGGGCCAATCATAGCAGACTGGTTATGGGTAAGGGGTACCATTTGAACCCCACTTGAATTCATAATTCTGACTGTACAGTGTGCTCCCTAAAAGGAGAAAAAGCTAAATAGAATTAAAAGGTAATTGAATTTCATCCATTGTGTTCAAGTTTATATTTACACACTTTTTATTTGTAGTTCTGCAATAATGATATCTGCTAAAGTACCTTTTCTTATGAGACTGAATATGACATATATAAAATATTTACCTTTGGAGGTTTACCAATGTCTTTTTATTTTAACCAATGTCTGCATCATTTTTTTGACTTTTCACTATAGGCAGCTTGGTGGCTCAGAGGTTCAGAGGTGGCTCTGGCAGCACTGGGGCCCAGATTTGAATCTCGGCCAGGACACAATCTCCATGGAGTTTGCAGGTTCTCCCCATTTTGCATGAGTTTCCTCTGGATGTTAGTTTCCCCCCACTTTCCAAAATCATGCAGTTAGGCTTTCCCCAAATTTACCTTAGACTGTATTAACCTCCCTGGCGGTATTCCCAAATGTGGCTCTGGGTGTATTTTCCATACCAAAAGCAGTAACTCCGAGCCACACTCAGGGTGGAATTGCCAGGGAGTTTTTAAACTCCTACCTGGTTCCCACATTCCAGCAGCGTCCTCCAACAGTGCCCACAGTGTCCTCCAGCAACGCACAGCATCTTCTTCCTCTGGCAATGCGGGACATGCATCTGTGTAACCTGGCGATGCCCGTCCAGCATCTGTGTCCCCATTGTGTGAACACGGGGATGCAGGGTTGGGAGGCCAGGGGAAGCAGATGCCAGCCAGGGATCTGCTTGGGAGTATGTGGCTGGAGGGCGGGACTGTTGAGCTGGGAGGCAGAACAAGGTGGAAAATTTGAAATACTAAGCATTTTTAAATGTACATTTAAATGTACTTTTACATTTAAAAATACTTTGTATTCATACCACCAGGGAGGTTAATGACATACAACTTTAGTAGGGGCATTGTGAGCCCCTTTGCGGGACAGTTAGTGACATGACTATGGACTTTGTAAAGCGTTGCGTAATATGTCCGCGCTATAAAAATACTGGATAACAATAATAAACCTACAGGGTCTTCTAGAAGTTCATTTTAACACTAGCAAATCACTATACAAATATCAATATTAGACAGTATTTACAGGACTTTACAAAGCCCATAGTCATGTCACTAGCTGTCCCTCAAAGGGGCTCACAATCTAATGTCTCTACTATAGTCATCCATCATTAATACAGTCTAAGGTCAATTTTGGGTAGAAGCCACTGTATGTTTTGGAATGTAGAGCATGCAAACATGTAGATATAGTCCTGGTCAAGATTTGAACCTGAGACCTAGCGCTGAAAAGGCCAGAGTGCTAACCTTTAAGCCACTGCGCTGCCAAATATGTAACCGTTCTCTGAGATTTTACTAATGCCAATATATCTAGTACGTTAATAAATCAGACAATTCTCACCTCTGTTAGAATATGTCATATCTTTCTTATAAATAACTATTCATTATGCCATGACACGTATCTAAATGCATAATACATGAATGACACTTACTGTGCTATATAATAATCATCCATGTATTCTCTTGTTAATGAGAATGAGTGTTGGTGTTAAATGTTCTAACCACATTTATATCATAAAATCATATCAAGTTGTAATAACAGTTACAACTCATTCTTTAGGGTATTTCTATTCTCATTCTTTCCTATCTTTACATTATTGATAGAACATGCAAATAAATTATATTATCCTTATGATGTGTATATGTAACATCCTGATAATCTGTTGTAGAGGACGCCTCTCCGGAGTGCAGAACACACAAAAATGTACGTCAGTCAACACATGCTGAAATATTTATTAATAGACTATAAGAGATAAAAGAGGAAACACTATAATTAAAGAAGTATTTACAGCTCAGTTGTTATGGGGTCAGTAACAAGAAATAAGATATTGTAAAAAGTCATGATCATATGCAAAGTGCTGGGGAGATGCACCATGTGTGAAGACTCAAAATGAAAGAAGCAGGTGCACCATTTGTATAGATTTACATGCAAAATTAATTACATTTATTAAATATATTTATTATATAAATGTTTTTTCAGGCTTTATTTTGTGTGCTACTGAGAAGGGGACCCATGTATAAATCTAACTGGTTGAAAATAAGGAAATCAATTTCACTCGGTATGGCAAGTGATTGCAGAGCAGGAAGAAGCTCTGCACAAAATCCAAGGTACATACATGTGTTTAGATGAGGTTAACTACCACAGCCTCCATATTTCATTTTTATAGCAGAACATTACCCAGTAATTAAAAATTTACAAACCGGATAGTTTTTTATATTGCAGATGAGATTTTGTCAATACTTAGACCATAAATATTTCTTACTTTCTTGAAAGAATGTACTGTGAGCTGTGCATGCCCCTGGGCCAACATGGGGACAGGATGAATTACCTCCCGTGTGCCAGGCATTATGTCACCCCCTAATATGCCAATTACGATAAGTAAATATGCTGAACATGGAAGAAGAGCAAGGGAAGATGTCCACGTTGGAAAGAAAGTTTGAGCATGTTGCATGCTAGAAATAGGTATTTGTGGACTTCTTCTGCCGGAAGGGGTTAGACTGCAGTGCCACATGTACAGTGGAAGTCTACACACAAAAGCAAAATGGATTAAACTATTCTAATTTATCCTGAAAAACATTGTAACTTTTGCAAATATCCTTAGGTGGAGACACTAAGGTTTTGGTGCAACTCCAGAAACTGTATATACCATCGTCAAAGGGATGAGACTATCTGGCACACATTACTACGTTCATAACCTCCACTTTTTTTTTAATTTCATGGCTTGAATTCATGGCATTCATGTTCTTACAATTTGAAAACACCAAGAGAAGATGAACAAAGGACAGAACTTTTGCAGTTAAACAAAGATGTGAAGCGTAAGTAATGACAGTTGTACTTTTTTTTTCCTTTTTTCATTTTGGTAAAAGTAGAGACAGGTTAACCCCTCGTTTTTATAGCAATAATTTTATTTTATCGATAAGATATTTGGAGAATAACAATAGCAAACATTTAAAACAAAACAAACTAAAAAAAAACAAATGTTACAATATTCATCTATGAACCAAAGTCCAAGTGTGATATAAGTCCTAGATATATGAGTAATGACTGACTTATTCTTAGTCTTTATTTCAAAAATCAGTGCAAGAACTGCATCCTATGTTCTATAAAAAGGAATGTCAAAAGAATCCATGACATTTATAAGTAACCAAAAACATGGATAATACAGTGATAATTGGTCAAAAAATAACACGTAACCAAAACATGGAGAAGAGCGGAAAGGGTGGTAAGGTAAGCAAAGTTTTCCAGAAAAAAATAATGAAGTGCTCTATTTATAAAACAGGGAATCAGACGTTCCCTCAAACATTCCCTAGTGGGAATCTTCTAGGTTCATTTGTTTCAATGGCAGGTATTGATTCCCAAGAGGGAATGTTTGAGGGAATGTCTGATTTTCTGTTTTCTAAATTGAGCCCTGGGAGCCATTCATCCCAAGTGCCATTGAAGGCCCTAGCATTGTCATTCAAAGTACTAGATAATTCATCATTTATCATTATCCAATTCAGAGTTAGCCTGCTCAAAAGGAAGAGCCCGGAACTTCAAAGCTTTTGCTATGGTGAAACGAGCTGATAAAGATATATATATTTAGTTAAAGGTTATATATAGTCAAAAGGTATATATAGTCAAAGTCATATATAAAGTCAAAGGTTCAGCATACATAAAAAGAGTATTAAATTATTATGATTTAACAAAGCAATGAGGTGAGAGATAGTTTAAGGGTGAGATGAGAGATAGTTTAAGGGTCCTCAGGTTTGTTAACATACAACAGGAAGGTTGTTTGAATGTTGCCGCAACCCGTTTTCTGAGGGCTTCAGGAAGGATAATGATGTATGATTCCCATGTTTCAAAGAATTTCTCTACTCTTGTCACCTTATACAATGCGGCCTCTATCCAGTCCACCTGGAACACATATTGTAATTTCGTAATATCGTAAGAGGTTCTACATGTATCCACTTTTGCAAAATGTTCTACTTGGTTACAAGAGATAGGATGGACAGGAACATTTCACACCCTTTTGCAATTTGCGTTCCTTGTCAGAAAGATATATATATTCAGAAAGAGGTGTCTAGAAAAGTGTGTGGGGAGATTTACCACCTTTATTACACAATATTTATATAGCACCATCATATTTTGCAGCACTGTACAAAGTTCTTAGTCATATCACTAGCTGTCCCTCAAAGGGGGTCAAAATCTAATGCCCCTTTCCATAGTCATTTGTCATTAATGTAGTCAAAGTCAATTCTGGGGGAAAGCCAGTTAACCTAACTGCACGTTTTTTTGTTTTTTTTTGGGATGTGGCACGAAACCAGAGTACCCAGAAGAGACCCACACAGACATAGGGAGAACCTGCAAACTCCATGCATATCGCGCTCTGGCCAGGATTTGAACCTGGAACTTAGCACTGTAAAGGCCGGAGTGCTAACCCCCGAGCCACTGTGCTGTCCTCATAGCACTAAAACGGAAACATTGGGGGAAACTTAAATTTTGACCAGTTACCAGAGCCATAGGTAAAATAAGAGTCAATCCTCCAGCGGGGACACCTGCTCCAAAGACAGCTCTCTGGCATATTGTATACTTTAATTTCCTGCTTGGTCTTCCAAACAGAAAGTGATGGGGAATCTTCCTAGCGAGGACACCCAGATAGAGGTTTTAACCCTTTCCTGCTCTATGTAAAAAATGTGCAGAGCATGTTCTGTAACCTAATCAATGAGTGCTATACTATTGCTTGTATAAGAAATGATATAACTAAACAATGCTTGTGTGTTGTCTGGACTTTCCTATAGGATGTGGTGCAAAATAAGTGAAATATATTAAAATAGCAGCACACCAAAAAGGTTTATGGCAGAAGACTGATTGGTTGCCTGGGTTTACAGAATATTTTGAAATGCAAAACAGTAAAAAAGTGAATAAAAGAATAACGGCATCATCCACAAACATAAATGGTACGGGTACTAAGGGGGCAGAGATACAGACCATCTATGTACTATTCCAAGCAGATGTTTAACACTATTTTTGGCCACTGACCAATTAAACAACCACAGCTGCCGACGTGTATTACATGCTAAAACGGATACGGTATAAGCGGTTTCCTTATTTACACTCCGGGGTTTTATTGCCTATCAACAAGTCTGTTAATGCAATGAATAATTTAGTGAATTCAGCTGACTTCACTCTTTAGATGATTCAAGTCTGATTTTTTTTAGCTTGCACAAAGTCAAGGCAAGCCTGAATCTCCAAACATTTGTAATGAGGATGTGGAGGCAATGGGAATAGATGTATTTTAACTTAAAGCAAGTCTTCACACTTGGCTGACAAAATCTGTATGTTCTTTTTTTTTCTTTTAAAGGAGATGAAAGGTCAGTGAGAAAAAGCATGCCATAGGCTGCTGTTACTCCAAGCTGTCCCTAGGTGGAGATGTTGAGTTACTTTATTCTTCTCCCTCTAGCAATGCTGGATCTGTTCCTTTCCTTGTATCCTGCATGAAGCTTCCATAATATTTACAGTATTAAGCCTCTTGTTTAAATTATTGTTAATGTGGTATCCATTTTCTGAGAAGGAGCCTACACAGGAGAGCATTTTCACCTCTCCATATTTATTAAGAGGGCTTAAATGGAATATGTTGAATGCATTTAACTCATTCCCTGCAGAATTTACAGTGACTCTTAGTAATAAATGACAATTTACTATTTAGGAATTGTAAAATATATATTTAATATATATTTATAACCTAAAATATATATATATTTTTTTGTTCTTGTATCACTGCTTATTATTAGATCTGCTCTTGTCTCTCCTAAGTTCCCACATGCCTTTTCAGTGACCGCAATGACACAGGTGGACGCACAAGTTCTGCCATTATCATCATCCACAGTAATGTTTTGCAGCTCATACATGAAGTTTTCAGAGGCAACAAAGGAATAAAAATGTCAAAACAAAAAAAAAAAACAAACAATAGTTTATGATGCACCGTACTTATTAAATGAAATGTCATCCGGTTGGGGTTTACATCTACTTCAAAGTAGAACTATAGCTTTGCAAAGAAACTTTGTGAGCAGGCAGGATTTTTATTGCAGAAGGGACAGGCAATGCAATACATTATATTTACCTGTCTGTTTGTAAATGTAAAGCTCAGCATATGTGCAAGGGTGCTCCGGGTATCCTGGCATCCCTCAGGGCTCCTGGCACTGAATGAACTCCTGCATCCAAGCTATATCATCCCGGTCGGGTCAGTTAGTATGGCCAAAGATCAGGAACCTGGTAGGGAAGAAAAAGATGTCCCCAGAATGTAATGGGGACAGGTGAATGTATTTAAAAAAATGCAATTGGGAAGGTAAGGTTATTTTATTGTAAATAGGATATTGTCCGATCCTTCTGCTGAGACAACTCTTAAGTTGTCCATGGACAGCTCAGCATAATTTGACAGCGGGGCAACAATTAGCCAAAAAAAAAAGCTATTACAGAGGGGACATCCTCCGACCCTTTCTGTGATTTCTGAAAGTGGGACTTTAGTTCCACTTTAAATCTGTTGGCTGGGTTTCTGCTATGTCGAACTCCCAGAGAGGACCAAGAGAAATGATGAGTCAAACCTTTTTCTTGTTTCCTAAGCAAACTGTAGCGACGTTTGTGGGGCAGTTTGCAGCTATGTACATAAGCTGCCAATCATTTGATGGTCCAAGGATCCTCCATAAATGCCCACTAGAAGTTATGATAAGGTATAGATGGTAACGGGACCCTGCAATAGGGATGTTACACCATTGGATGCCATACACCACAGAGAGAGCAATGGTGGTTGGTCGTAAAAACCTTCCCTGGGGCCTGATCAGGAGCATATTTAAGGGGGAAGATATGTTAGAAATATTAGGACTGAAATATATCATCTGAATGAGCGTTTTTACACTGACTGGAGTTGGAGTTTAAGGAAAGCCGAATGATAAGGATTATTTGTAATGGCCTGCAATTATTTAGTAATTTTGAGCCAACTTCTTATCAAATTATTCAAATGGCACTTAACACCAGCTGTTAGTGCTAGCACAATTTTATAATGGTACCAGGACTTTGTGGCTCCTGCAGGTCCTTGAAGTTTATAATGTTGGAATTACCAGTCCAACTCTAGGCCAGAAGCTGAAGTGATCAGCCTTCCTAGAAGAGCACGGTTATGATAATCTATTGCAGTATGATTGCAGTCATCAGTAGATCACTGATCTGTTGCTGCAGGGCTGCATGATATGTTTGGATCTGGTTTTCACCTAATCTCTCAAAATAAAATAACATCCTTCTCAAACAATGATGTGGATAATATTTTAATTTACTTAGCATTAAATGCTCATGTAAGTGAACACAATGTCATTTGTTAAAAAGACACAGTCAAGAAAAATTTCTGGCACTTAGGAAGATAAAGAGAAAAAGCCCAGGAACTTCAAAGGTTAATGAGGAACAAAAAGACTTAGCGCACAGCAGATAAACATGGGGATAATGACTACATTTTAATCAAAATAAAAAACAAAAGTTTAATAGCAGCGTATGGTGTGTGCCATGGTGAAACATTGGAATGATAGCAGCAGGCATTAAATATGCAAGGATTTGTATCAAAACACTTTAAAAAAGGGCAATTCTGAAAATATGGGGAAAACAGGCAATTATAGGAATATGTGCAGAACATAGAGTTAACTGTGACAATGTCTGGACATCAAATTGTACAGTTATAATAACCAAATTATCATTCTCTGACTCTGTTACATCTGTAAGCAAAAAAACCTTATGCCAGCACATTTCGGCTTACCACCAGCATGTGAAGGATTCCAATCAATATGGACAAGGTTACCACTAGCATGTTCAGGGTTACCACTAGCATAGTGTATATTACTAACAACATGGTCCATATTGCCACCAGTATTTGCAGGGTTACCACCAGCATGTTCAGGGTTACCATCAGAATGTGCAGAGTTACAACCAACATGTGAAGGATTCCCATCAACATGCACAAGGTTACAGCTAATGAGCTTCAAGACTCACATGGGGATACCCTTTTTGTTCCATTCTGTGATGTTTGATGAATACACTTATATTTGGGGATATATTTATTTGAAGCTTGTACTTTTTGCTTTTACCTGGAGAAAACCACCATCTATTACTGGGCATATTCAAATAAATCTTCCAAATTTAGAATTTAGTGTGTTCTTCAGGATTGTGTGTTTATGTCTGGGTGCCACTCAGGGCCAGGTTTAAGTTGCACGAACGTGGTGTATATTTTCTATTTTTTATACAACTGTTCCCTGATGAAGTCCATTTAATCTGTGAAATGCATTGGAAATACAAGAAAATTATTTTATCTTTGACTGTAAGCAGCTATATTCTATACCTGCTAGTGCAGCTTTTATGTTGTATACTGTAAACAAATATCGAAATATGGAGACTTTTTGGAATCTTCGTTCTGTGTTATATATTTTTAAATTAAATAGATTGTTAATAAAATGGTTTTTTATATTTAATGTTTTGTGTTTACTGCCACAAAAGTCCCATCAAACTTTTTCTACGTTTATCAGGTTTACCACCAGCATGGTCCACGTTACCACCAGCATGCTAACGGTTTTCACTGGAACATAAAGGGTTACCACCAATGTCTGCAGAGTTCCCCCTCACATGTACAGGATTGTCATTAGCATGGTCCATGTTACAACCAGCAAGTACAGTGTTACCACCAGCATGTGAATGATTCCCATCAACATGCACAGGGTTAGCACCTACATGATCCTTGATACCACCAGCAGTTCCCATCAGCATGTTAAGGGTTACCATTGGAATGTGATGGGTTAATACCAGCATGGGCAAAGTTTCCAACAACATATATGATATATAACTTTGCTTTAGTGAACAAGAAAAAGAAAATACTAGAACAAACTGTAGGTTCATGTTCAAGAGTTATTTTAAAGGAATTTGTGAATTTAAATCCCTGACTTAGAGGACTTAGAGAATCGTGGAAAGCGATGCTGACGTTTTCTATAAATGTGTGGGTTTATTTTGCCTTTTTTCCCCTGCATTTGAACTAAATAAAATATATTTCTCAGACAAAGCAAAAATCCCAGCTCTGATACTGCACTCCTTTGTTTAAGCATAAATAAAAAAATCGTTATTAAAATGATTTATGCAGAACAACCTCTGTTTGGAGATCATAACTTTGGGAAGAGGATTAAGATCTAGTGATAAACAATAAATGTATTGAAATTAATTCTGGAAAGAGTTACAAAACTGGTTACCAGTTGAACAGATTTGAATTTACAACCTTGATATGAATATTTTACAAGCAATTTTGTGTATTTATTAAGGTATTTTTAGGGCAAGGGCAGACATTACTTATACAATGCAAAGAGACCTGGTACAACATTCCTTTAAATCTAGACATCAGGGTAGAATCAGAACAGAGATTTTTCATCTTTAAGTTGATGTTTTTTATTCATCTTTAAGTTGATGTTTTTTATTAATTATATATAATAAACAAAATAGATATGTTATTAAACATTTAATACATGTGAAAGAATTCCTAGAGCACAGTGGGTTCGCTAAAGAGACACTATAGTAGATCCTGATCTTTTGAGGCTCTGTTGGTCTAAATCAAAGTTGTCTAACTCAGGTATTGAATAATATTTTGTCTGATTATGATTCATTTTACTTCATCTATTGATTTCTAGAAAAGGTTTACAGTAAAGCTGACATACAATTGAAAAATGTGTACAAATCCATTTTACATTCCCTTCAAGTGTCCATGTCTTCTGGCAAGGGAACTATACCTGCTATAGGCTAACATCCCATTTATATCCCAAGCCATCCCTTATTCTAAACTTTTCTGTATACACTATTACTGATGCCTTCATCAAGTCCAGGTATTCACAATGAGAGTTTATTCTTTAACCACCTGAGTGTTACACTGAGGTCTAGATTTCTGTACCAAAAGTGATCCACTGTTTTTCATGAAATTTTTTTTTTAAATTGTAGACCTGTAACTTACAGAAATATGTCCGAACAGGGGTTCTAGTAGATAATATGAATATAAAAAATGTATTTACTTTTATTTATTTATTTTTTTTTGTATTGGATTGGATACGCAAGTTTGTATTCAATCCAATACAAAATGACAGTTTGAATTTACCAATTACAAACTTTGTATTAATTTTAGATTTTTTTGTATTGGATTGGATACGCAAGTTTGTATTCAATCCAATACAAAATGACAGTTTGAATTTACCAATTACAAACTTTGTATTTATTTGAAATATTTTGTATTGGATTGAATACAGGAGTTTGTATTGAATCCATTACAAAATGAATGAATGAGTTTCTATTTGAATTTCCCGCACACGCGCCGACGTCATCACGCACGCAGGGAGAAGCCTTCCGGTTTTTTTTCTCCGCCGGACGGCTTCTCCCTGCAGAGATCATCCGGCGCTGGACGAACACGGACGTGGACCATCAGCGGGACCAGGTAAGATGCCGGCCGGTATCTTGTGTTCAGCCGGCCGGTATCTTGTGTTCAGCCGGCCAGGATCTTGTGTTCGGCCGGCCGGGCGGCGGAACGCAAGATGCCGGGCAGCGGAACACTAGATACCGGCCGGCATCTTACCAGTCCCGCTGGCACCCGACGCTGGAGAGGGAGATCGACGGACGACGATGGACAGAGGACGACGCTGGAATGGGAAAACGACGCTGGAATCCTTACCTCCATGGTCCCGCTGGATGTGCACAGCGGGACCATGGAGGTAAGGATGTGACAAAATTACCATCCTAGCCATTTTTTTTTGCCCGTACGAAGGTCGGGCATACCGGCAAGGTGGTTAATAAACATGAAGAGAAGGCATGGATGATGTCGCTATATTCTTCTAACATTTTGTTTCAGGTATAATATGGTGCACATGTTGGTTGAACACATGGTATGGTACTGGATATGGTGAATGGCCAGAGCTTGTGTGCAAAAAAGAAAATTACGTTATTTCCATAGCCTGAGCTCCTTTTTATCAAGCACCCAAATATCAAAGGCCAGATTTGGAATCTATATCTTTAAGTTGTCCCTTTATTTTACTTAATAGTGTGATAAAGGGTTAAAAGCTCTTTATTTGTCTTGATGACCATTGTTATCCATAACTTAATTAAATCCAAAAAATAAAAAACTTCAAGTAAGCAGCTCTTATATTGTAAAAGGGACAGGCGATGGACAGGGACAGACAAAAAAACCTTACCTGGTTCACTGCAATTTTTTTAATGGCACTCATCTGACCTGGGGGAGCCATGGTCTTCAACCAGTTATCTTCCTGGAGTCAGGTATTCATCCATCTTGGCATAACTCCTGCAATTTTTTATATGGATATGTATGTTTTATTGTAGAAGGGGCATCATCTACCACTGGAATTTGGGGCTAAAATAAATAAATAGTAACATTATTTTATTATACATTTCTAAATAAAAAACTGGAGAAAGGCATCCAGAACTGTTTTTTTTTTTTTTTACATGGACCCCTACTCAACCCTAACACTGTCCTTCCCTTCTGGCCCGTAGAAAAAATTAATTGCATGAAACTGGTCTTTTCTGCAAAAAAAAAGTTGGGGACTGCTAACCTAGAGGAAGGTTTGGAGGTAAATTTCAGAGGAAGAGAAGATGCAATATATGTGTCTTTCTTAGTGTCTCAAATTTAATGGTGTAGTTAGGGTCGGATTAATATATATAAAAAAGTATAATAGAGGCAAAGCTGTGAGCAATTCCTGCACAGTTATGGACATGCATCATTCTCCCCTTATTACTTAGAAATACGGTGACCTCGGTCAAGCTTTTGACACATTCTTGACATTCTAAACTGGATGAGGACTAATAAACAAGAATCTGTTCTGTTGCTTCTAGCTCAGGGGGTTTCTTTTGGCACCAAAGGTTGACTAATTTAAGGTGGTCGTATATGCAACAAGATTGCTGAATGATAATTGCCTTCCAGTAACTCAGTTAGGTTTGTCAGTTATTGTGTTCATAAACCCAGTACGTTCTCCTGCCTCCAAGGCAATAATTAGGACATTGCTCAACATATTCTGAATTTCTCTTTTTCCCTATACACTAGATATAAATATGTTATTTGTTACAATTGTCTAGGGACTTTTTTTTTCATTGCTATTTTTCAAAGTGAATTTGCTGATTAGAATGAATCCCTTTGTTCATAATCTATGTCTTTAGATGAGCAGTTTTCTCCCTTTCTACCACCTTGCAGATAAGGAAGTTGCCTTGGGCGGCACTGTCATGTGTTGTAACTAGCTGTGATGTAAATAGCTTTCCATGAGCTATGTGACAGATCTAGAGGTCCGGGCAGCATGAGGCGAGGAGGAACAGCTGTAGGACAGGATAGAGAAGGGATGGGTATGGGAGATGCACAGGAAAGATAGTCACATTCGTCACTATCAAAATATATCAGAAATATACAACATTTATTTTATTTTTCCTGAATCTGTTACTGAGATAGGCAGCTAGAAATCACTGGACCCCATTTCAAAATTATGGATGACCCTTATCAAAAAAGAAAAAAAAAATGTATATCTCTAGTATGATAGGTAATCAACAAATAACAGGACTAGATATGTGTGTTCTAAATGTAGAAGATTTAAGGAGTATTATCACTGGCAGCTATTTAAAAAGTCTCTTTTATTAAGGAATTATGTCTCTGACCACCATTGCACAAGGGAGTTTTATTAGTTCTTGCTATTATCCTTGTGTTCTAAGCATTGCTGGCTTTCTGTGTAAAACAACGAGCTTAACAATGACACAGACAACTTTATAGTTGTTTCCCATCTTGGAATATTTTAAGGAACTCTATAGGGCCTATTTATAAAGAAGTGTCAATCAGATAGCAGATCCCCATTTTTTTAACTTCAGTTTTTAAAATCTGAACAACATTTTTATAATTCCACATTTATAAGAGCGATAAGATTATGTATCATGGAAGTTACCCAGCCTAATTCTGTTGTTGCAGCCATATGCACTACTTGTCAAAGAAAAACATTTGCTTCAAAAGTGGGGATCAGAGTGTTTGAAACAAATTCCACTTATACTTTATTATGTTGATCGACACTTTATAATTGTGCTAGTAAACAGTACCATCGCCAGTCTAATAATACATTTGTAATCATTCATGAAATTAAGAATCATATCAGCTGATCATCAATTTTATGAATAGGGTAAACACAATAGTTCTGTATTTTTTATATCATTTATTTATTTATTTGATAAACTGACCCCTCTAGAATGTTATCTTTGGCAAAAAAGTAAATTAGCTCAAGGATTCATCCACTAGATGGAGCTGTTCCCTTGAACGATATAACAACCCCATTGCATTAGATTTATGCATACAATAGGAGGCCAATAGGTTCTCATAGCCAATATACCAGGATGGAGATCATTTTTTACATCTCCAATGAGATTTTTAGATTATAGTGTATGGCTGTAAATAAAGATCCTTATTTAAATCTTTCTCCAACAGTCTCTAAAACAATGCAAGAACTGAAGTGAAAAATTCAATAGAAATATTTCATAGTGAATAAGGAGAGGAACACTATCAATAGCAATATTAATTAGACAGATGATTCTGCTGCCACTACTCCACCTAAAATGACGTCTTTTACTAGATGAATTTTTTCCTTCCAGATGGAGAAAGTAAACCAAAGGGCAGTGCCGCTCTTTCTATTTGTCCAAAAACCGCTTTTACTAAATGTTAGAATTTCTTTTTGAAAAACCTTTTGTAGTTTTCTGCTGGATTTCAGTCAGTGGGAGACAGATTGGAAACAGAGAGTCCATTTTTATTTTGCTTTTATTTTATTTTTAATCCATTTTTTATCCTTTTTCTCTTAGTATCCGCCATTAAAGAACCACCAGACAAAAAAGACTAGAAGCCAAACACAGGCTGTGTGAACTGCACGCATTGTTTAGAAGAAGGATTAAAAACTGAGCATAGGAGGAAGAAAACGGTGGGAATTTTCTTTCTGCTTTTTCTAGACGGAATAAAGATATCTTTGTGTATATACACCGATCAGCCAAAACATTAAAAACACTGACAGATTTATAATGTTTTTTGTTGCAATGGCACCTGACAAGAGTCAGATCTTGAAAGTGGTGTGTTGATCCTAGCGAAAATAGGAAGTTGTAAGTTGTACCAACAATAAAAACTTGGACTTATTAACTCCTGTGCGGGATAGAGTTCATTTTGAAAGGCAGAGTTCTGCGGTCTACTTGTATTGCCTTTGCGATCTACCGGTAGATTGCGCTCCACCTGTTGGGCACCCCTGCTTTAGAGCAAGCGACCCATCATAACCATCTCAAAAGTACAAAATACCTTAACATGTATGAATAGGAAAGTTTCAAATTTAGCCCATGTAATTTCATTTTTTCCTCTTTTGTGTTTTAATATTTGTATTAAAACACACCATGGATAGATTTATTCATGCTAATTTCTAATGATGACAGGTTTATACTCAAGTCAAATCAGTTTTCTGTATTTTCAGGGAAAAATAAGTACCTTTACATTACATTTATAGCAATAATTGTTTCAGTGTGAGTATATCTCAAAGTAGTCTAAGAAAGGGAGTAATGCGTGTCTAAATCTCAATAAAGTGCATGGGGGGGGAGAGACTTGGTGATCAGCTCCTATCACATGAAGGAGCTACTAAAGCAAACATTGCTATAAAACTAAATGCAACCATGAAAGTCAGAGAGTCGGAACACATTGCATTGCAGTTATGGAGCAGCCTAGCCAAAGACCGGTTTCATGCTGACCTATTACCACCGTGAAAAATGTCTACAATGGGCCTGAGAGCAATGGAATTGGACTGTGAAGACATGCAAGGGGTTTGCCTGATCTATAAAATCATGCTTCATTGAAGATCAAGTAATTGTCCAGATGCATGAATGTTTTGAGCCTGGAGAAGGGTGGAAGCCCATGCTCTCTGTTATTTAAAGGGGGGAAGAACGAAGTCTGGTTGTCTCCGCAGTCCCTCCTCATTCATAAACACCCATTGTTATTAATAAGCAGCAAGTAAAAATTCTAGGTAGGGGTAGAGTACAGCTATATAGGAAAGGGGGATTTGCTAAGCAAAAGGACCCAAAAACCATTTTCAGGCCCCAAGACAATGCTAGAAATGTAGAAAATAAGCAAGATGCAAGATAAGCAAAAAATATTTTTTTTCTGGCCAGAAAAAATGAGATGAGGATAAATTGGGTTCATCTTTACCCTGTAGTCACTAGACCTTAGCCTTTCTGCCAGTCAGCTATCTAATGCCAAAGTCTCTACTGTCCCTGATATCAAAGTGCAGGGCTTATCACCAAGAAGGTGCAGCATAACCCAAGAGAAAATTGGGGCTGATTTAATAAAGCTCCCAGAGGCTGGAGAGGATACACCTTCATCAGTGAAGCTGGGTGATCCAGCAAACCTCAAATGGATTTCTTAAAAGTTATTTGCTGTTTGTTAGCAAATGTTTTCAAACCTGGACCAGATCCATTTCAGGTTTGCTGAATCACCCAGCTTCATTGATGAAAGTGTATTCTCTCCAACCATAGCTTAAATAAAACAGGCCCATTGGCTTTGACTTAATATTTTGTCCACTGGGGACTCCGTAGTAGTAGAGGCCTAGTACTTTCTAGCTTTAAATAATGTTGTGTCAAGACAGTCACAGCAATTATCTGACATTTTGGATAACATACAGTTGTACAGTTCGGACACCTCAATCTGGCTGTTAGGAGCGCAGTTACAATACTACAGTGGTTTTAAGGGTGCAGGAAAAAAACATTTTATTGTTTATACATTACCTTAAAGAAAACATTTTAGTTCAGTACCTTTGCAAATCTCCATAAATACAGTAAATTACTGACATGTTACAATATAAATTTCTAGAAAGCTGCACCATTTTTTATTGAAAAGCAGTCCATGATCTCCAGCCCAGTGACTTAGACTTGGCTGAGATGACCCCATCAGTCTGCTACAAGTATTTTGTCCTCTCAGTGATCAGAATGCAGCATTGTAGCTTTGTAGCAAGTCACAACATGAGAGTTTATAGCAGAAATGTGTAAACACTAACAGGAACCGCACAGACACTGGGATGTATATGACTGTGTCATTTATGAACAAACATCTCAGTCCAGGAGGTAGAAGCTGAAACTTGATGATGGCCTAACAAAGATGGATCCATCCTTGTAAAGAGAAGAGCGTGTGAGGACATGGGGGATATATATGTGAGGGTCATTGGGGATACGGTGATCAATGCAATAGGAAATAAATTTCTAATAAATACCTAAGTGGTTGGTTACACTTTAGCATGCATGGGCTTAACAAAAAGACAATGTATACAATGCTCTTTTGTAATACATGATATCCAACCTGGATTTCAATGAACCTGATTAATTAAATATAAATAGCAAATGACTTTGAAGAAATACATTCCAGAATTGCTGGATCACCCAGCTTTACTTATGAAAGTGTATCTTCTCCAGCCTTAGAGACCAATTGAAAACAATGCACTCCCTGTGTGGCTGGTATCTCATCCTAACAATTTATAAGAACAAGGCTAAAGACCCCTACACACGCTTGATAAAGGTAAATAAAAATGAGCGATTCTCATACATTGTAATATTATCAAAAAAGTTCACAAGCACAGCCAAAAGTAATGATAAACTTCAGTTACAATGAACGATCCATCCTGGCAGATTATTTTGTGTGATGATCTGTTGGTATTTAGCATGTGTATAGTCTGTGAACGAACATGTGCTTAAGCACTCCTGTGCTGGCAGTGACAGAACAAAGTGACAATGGAATATAAGAAAAGTTGTTTGGTACTCCACAATAGTATACAGACATATATAATTTGCCTGGGGCCAGTGTTCCTCTAAAGCATTGTAATCTCTTGCTACTGCCATGTCTTCTGTACTTGAGCATCCAATGTCTACTTTATTTTTAATGTCACCTCTTTGTCTCTATTGGGTGTCATGTTTGCAGTTTATACAATTGCTTGCCATGATCAATGACCGTATCGTTATCACATGAGATCTGTACATGAGATCTGTATGTATGAGATGGATGCGCTGAGCAGTCATTAACAGAGATGGTTTGTTCTTCAGTAATTGTTCATTTACAATGACTTTTGTCTAGTATTCAACATACTATGTCCTATACTGATAGTCAATGGATGTCTATATTTATTATAATATCAGACTATAGATTAGTATACATTTACAGTCACATTATACACCCCTTCAGTGTACATACTGTAATAACAAACCAATGGAAAGACATTTTACTTTTCAAACCCCTCAGATCTCCATTGTGTGTATGCTTAATACATAAATATACTAATTAATTTGATGATACGGGTAGTTTGTTTTACTACATCATAAAATGATCAAGCAAATGGAAAAGAAAATATATGGTACAGCATGCTTATTATTATACTTATAGTGTGGGAGTCAAAAGAAGCTTGCACAGCATTAATCTACCCTGAATGGGCCACAATAAAAAAATAATGTATTAGGGTAAATGTGTTGGGTCAAAGTTTCCTCTGGCCAAGTAACTTTTTGAGTTCCTCCATTCATCTTTTGATCTAACTATTTGAAACAAGATATACTCACCTAAATCCTCATTTGGGGTCCTTTGTCAGAGCTGTTTCCAGGTGTGGGACTGCCAATCCAACATCCCCTTAGAACAGCTGTCCCCTAAAATCCCTATAAAGATACACCTCATCTGGATGCTAAGAGGACCCCACTGCTGGAAATCCAACAGCAAATGCCCACATCACGCTGAAAGTGACTATGGTAGCCAAGAAGAACCTCTGCTCTGGGGCTGGGGTGTCATCACCATGTGGTCAATTGAATGGGGTGGGAGGGATGTTAGAATTATCCCAGAGATCGGCTTTATTACCTGGAATAAAAATATTCACTCTCCAACTGTATTCTTTATTTTGCATGCCTTTATCAATATTTTCCCCAGGTATAAAAAGTGTTAGTCCTGTACATTACAAACAATGATACCAATTTTCTGAAGAAGAAGAGAATCTTTACTCTTTACAAATCTTTACAAATTGTATGAATGATAACTACACATATCCAATCATAAGTAAAACAAAATTCTTGTTCACAATAAATACCCAGTCATGTAAAGGTGCTTCATGTTGAGTAATGATTTTCAACTCCCTTAGTATTTCAGCCCATTTATGTTTTTAATATCTACATACAATGTACAGACTGCAATTTATTGTCAGAACCATTTAGAACATTCTATATGAACAATATAAATATATAAAAATATAAATAAATAATATAAATATATATGTACTCTCACTGAGCTCTGTAATCTATACATTTCTCAAAATGGCAGTTTCACAATAAATGCGATGTAAAGATTTCTGTTATTATATTTTCATCCTACAGACTACCACCATCTCTGTTCTCTTTATATTGATTATATGATTAGGAAGATCTCATTCTAAGACATGCACAGAGCTTTGCTTTGCTGCATCCCATATGCCGTGCCCATGGAGCTTACAGGCTGTGTGAAATCCATGAAAAAGACCATCTCTAGGGATCATTGAAAACTGCAGACATCTCCATTCAATAAACACATGAGCACTCCTGGAACTGATCCTTAATAGTGCATGGAATTAATTGAAATGCTGCGTGATGAGCAGGATCCTATCTGTCTGTGGTCAGGTCGCAGGAAGAAGCCATCCATACTCTGAACTGTGGAAGTATAATAATTCAATGTAGAATAGGGGGTAAGATAGAGAGAATGATGTAGAGGCGATACTCCAAATGAGAATAATTTTATTATAAGCAAAGGAAAACAATTACAGCAAGAGTGTCATTTGCACTTATTCTAAAGGTCAAGAGATGAGGTACCCTAGTTTTTATAGTCCATTATTATTTGAGAGGGGAATTCCTTTTCCCCAATCAAAAATCATATTGCAATCTGGAGCAGGGCTACAGTGATGTTCTTCTTTCACGTTTTGTGGAAATCTTGTCTGGACATCTGTTTTCTTGTATCCAGTCTTCGTGACATTGTGGTTCCTTCTTTGCTGACTATCTGGAACATAAATGGAACAATGTGCTCAGCAGAGAACAAACATCCTGAACCATAAAGTAGAAGTTATGCAGTCTTTAGTGATTTCAAGACTTAACCATGAGGAAGAACTCCTCCACACTTCATAAGAGTTTGCTCCAGTCCAACATGAACATATTTGTCCTGATTTCGTAAAGTTCTCCCAGTGAACCTGAGCGATCCAGCAAACCTGGAATTGATTTCCTAAATCCCTTGCAATTTATTAGAAAATATTTTCAAACCTGTACCAAATCTATTCCAGATTTTTGGATTACCCAGGTTCACTTATGAAAGTATACCCTCTCCAACCTTGGAGAGCTTGAATAAATCAGGCCCATTGGGTCTGATTTATTCAAGCTCTCCAAGACTGGAGAAAATAGAACCTGGGTGCTCCAGCGATCGTGAAATAGATTTCTATTCCAGGTTCTCCAATGATCCTCTATCTTCTCCAGCCTTAAATAAGTCAGACCCACTGAATTGAATTGGAAATATAGAGCATTTTTATTATTGTGAGTGGTATGTATGGAGTTCAGTAGTCAAGCAGATAAATATAGTAGTGGTGGGTGGGGATGGGAATTTCAGTACAAAACAATATGAAGTTAAGTATAAACTGAATTTCTGGCAGGTCAGCAGGTATTTTCTTCACCATTTTTTGAAGGATACAATATGGGAAATGTATATGTATTGAAGAAATGTAGTGATTTTTGTTTTCATTTTGCCAGTACCAATAAAAAAAGCTTAGCTTGGCTAGCCACAGACAAGAGAATACTCTGTTGTTCAGGCACAATATGACCATCCTCCAGCTTGTGCTTGGCCCTTCCATAAACACAAGTGCTTGGCTCAGCTAAGTGTTCATGCTGATTCCACTGTAGTGAAGAACAGTACATTCAGAAATGTGCTTAGTAAAAAAAAACTAGGAACAAAAGACAGCTTCTTGTCCTTAAAAACAGGCAGCAGCTAAAACTTTAACAGACATCTAAAATATTCTTTGTCACTTTATGTAGAGAAAAAAACAGCTACAATTGGTCATCCAAATATAAAACACTATCCAAAATAATTGTGCTGACAGCCCAAAATACAACAAGCAGGCAAAGTCACAAGTTATAAAATAATTAAATATAAATATAGTTAATCATATGAAACCAAAATAAGGGAACAGCGATAGAATCAGGAAGGTATGTAGCTTCATAGTAACTACTTAATCTGCTAGAATGTAACTGCAGGAACAGAATACAATGCCCCAAACAGAAAAAGCAGAATGTTGCTACAGGTGTGTCCATAATGTAGATCACATTCCTCGCCAGGCCTATTCGTATGTATGGCACAGGATGTTACAAATCCACCAAGCTTAGGAACGTATGTAAACAACAACACATCCACAGCAGCTGCAAAAGCTGGTATTTTTAGGGATACAAGATTTCCCAAATGAAAGGCTTTCACAAAAGGCACTATACCTTTCTTGGGTTTCTTCTGGGTTGTATTTAATCTCTGTTTAGGTTAAACATGGGCAAAAGGTTCCATGCAATAAGAAAAATAAGTATAGGACAAGCAATAAGGAGGTTACCTGATAATAGACATTCATTATGTATACATGCACCAGATAATGAAGCTAATAAAAATAATCCCATATGTCACCTGAATAGTACTCACATCAAAAATGTTTCCAAAGGTTTAAATATGCTAGTGATGTTTGGTGATGGTAACCAGATTGACACATTTCAATTGTGTCAATCAGGCTCCTTTGAAATTAATCCAAAGGTGTAAATAAACTGGTGATGTCTGCTGATGGTTACCTGATTGACACATTTGAAATGCGTCAATCCGGCTCTACATCAATTTAAAGGGAGCTGTATATGCTTCTGTGAAATATGTGATTAGGTGACCATTTTTTAAACCACAATTTTGAAAAATTCTATTCAAAGTGCAAAAACCATTACTAATAATATTTATTAAATACTTATGTAAGCTCTGCGCCCACCGTGGGGTAAAGATGGAGAAAGTCATTCAATGGTGCAAGAAAAATTTTGAGCCCTCAGCTACTGCAGTATACACTTTTAATTGTTCTGTATGGAAAGAATAGATAAAGACGTGCAGCTGTCATCAGATGGGGAATAACTAATTCATTTCTGGTCCAAATTATGTCAAAAATGGTTGAAGAGGCATTGTCAATGTCTCAGTGCTAGTTAAGCCGATACAGAAACAAGTTGGTTTGTTGGTCATTAGTAGGATACTACTAGCCAGAAGCATGGTTAGGTCACCAAATAGTATGCCATCCACTTCTCAGTCCCACTCGGCCCAAATTAAATATAAATAGGTTTAGAATTCCAGGGGGCCATAGAGCAGCTTTACTGGCTTCATGAATGGTATGCCCACCCTACATGTGGGCACTGGCAGAGAAAACAATGCCAATCAAGACCTATGGAGTAGCTGCCTTAAAGGTATTAGAAAAACACTAAATCGTATACAGGAGTATCACTTAGTGAATACAATGGGCCTGATTTAATAAAGCTCTCCAACGCTGGAGAGGATACACTTTCACCAGTGAAGCTGGATGATCCAATAAACCTGGCATGGATTTCTTTAAAGTCATTTGCTAGTAAATGTTTTGAATTCTGAATCAGATCCATTCCAGGTTTGCTGGATCACACAGCTTCACTGATGAAAATGTATCCTCTCCAGCCTTGGGAAACTTTAATAAATCAGGCTGAATGTTTTCACTTGGGTTATGCTACACCTTCCTAGTGATAAGCCCTGCACTTTGATACGAGGCACAGTAGGTTTGTTTCCACCCATTTGTCCATATCCCATTTTTTCTGGCCATCTCTGTGACATCTTTGCCTATTTTTCACATTTCTAGCATTGTCTTTGGGCCTTGGGGCTCAATATCTGAACCTACATAAGCACCTACCCTTTCTTTCTCCCAAACTTTATCCAGCTATGCTCACAATGGCGTCATCAGGATCAATGGCATTGCATCCTGTGAAAGCATCAGCACTAGTGGACACAATTCCTTTACATAATTAAATTGCAGTGGCAGCCAAGTATTTTAATTTGTTTTGGAGACGGTGGGGAAGAGTTAAACATCTGCCAGAATTTTATTGCTTTATTCCCATTTGTACTCTTCAAATATTATTCAGAGTACTGATGCAATGCTTTAAAACACCATCTTATGCTGTTAGCTGACCACACGCATACTCAGGCATTCATAATACACTAGCTTTGAGCCAAAGACAATAAAACTCAAGACGCTTTGATTATCGCTCGGTGTCACTAGTGGTCACTGGAAGTCCACACAACCCAACAATTTTCATTCAATTTAGTTTACATTCGCTAAGCTTTTCAGCAAAAACAAAACATTTTGACAGGTTTAGTGCAGGTAACTAATGCACTCGCCACATGAGCAAAGTGCAAATGTATACAGTGATGGGCGGGTTGGTCGTGATCAGCGGGGGGCCAATTGCTTCTCTTTCCTTGGCTAATGTGATTGTACTGATCTAGACCACCATACATTGTTCTCTGTCACTGAGAGCGTTTAATGCAGAATAGCAGAGCTCTGCAAAGGAAAGTCTTTCAAAAGAGAACTGTCAATCACTGTTATGTTGATGGTGCAACCAGGAAAAGGGAAACAGAAATTGATTGTTCTACTAACCAAACAGACTTGAAATAGTGGAATGAATATATCTGCCCTTCTGCTTTGCACCTTTAATATATGCAACGTCTCAACTTCTAGCTTAAAAATGCTTAGCATTCATTTGATTAGTGTGCACTACAGATCTTAGAGTTGTTATGTGGTTGGCTTGAAATGGATTAGAAGGCCGACTTCCTGGTGTACCAGCTTTAAGCTTTAGAAATGGTGTTCAGATTTGTTGTTTCAGTTGCTGAACTATTGCAAAGAAGAATAAAAAGAGAATTAGATTGAGAAACTTTTAGATGCTGTGCATGTGCTCATGTTGAGGCTGACACAAGAGATAAAAGAAGCCAAGAGGAACTTGCAAGTACCCCCATTCATCTCGTAAAGCTCAGAAAAGTTAAATTTCCAGTTAAGCTTATCCATCTTCATCCAACTCCCTTCCCCCTCCAATGTGACTCTCCCTGTTTGTTTTGTACTTGAATGCAGGTGTTGTGGTTGAGCTCCAACCTCTGATATTGAAGCACCATGGTATAAAGGCCAAACCAAAATCCTGGGCAATCTAGAAGTTAAACAAAGACAGCTTGGTGGTGAAAGATTCAATCCTTGGACAAATTTTATTGCTTTCCTTACTGCCCACTTTGGTGTTTCCTCTTACTTTTTGTCTGGCTGACAAAGAAAGATTTTCTGTGATATTAAGTTACCTTTCCTCTATACACACCCAATTCCCTGTATATACCTACTATTAAACACTGGCTTACTAGTGCATTCTCTCCAGTAGAGGAGTATAAGTAATATTTTTGATATAGTATTGGCTCACCAGTCCATCTGGTATATCTTCTCATCCATCCTTGCTTGTGTCTTCTGTTGTATTCACAAAATTAATTTTAAAAATCCAGCAGGGAGAATGGGACTACCTCATAATGATCACAGCATGCATGCAGACAAAAAGACTCAAAATTAAGGGATCTCATCTTAAGCATCTATGAAAAGCAAGTATATCCATTTTAGGTTGACTAACCATTTCTTGTAGCATGCATTCAAAGCAGAGTGGCCACTGGAGCAAAAATTTAAAATTCGATCTCACCTTTCCCCTTTCTATCCAAAACATTAAATAATCCAATTAAGGATCCAGTGAGTGTTGGGGTTTTTTTTTAAACGCTCTACAGAATTTATTAATGCAACATGGTGCACATGTGTGTCCAGACTGTAATGACCCAAGCAAAACCACATGAAACATATAAAAAATTCCAAAGATATATTGTGACGGGGAAAGAGAAAACACTAGTTAAATGTTATTGAAAGCATTGAGTAGTGTTTAACTTGTCAGGCTTGTGTTAAACTCTCCCCTCTGACTTTGCCTTAAGTTGTAATTAAATGGCCAGTAATCAGAAACAGGTGTCAATTCTTGTGGGACTTTTTGTTGTGTTTATGGTAGGGGCAGCCTAGGGGCTTTGAACCTTGATAATGCCTATAGACCATCTGGCATACAAATATCCCATTACTTTTAATAATACCTAGACCCCAATGTTTTTATTTTTGATTCTGTAGAACATTTGCAGATGTAGCTAAATGTTTTTAAATTCTTTAGATTGTGTGTATGCCACCATTACCATTAAGAGACATTTGACTTGATTCAGCATTGAGGGTATAAGCTTACCCTTGCACACAAGCCCTAAAGACCAATAAAAAATGTAAAAAATAGCTGAATTAAAAGAAAATGTTAATACCCATTCAAACACATAAGGCACCTAGTGACCCCCAGGCAATGGGAACACTGCCCATTGTTAATTACTATGTACACCATGAGCAATGTCCCTGTCTGGTGGTTTTTAGAGGCTGTACAAACTTGTATCATTCACTGCAAAACCCAAAGCCACAGGAATCAAAAATGTCATCCCTATTCAGGTGTGGGGAAGCATGTGGCCTGTCACCTTGCAATTTTCATGATATATATTGTATGTAAAAGTTGTAAATAATAGGATTTGGAATTCAAACAGTTAAACATACTATCATTTTCAAACCATACACATATCGTCTTGACCAAACAAAGATAAACTAAACCAGTTTTATTTTTTTATTTTTCATATTCACAAATTTTTAGTGTATATACACATTCCTCTTATCTGCTATTATTTCCTTGATTATAAACCATGTGGGAGGTCTCAATCTTACAGTTTTAGGTGATTGTCGGTGGATCATTCTCTAATAGGCGGTATGTATGCCATGTGGTGTGTTCAAAAGTGGCAGAAATATGTTTCCTGGTGTCTATTGGCAACATTGCAATATATGATTCCCAAACTTGGAAAAATCTATTAGCCCTTATTTCCTTGTTCAATTATGCTTCTGGAAAACAAATCCCAGTTTCTCTTTGAACGGACTAGGAATGGGTGATTCTGGATATATCGATTTATGTAAAATAGTTTTTACCAGTCCACTAAATTCCAAAAGAACTTAACTCTTGGACAGTTCCAAAACATCTGATAGAGGTTAGCACCCTCAGCCCTGCATTTAAGACAACATACGCAAGTCAAGATGTCCAACGGCATTCTTTTGGGGAAAAATTCACTCCATCTGCTTAACCTCCCTGGCAGTATTCCCGAGTGTGGCTTGGGGTGGATTTTCCACACCAAAAGTGGAATTGCCAGGGAGTTTAAAACTCTTACCTTGTTCCTACGTTGCCCAGCATCTTCTTCCCCTGACAATGCTGGTTGGGCATCTGCATAACCTGGCGATGCCTGGCCGGCCTTTGCGTCCCCGGCGTGTGAACGTTAGGGACAGAAGGCCAGGGGAAGCAGAGGCCAGCCGGGCATCTGCTCATGAGTCTTAGGCTCGAAGGAGGGACCACTACAAAGGTAGGCGGATCTGGGCGGGAAATTAAAAATAATGAGGATTTTTAAATGTACCGCTTTTGCATTTAAAAATCCTCATTAATTATACCGCCAAGGGGGTAAACCTGTTCTTCTACCTTTAAAAATGGCATCAGTTTTGTATCTAATATAAGTGTCTGCTATTGCGCACTTAGCTGGATTAGGACTTGCGAAAAGTTTGTCTAGTGAGTTTTTCCAGTCTGCTTCTCACAGATGCTTTATAATCATTGTTATGTATGATCTGATTTGCAGATAGATGAATGGGCTAGTCCTCAGTAAAGGATATAGTGTCTGGACTGCTTCAAATGATATGGGCCTTTTGGTCTGGGGGTTCACAAAAGACTTTAAATGTATAAAATAGAACCCTGGGCAGTCCGTTTTTTGTTGGTATTTGCCATACCCAGGGAAAATCCGCATTTAGGAGGGTATTTTCAACCACCTCTAGGAGCAGGAGTTCTTTATGTAGATGTATCCAATAGCCTAAATTTAATTTCAGGGATAGTTAGTTGTTGGTCTAGTGCTGTGTCTGTGTAGTTAGCTGTGCCATGTAGCCAGTCCCTGAGATATCTTGTTATGATGGCCCAGTTGTACAACTCTATATCTTGGAAATTGATACCATCATTCTTAACTGGCTGTTGTAGAATGCGTATACTTAGTCTGGCTCGTTTTCCCACTGATATGATGGTTCCAGTGGTCCATGACTTTTTAGGGGTTCCAGTGAAAGTGCGAGAAAGGAGGAACAGCAGAAATGGTTGGTATACATGGGTTGCAATATTTTGTTTTTTGTTTTTTTTTCTATATTCTTTTTATACACATTTACAGGCATTGAAATCCTATTTAGTTTAGCAAGCATTCATTAAGGTAGCTTGGTAAAATAAACAGGCTGCCCACCCTAATGCAAAAATGCACAAGACCCGGTTTCCAATGCATTCCAACACACTACTGTGCATTGCCATTGATTTCAGGATCCTGCAACGTAAGTGCATTGGTAATGCATGTTATGTGTATTACAGCTGGTAGCACTAACACATAGCTCCAAATGGGCGCTTATAGTACATGAATGTAAAAGATTCAGGAAAGGGGGAAAGACTTTCTTTCTGATCGTATCCTCATCTGTGCTTACAGTCTCCTGATATTTTTACACACATCTTTTTTAATTAATAAAAAGTCTCCTCCCCTCTTAACAATGTAATTTAATTTCAGTGCCAGTCGTAACAATGTTGTAATTGGTAATTTTTTCTCTTGTTCTTTACTTTTGTTGGGAGTGCAGAATAATCAGCAGTGGAAAATGTTTTGATTAAATCTTTAGCTTTGTAGTACAAAGCTGCTTGGTGTCCGAAGCTTTTAAAACTTTCCTTTAGCTGATCTATGAAACTCTATGCAAATAGTGATACATGGAATCTCAACTACTTCAAAAAGTAGCTTAGAGATAAAAACATAAAGGCAGGAACATCAATTTTTACATTACTAAGAGCACCTTTCTTGCCTGCATGTAGCTTGGCAGCTGATAAATTAAAGGCAAAATGGTGGTCTTTTGTTCCCTTATGTTGTCCACAGCATTTTATACTCATCATGCTAGCCAAAGCAGCTTATTCATTCGGGTAGATTTATAAAGCGACTAACCATCTGGCTGACTTTGCTGCACTGCAGATCATTCAATATGTCATGTCTATGCTGAATTTACCACTGCATCATAATCTCTAGTTGAAGATAATCTCTGGGCAAATAATAATCGACCCACATTGGTTAATACCCATCTAATTTAGCACTGCTGAAGTCCCCAACAGTTCCCTTGTGCCATCACATCTGACTCCTCCACTGGATCCTGAAAATGACACCACCACTGAACAGGTACTGAAAGTACATGTCATGATGGTAGTTACATGAATATCGAGGAAGGACCCCACCTTTTGTAGACAGAAAAAGAGAAAAGACTGGGTTTGAGGGTACTATCTACATAACTTTGTTCCAGAACAGCGGTTGCCAACCGGTGGTCCATGAGAAAAATTTAGTGGTCTGCCTATCTGGCTGGTGCACCACCCAGCGGGGTCAGAAGAAGGACCCCAGCAATATTTCCTTGCTGTAAGTGGCACCACAATGGCAGGAGATTTATTGTGGCCACCCCTATTTCACTATAATGGGAATTTCCATTTACTAGGCCAACAATTGCTTCTCCAGGGCCCCTGGCTGTTAGATTGGCATAAAAAGCAGCAGCAAGAATTTTATACATGGCACATGGTACATGGCATTGTCAAGAAAAGAATATTCTTTCTATTAACTTTAATTAAAACTTTATTTCTTTTTTAGTGCATCCATGTGTCCGCAGGAGCAGCATTCAGCTTTTTGTAACCTTGTTCATATTCTAATGAAAGCACAATGACAACATCATAAAGACGTGTCGTGGGCTTACTTGAAACTCATTGAAGCGCATAAGGTAATGTCACATTTCAACCATAAACAGTGAGTTTACATGTACTTCTACATAAAATCACCTATCTGATCACTATCAGTAAATACGTGACGGGGCAGAAAGAAATAATTATTTTTTCTTTTTCTTCAAAGTGTCCACTCTGCAGCTCTGGGCCTTTATATACACCGTGTACTTAGCTAGTCACATAAATACACTTCTGTTTACAAAACAAATGTGCACACACTAATAATTATTGCGATATTATGCAATGATTAAATGATTCCTAGTCTCCTGTGTCAGGCTCAGCAGTTCCATAGGAAGGCCCACTGGTGGGGGTGGGGGGAACATTTGAGCAGCACGTTTGCGAGTCACTACATGACTACCAAGTCATCCATCGCCTCCTTCAGCATGCACAGCACGTCCGGACCATTCCCACGCCTGGAGAGAGGGGTTACCTTTACCAAGCTGGAAGAGCAACCCATCCAGTGTGAAGGACAGAAGACACTGACAAAACACACACAGACTGGATTGCACATTGCAAGCCGACACATGACTTTAACCGCCTCTGTGCCGAGGCGTGTTACACAAGCCCCAATGAATTCTACATCATCCTGACTTGTATTTCTCCTTCGGTTTATTGCTGCCACCGTCTACTTCACTCCAGTAAAATAATAAATAGGGATGGCCCATACACAGCAGCATTTTTACATCATTAGTAAAGACACTTTGCTGATGAAGCAATGCATCCCAGCCGGCTACATGACATTATGTCTTAGTATCACACACAACCAAATATACCCTTTGTATCTAGTGTTCTGACATGGGGTGTACTCATGTATTATACCTAACATCACACAACATTAAATATTATCTTTATATTAGTGTCCTGATATGGGGTGTACTTATGTAGTATACCTAATATCACACAACAACAAATATTATCTTTATATTAGTGTCTTGACATGGGTGTACTCATATCTCATACCTAATATCACACAACACTAAATATCTAAATATGCCCTTTATATTAGTGTTCTGACATGGGGTGTACTCATGTAATATACCTAACATCACACAACATTAAATATTACCTTTATATTAGTGTCCTGATATGGGGTGTACTCATGTATTATACCTAATATCATACAACATTAAATATTACCTTTATATTGGTGTCCTGATATGGGGTGTACTTATGTATTATACCTAATATCACACAACAATAAATATTATCTTTATATTAGTGTCTTGACATGGGTGTACTCATATCCCATACCTAATATCACACAACACTAAATATCTAAATATGCCCTTTATATCAGTGTTCTGACATGGGATGTACTCATGTATTATACCTAATATCACACAACACTAAATATGCCATTTATAACAACACTAAATATGCCATTTATACCATTGTCCTGAAATGTGGTGTACTCATGTATTATACCTAATATCACACAACACTAAATATGCCATTTATATGAGTGTTCTGAAATAGGAAGTACTCATAAATTATACTAATATCACACAACAGTAAGTATGCTCTTTATATCAGTGTCCTGAAATGGGTGTACTCAAGAAATGGGTTGTAATAATAAACCATACTCCATATCACACAGCACATTCCTCATTCCATCCAGCACTCCGGGATGTACTCACATACCATACTTTAGTTAACCCAGAACAAAATATCCCCTTTGTATCCAGTATTCTGAAATGTGATATACTAATATGTCAATACATGGTATTACACAACACTAAATCCCTTATTATATACAGTTTTCTGAAATGAAATGTACTCATATGTCATACTTAACATTAGCAAATTCATTATAATATCCCGTGCCCTAAACGAGTTGCACTTCAATGCCACTCTATTCTTAATATCACATTTCACTAAATTCACCCTTATATCCCGTATGCTGAAATAGACTATACTTCTATGCCACACAGTCTTAGCATTTAAGAATACAGAATCCCCCTTTGTATACAGTATCCTGAAATGGGATGCACTTCCATGCCATAGTATGCTCAACATCACACAGCTCTGAATTCCCCATTATATCCAGTGTCCTAAAATAGGCTATACTTCTATGCCATACTGTCTTCACATCACAGTATCACAGCGATAAATATCCCTTTGTATCCAGTGTCCTAAAATGGGATGTACTCATAAGCCATACACAGTATCACACATCACTCCTATCATATCCCATGTCCGGAAATAGGCTATACCTCCATGTCATACTGTCTAAGCATCAGAGAACACTATATTCCTCTTGGTATCCAGTGTTATAAAATGGAATGTATGTCCATGCCTTACCATCTCAATATCATACAGCACAACATTGTATGCTTTCATGCCATAACACTCTCAGTATCAGAGTCAGATAACTAAATTCCCCATTATATCCAGTGTCCTGATATGGACTGTACATTCATGCCATACTGTCTTCATATTACAGCACTAAATTCCCCAGGGTTTTCCAGTGGTATGAAATGAGCTGTACTCAAGCTACAGGCAGAGCACTAATCTTTGGACTATAATAAACCAATAAACCAGAATATTGGGACCCTGAAACTGAAATGAGGCAAATTCTAGATCCACTAGTACAAGACTTAAAAAATGTTCCTAACAGAATGCAGACTATGTTGGACACAATGGAGAAAGGTTTGATGAGCTTGTTAAGAATTTCACATCTTCTTAAACTACCTATAACAGTGTTTCCTGACCTTTTTAACATAAAACAACCCTTAAATTAATAGGGGTTCTTTATGGAATCTCTAATATAATTTCTATTTCCACAGCTCACTGTATATTGGCTAAGTAGTCATTGGGAAAAACATCTCTTACATTTCAGGTCAGTGGGAAGGCTGTCACCCTTACAAAAAGATCATCGGGGGCCACTGGCAACTGACATGAGAGTCAGAATGTCCTCATTACTCAAAGAACGCCTAAAATCCTTTGGAAGAATTATTGGGTTCCACGGAACCCTGGTTGAGAAACATTGGCCTATAAGGTCAGCCAAGTACAAGATATTACTGAGATCTCACCATATAGGGGGCCACATCAGCAAACACATTCAACCACCCTCCTAATACTAGGAGTAGTTAAACACATTCCCACTATATTAAAAAAAAAGAAGAAAGGAAAGTGTAAGCTGGTGTTCCACTTTAGGTCTTTCCTAGATGTGATGACTTAACCATTCCATTGCTGAGCAGTTCTTGCAGATAAAGTATATGGTAGTAGACTTTAGGTTTAATGTTCCTCTGTTGTCTAGATAAGACCTCAAGGAACTATGCATGGCTATAAAAGAGGACATGTTTCTAATATACATTATTGATTGCACTTGTTTTCAGCTACCGCTCTGTTTATTAAATAGATAAAGAGAAAACAATCATTTCAGCTTGTTTTTCTTACTTCTGTGACTGCTGACATCATGCAAACCTTTCCGCCAGTTATGGACATCTTCTCTGTTGCAGACAGATAAGAGGTGAGATGCCTCAGCCTGCACAATACAATACATCAAAGGGGTGGGCTTGTTTCACATGTACAGCTGATTATAAGAAGCACTGGTTGACATGTCACTGCTAATGAATTGTAGATTTAGCTAGGGAATGTGTTGTTTTAATCTGGAACTCAAAAGCAGAGCTGCACAACTAGTTGCTGGCAGTAGCAGTTTTCTACATGCCCAGGTAATATTGTTATGTAGTTGGTAGATATGAACATGCCAAAACCCATTGCAACCAATGAACATTCATATTTCACTAATCAGACTACAATAATCCAAAATTCTCACATTTTTCACATTGGATTTAACTACAACATACATGTTGATCACCTCCTTCTAATACAAATCATGCGCTGCACTGGTATCTGTGACACTGCTCTCTCTTGGTTTGCTTCCTATCTGTCTGACCGCTGCTTTCAAGTTTCTTTCAATGGTAACTCCTCCTCACCGACTCTCTTCCCTGTTGGTGTTCCCCAAGGGTCAGTCCATGGACCGGTTCCCTTTTCTCTGTACACCTCCCCTTTTGGTAGTCTCATATCCTCCTTTGGCTTATAGTACCATCTGTATGCTGATGACACTCAAATCTATCTGTCCACACTTGACCTGTCTCCCTCAGTCCTGGATAAGGTCTCATGCTGCCTGTCAGCCATCTCATCATGGATGTCTGACCGATTCCTGAAACTCAACCTG
>NC_092860.1:129067885-129074719 GCF_032062135.1 Pyxicephalus adspersus | reverse complement strand
TCTCTTTGCAGATCTCTACACTGGCTTCCATTTCACCTTAGAATCAAATTCAAGCTCCTGTGCTTTGCCTTTAAATTCCTACACAGCTCTTGTCCCACTGACCTTTCTGACCTGGTAAAAAAAATACTCCCCTGGCCGCTCTCTCCGCTCCTACTAATGACTTCCTCACTCATAACTTCATCACACGCACGGCAAGACTTCTCTAGAGCTGCCTGACTCTCTGGAACATATTTTCCCTCCCTATTCGGCTTGCTCCTACTTTCTGCTCATTTAAAAGAGCACTCAAAACCCATTTTTTGCAAACTTGCCTACCCATCTTCTTCTGTCTTTTGAAATCCTCACTACTTCCCACCACTACATATCCCCCTCCTATTGTGTGTAAATTCCCCCACCTACTAGATTGTAAGCTGTTCGGGGCAGGGTCCTCTCTTCTTCACTGTCTGTATTTGTCATTTGCAACCCTTATTTAAGCCAGCTTCACTGATGACAGTGTATCCTCTCCAGGCATGGAGAGCTTTAATAAATCAGGCCAAAAGTGAGGGTAATTATTACATACTTTTTAGTTTCTAGTTTATGCTATGATATGATGCATCAGGCATGCTAACATTTTCAGCTGTTTAGATGCATTACAGTCCATCCTTTTTCAACCCACCCTGGCGGTATTCCCAAGTGTGGCTCGGGGTTAAATTTCTTTACAGAAAGCGGTAACCCTGAGCACACAAAGGGTGGAATTGATGACTTACTTGGTCCTCACGAGCCCGCGGTGTCCTCCAGCAATGCCTGCCCAGCATCTAGGTTCACTTGGTGGTGCTCTGCCTTCATCAGCATCCCCTAGCCCCGCATACTGGCGTGTGAACATTGGAGACGTAAGGCTAAGGGATGCAGATGTTGGGTATGCAACATGTGCAGGAGGCGTGCGTGCGTCGGGGGGGTGGGACCAGTGGGACCTTTCACAACAAACCCCACAACCATTCAGGAGGAAAGTTGTGGGAATTGTCCCAATCCCTGAATTATGGAACCCTGACTTCCTGAAAGTGGGACCAGTGGAGGTTAATTGGCAACCTAATTTGGTGCAGGCCTTTCAATGAGTGAGTGGCAGCACTTGAGGCCCTCTTTAATTTTTTGGTTGACCACCACTGCCTTGGTGTGTGTGCCACTATATAGTAATGAAACCCACCATCAATGTTGCAATGATTTACAACTGATAAACATGCCGGTCAGTCTTTTACACATATTTGGCATCTTTGCTACATTTTTTCAACAATAACTAATTTAAAAAATCCTAATCCTCTGACATGGACCTACAAGTTTTTATTGAAATTCTCGGATAATGCTAAGTGCAGCCCGGCTTTGTGTCATCCAGTTAGAATCTAAGTTTTGTAGGTCAGTGAAGTTAAAGCAATAAATATTGATCTGTGATTGGTTACTTGAAGTTAGTGCACAACATATTTACTTGCACGCTGTTAGCTTACTGCTCCAGGCATATGAAAAATAAACACCATTTAATAGCTCTGTATTCATTAAAGCAGCATTAAATGTATTTTTATATAAGTAGCTGCATTTGTCTCTATATTAACCTCTTGTAATCCCCTGCACAGTGCAGTGGGAGGATGGAGGATGACTAGTGTGAGCCACCAGGGTTGTATTGCTTTGCACAACATAATCAGTCTATGCCCAAGCACACACAGGCACTGGTTTACTTGACCTTATAGCCTATGCTGGCCATGTGCCAAGAGAAGCAATTCAAATAAATGGGATAACATTAGTTGAATATTTCATGCAACATTTAAGTTGGCACAATGCAGGGAGATTTCCACCAAGCTTAAAAGGATATGATTTTAAAACGGTAACAAACCTTTTTGGTAGGAATGTGCCTACAAATCAAATGAATAAAAACAATATGCTGATGGACCTTTGCTGTCCAACTGCAGGTTAAGTCAGTTCCTAAGGACCCTTCACTGCTTGAAGTTGAACTCTTTAGTTTTTCACAGCTGTACAGATTCCTGTCCTATGCTAGAAAAGTTTACTCTGATTTCACTGCACACAGTGTCAGTTTCTTGCAGTGTGCATTGGAATCTTCCGCAAGTTAGACAAAGCCTTCCTTATTTCCTGAATGAAAGATCTAGCCTTATCTAGCCCTTTACTCTTTAGCCTAACTGTTCCTGGACTGTCTTTTTTTTTTCATTAAATTTGAGTCTTTTTAGTCATGGAGGATCAGCATCACATATTACCTAGCATGGTCCACAGGCCGATACAAGGGGGTGCTGAGAAGTTCCTGGCTTTCCCCCCTTCCAGATTAAATAGAAAAATGAGGGGCATATGACAGCCTAATATCTTAGTATGTAACTGTGCAAATATCAAGTCTTTGCAATTCTTAGAACTGTTTTTTCTTTTAGTGAGAAGCTGTGATGGAAGAGGCACAATCAAGTTTCACGTCATTGGAGTTACGGGCTGTCATGAAGTTTTTGTTTCTCCAGGGAAAGTCAGCAAAGGATTTTCACACTGAGATGTCACAAACACTGGGAGAGAAGTGTCCTTCCTACAACACTATGAAAACTTGGATATCTCGTTTGAAGACTGGGCATTTCACCGTTGAAGATGAGCCCCGCAGTGGGCGCCCCCAACCTCAACTGACCTGGCAACCTGCAATGCTGTCCATGAGCTGAATATTGAGGACCGGCGAATATTCGCAGAAAAAATAGCCCAGATACTTGACATCCCACGGGAGTGTGTTGGGTTTGTTATCACCACTATCCCAGACATGCGTAAGCTTTCAGCAAAGTGGGTGCCAAAAGGTTTGAACAGTGATCAGAAGAAGGAACGAGTTGAAGCATCCAAAGCCATTTTGGCTCATATTGAAGCTGCACAGGACTTTTTGGCTAGGTTAGTGACTGAGGATGAAACCTGGCTCCACATCTATGATCCTGAAACCAAGGTACAGTCAAAGGGATGGCGCCACAGCGAGTCCCCGCGGCCGAAGAAGTTCCAAACCCTGAAATTGCCCAAAAAAGTCATGGCATCCGTTTTCTGGGACAAAGACGGTATTCTGTTGGTGGACTACCTACCTCAGGGCTCTAGTATCACCGGACAGTTTTATGCTAACCTCTCGGACCAGCTGAAGGAGGCAATTAAGACGAAACATTGTGGAAAGTTGACCACAGGGATCCCTTTTTTGCAGGACAATGCACCTGCTCACATGTCCAACGTTGTGGCTGCCAAATTGAACACCCTGGGTTTACAATTAGTCCACCATCCCCCCTAGTCACCTGACCTGGCCCCTTCAGACTATTATCTGTTCCTGAATTTGAAGAAACACCTGAAGGGGCAAAGTTTTGAGGACTTTTCTGATGTCAAAGATGCTGCTGAGAGCTGGTTTGTGGCCCAACCAAAGGACTTTTACTTGAACGGTCTAGAAAAGCTGCAACTACGCTGTACCAAGTGCATCAGTCTCAGGGGGGAATATGTTGAATAAATGTGTTATTTCATAACTCTTGCCCTCTTCTTTCTGGGCAAAGCCAGGAACTTCTCAGCACCCCCTCGTAAAACCTGCCAAGAAACCCCACACTGCCATTCACCCATTAGGGCTTTTTTTGAATAAAAATATTATTTGAATACCCCTTTCCTCAAATGAGAGGTGGTTCAAACCCCACTGAATTTAATGAAAACCTGGTCCACATCCTGTTGATGATGTTTCTTTTTCTGACATTTTTGTCACATCTATGAGGGACCATCTTCAGAATATCATTTCAAAAAAAGAGGAACATTGTCAGGTGGACCACACAGTGAAGATCAATTTGCATTGTGCTTCCAAAAATATGATATATTACAAAAATGTTACTGAAAATATAAATGCTCTAAAAGTGATGAGATTAAAAAAAAGAGTGAAAATAATGCTCCATATTTTATAGCAACCAGGTAAAAATCATCATTTTAATCAACTCTAAAATGCTAAAAGCTGAGTTGTGAGGTGTCACCGTGAGTTGCTGCACATTTTTGCTATTGTTATGATATATGATATATGATATTTATTAACATAAGCAAAAAGCAGTGATGTGTACCCACAGCAACTAATGATACATGAGCTTTCATTATACTAATAGCAATAGAACAACTAAAAGCTGACATCTGATTGGATGCTTTGGTACACTGCGCTCCTCATTGACTAACCCTCTGTGTATATACTGAAGAGAAAAACAACTGCACAGTGAGATGAAATGATGTCATTCTCACTTTTAAAGCTGAAACATTTTCTAATTCTTCGTTTCGCACGCTACAAGGGTGACACATGCTGAGCAAAAGAAAAGATTAATGATTTATCTGCTGTCTGCACGTCTTTTGGTGTGTGGAGGTAACTGCAGTAAATTGCACAGTAATCAGTAGCATGTGTCGGATCCCTAAGGAACTTGTCATGTCCCCCTTTTATGAGGGGAGGTGCCTAGGACATTGTGAACTCAAGTCAAGATGATAATGCTTCCTCTGGAGTACAGTACTGCAGCGATTGCATTAGAAAACACTTATAGGAGGTGTGCAGGGGAATACATCAATTGATCCAAGGCAGGAAATAAAACCTGGCAGCGTCAGCATCTGATAATATGCTGGTCATGCTGGGAGTTAACCATGAGCCGCGAGACCTTGGAGATGTCTATTGGATTTCCATGTCTTCAGAAAGACTACTGGGACTTTTTCTGCTACTGTTAAACTGTATTTCCTTATGCAAAAAGGAAGGATGAAAAGATGCTTGAGAATCATAATACGTAAACCTTTACCAATGATTATCGAGCCATGTTCTTAAAACTGGCAATGCCAATAAAGATGCAATTCCACAATTTCCAACAACTACTATCAACTCTACCCGGATGGTCCTAAAATTTGTACAGTCATGCCCCCCAAACTAATAATTGTAAAGATTGTATATTCAGGTGTTTGAAAACTTTACATCAATGGCATTCATGCCAAGGTTGGATTTAGATTTTAGGTAAATAGGCCTACTTTTAACATGTGTTTGAAGCACAAATGCAGGTCATTTATATCCAATGGACCTCAATGCTCCCGTATGGATGACAGTTCTGAGGGTTGACTTGCTTTGGAAGCAGCAAGTCCTCTTCAGATTTGTTTGCACTGCAGGCCCTTTCTGTGCATTGTGTTCTAACACAAGAATCTGAACTGTGAGCCCTTCAAGTTGAACTCCTGTTAAAAAACCCCCAAAACACTGCCATTATAATACAAATATAAAACACACATATCCTTCTATGCAGTACAAAAACAGCTTGAGATCTTCTAAAGTTTCCTTTGCCTCTATTCTCCCCTGTGCAGAGATCTTAAATACTGGCACCCTTTTAGTGTATAGAGCATGCCACAGCAAGGAGGTAACTCAGCGGGGAGTATTTCCAACCTTAGAGACGAGCTGGGCGTTTCACCAAACAATTCAGGAATCACTAAACAATCCCAACAATAATATTAGTATTATCATGTATTAATATAGGGCCAATGTGTTATGCAGCACTTTACAGAGTCCACAGTTATGTTACTAAGTGCAGGTTCAGATCTGGTTCGGGATTGAGTGATCCCGCGTGGCTCCTGATGGCTGGCACCTTCCAAGCCAGTTGGTTTTTTGAACCACAGCGCTGGTTCTTAGATAAACAGCATCTGTACGCTTGACATCTGAGCCAGTACTACTTTCTACGACTGTTCATTCTCTATGGGGCTGCCATGGGAAAATCTAAATGTAACATATCCTGCAGGGCAGTGCCTCACTGGCAAGAGGAAGCAGTAACCACCCCGCAACTTCATGGCCAGTGTGAACATAACTTGTCTCCCAGCAGAGCTCACAATCTAATGTCCCTACCGTTGTCATAGTCTAAGGCCAACTTTGGGTGGAAGCTAATCAACCTAACAACATACTTTTATCTTTTTTTAACCATATGTTTGATATGTCAGAAATGGCAAGTAAACAGAGAGTTTAGTACCACTCAAAGCAGCCCTTCCAATGGAGCCACACATATATGTACAAGACAATATTCTATAAGCCTGGTAGGGAAAAAATTGCTATTTAGCCTAAATACCTAACCAGTGCACTACAAGTGAAAAGTAAAATACAAAGGTTGCTTATGTCCATAGGCTGCAATGGCATTCAGGACTGTATTGTGTAGTATCACCCCAGCCTACTCTTTGTTATGCGTGGCCCTTCTGGGAAGAACCAGAATTGTCAGACTGCCAGTGTTGGCCTAATTATGATAACAGGGGTGTTTGTTTATAAACACACACTGCCCACTTTAAATCTGAAATAAAGATCTGTTTAATGCAGCTAAGCATTGAGCAAAGGTATGCCTGAAGGTGTAACCCAACCCTTCCCCTGTCCTCCTGAACTCTCAGATGAAAGACAATAGAGGTAATTCTCTAAAACATTACACATTCTGCATTCTAATTACCTTGTGTTGTTTCTTATTTCTTTAATTTTGCTTTCAATCTACTGTTTTTTTTTTTTTTTTTTGTTTCACATGTGGATTTACTGCATTTATTATAAGTTTCAGTAGAATTCCATATTTAAAAATCAAAGATCAGTGCAAAGATTTTAAAACTGCAATTCTTTTCTCCGATTTGGTGTCTATTGAGAATAAAGAGCCATTTGAGCAAATCATGGATTCATGGTAGACAGAGGCTTTCAGTGGTTAAATCAGATGTAAACCCTCATCAAAAAATAAAAATAGTGACCTTTACAGGTGGAATTTCCTTTGTCAAGAATAAATTGATCTTCTAAATACATTGGGTCTGATTTATTAAAGCTCTCCAGGGCTGGTAGGGATTCACTTTCATCAGTGAAGCTGGGTGATCCAG
>NC_092860.1:128993102-129067544 GCF_032062135.1 Pyxicephalus adspersus | reverse complement strand
ACTCCATTGGAGATGGGAATCCATATTACAGTAGGAGGTTTGTGTTGGATGTTGTCGTAGATAACAAAAAGGTTAATATTTCAGGCCTGGTGATTGGCAGCTTAGGCAGCAGTGAAATCCTTGGAAGAGATTCTGCGCCATCCTAACCTCATTCCTGGGTATTTCCTTGATGGCCCCACTGGGGAAGTGGCAAGGAAATTTGACTAGATAAAAAAGAGGTAGTGTCCCTTTAAATTTTTGGGATCATGAGCAAAATTATTTCATATCTGTCTGATGTTCTGTTAGATAATTTGTATATAATATAATACCACATTCAGATAATATAACCCATGGCGTTTTGTGAATTGAGACCTTTTGACTAGGAAGCAATTAAATAACAGAACCGATGCCCTGATTATGTCACCTATAACAAGACAAAGTGGTTTGGGGGCTTTTTATTTTACTAGATTAATGACTGGATCTTTTTAAGTTGTATGTGGTTGTTATTATTAGAGATAGAACAGTAAGTCCTTGGAGAAATACATCTGAGGATAAAAATAGCTCACACAAAGTTTATAATTCATTCTTAAGTATGACATTGATCCGGGCACAGCTAAGTGCTTGGGGACCAACAGCAATGGGTCTGCGGACTGCTAGCAGTTCAAGGACTTATGGTTCAGAATCATTGCTATGTTACACCCAATGACACTAGTTATGCAACATATGTATACAACTATAAAAAGAGCAAAGAAACACATTTTCTGGACAAAGTTTTCCAACAACATGCATATTGCTGAGATTACTAACAATGTCCATTAAGTTTCAGGGGCAAAGAGGACACAAAATCTAAGTATAGGGTCCACCTTGAATATTTTACAGTTTGCTGGTATATATATATATATATATATATATATATATATATATATATATATGTACCATTGATATATACCTGGATCTCTCAGGTTCTCCCATGATAGTCTATTTTCTCCAGTCTTGGAGAGTGTGAATTAATCAGACTTATAGGCAATCAACACTAATTGTGAGATATTCACAAAATGTATCCATAGTGCCTAAAAATCCCCTTCCAGAACCAGTCACTGCCTTCTGGGACGATCAAGAGAAAGTTATATGCCTTCCCATATCTGGAAGTATAGGGTATTTCCAAGGTCTTGGACAGATAAGGGGGGACCAGAGGAATTAGGGATCAAAAAGCCATTATCACTGTAGAATGTATGTTTCCCTGCTAATGCAGAATTTCCCAGAAGTGACTTTTAATTCCACTTATTTTCCTTGGACATCAGCACATATTTTAAGTTTCTATCAGTGTCATTTGCCAGTTTATTGTTCTTAAGTGAAAGATATCACTTGGAATTCCCTGCGATATTACCATAGCCCAGGGGATCTAGCAAGGGGTCTGATAAACATTGTCAGGCCTTGTGAATGACGATGGATTTACATCACTGGATAATTGAGGGTATGAAGCGGAATCTACAATGGGAACATAAATAATCATTATTGGATGTGGGGAAGAAGCTCTATCCTTCAACACTGGGACCTCCAATGTTGAGGGAAAGAATGTGGCTTGGTACAGTACAGATGGTGCAAGTTTAATATCCTCTATTACTTTGGCAGCCTATATGGGGGATCTCATGCATTTTTAATAAATAAAAAATACACTATTTTCAACCCCCAAGCATGTTATCATAAGGATTTGTGTATGTTAAATGTTGCCCTGGATGCCACATGAGAAGACCTCTCCCCGGTTAACCTGTATGTTTAAAAGATGATATTGACACTGGTTTATTTATTCACCCCAGGGAGCTTTCCCATCAATCCCATGTATTCCACCAAGTTTCTATGGAAAGCTCAACCAAGTAGTAGGAGTGCAGCAAACATTTATGGAAAATTGTCTTAAAGTAAACATTATTCAGGACAGGAAGTCACAATCCCTACTTACAGGTTCTTGCGTGTTCAGCCAGTGCCCTACCTGACTGTAATCAGCCACACCTGGGAAATATGTGAGTCAGTAAGGTTGGCAACCTTGACACCTGCCGCAAGACCTGGAAAATATATGTCAGTGGGGATTGCAATGTGTTTGCCATTATCATGTATGTAAATGGTGCTTTATCATATATATATATCTCAATAGGGATTGCAACCCTGGCAGAATGTGATTGCTTTGACCCTGAATGAAAAAATTGGTACCTGCCACAAGACGTCTTATCAATATCAGTAGGGATGATAATTTTGGCATGGTGTGATTGTTTTAGCCATGTATGTAAACGGTGCTTTACCTGAGACAATATCTGTATACTATGTCAGTAGGGACGGCAGCCTTGGCATGATGTGATTGGTTTGGCCATGTATGTAAATGATGCCACAAGACCTGTATAATATATCAGTAGGGATAGCAACCTTGGCATGGTGTTATTGCTTTGAACATGTATGTAAATGTTGCTTTACCACCCAAAAGTGTAAAAAAACTTGTATATTTAATAAGTAGGGATGGCAGCCTTGGCATGATATGGCAGCTTTGCCTTCACCTGTAAATGTTGCCACAAGACCTGTATGATATGTCAGTAGGCATATGGTGCCCTTGGCATGCTAAGATTGCTTTTGCTTTACCTACCACAAGACGTGTATAATATATCAGTAGGGATTGCAACCTTGGCATGCTGAAATTGCTTTGACCATGTACATAAATGATGCTTTACCTGCCACAATACCTGTAGAATATATCAGCAGGAGTGGCAGCTTTGGCATGGTGTGAATGTAAATGTTGCCTTATCTACCAAAAGACCTTTATAATAATATAGCTTTGCACATGTATGCAAATGTTTTTTTACAAGACCTGTATAATATATGTCAGTAAAGGTGGCAGCCTTAGCATGGTGGGATTGCTATGTACATACATCTAAATGTTGTATTACCTAGCACAAGACCTGTATATTCAATGCCTGTAGTGATGGCAACCTGGGCATGGTGAGTTAGCTTTGCCATGTTGTGTATAAATGTTGCTTTACCTGGTACAACACCTGTATTAGATGTCAGTAGGAATGACAACCTGGGCATGGTGTGATGGGTATGCCCAAGAAGCAAACATTAGAAGTGTACAGAGCAGCACATTGATTGAGGCAGGAAATATAACCTGGCTTCCTTAGCTTCTGCTGATATTCTGTTCCTGCTGAGACATAACACATTGATCCCAATTCACAGGGCAGATAGACAGCTGGACCCCCAACCTGGAGCATGCAGAAAGTGGTGCATGCAGGGGGAGGTGAGTGTCTTCTCTGCAGGACCCCCATCATGAGTAGGTGTATAGAAGAAAGCACACAGGATGGGAGGGGGGCACTCATCATTTTAGCAGCACATAGAGTCTGCACTGCAGGCTAAGCATTGACATCCCATTTCTAAAACTCATGTCCTCTCCCCTCACCAGCATCTAGAGAAGGAAAGAAAAAAAATCATCGTTTTGATCAGTTCAAGTCGCTGGAAAAATATAATGGAGGTTTTGTATTAATCCCACTTAACCCGCCGTAAAAGTGGCGACCCCCCTTTCCTCCTCCTCTGCTCTGTACTGCGGCGGTAGGCGGCGCGCATGCGCGGAGGAGCCGGGAGCTGATGCTGCAGATACAGAAGAAGCAGCAACGTGCAGGGGAGGGATGGAGGGACTTCAATCAGTCAGCATGGAGAAGGGACTCAATCGCTGTTCTCACATCATGATTTCTTATGAGCAGATCAATATTGGAAAGGACTGGATGAAGGTGCAGCCGAAATCCACCTCCAGCGCTTCTACTTCCCATCATATCCATTAATGGCACACACACAGCTTGTCTATACATCTTCCCATGACACTCTCAGCTCCACATCTCTGCAAGCCATTAAAACTCATTTTCATCAGCACGGCGGTATTTTACCGCACGAAGCGGACAGACCTATTCAAGGGACCCCCTGCTACATGCCAATCACTCTCCTGCAGCAAGGTGATCCTCCATGTATCTCACCCTGACACAGTGCCATGTGCTCATTTCATCAGCTCATTCAGAAAAAATAGGAAGAGCAGCAATGATACATTGTGACAAGAACATGTGTCTAGGAGACATGGGGAAGATTTCCTGACAACTGAAACATGTTGTGATCTAAATGGGACTGCTGGTGTGTGGGACTGCTGGGGTCTGGGTAGGGATAAAAGCTGCTGCATGTCAATGTAACAGTTCTGATAATAATCAATAGGACTGGGATAAAGCTGGCTAGAAGAATGCAACAATTCTAATGCCAATTAGCAGGACTGGGAAAAAGCTGTGTATAGGATTCCAATATTTCTATTAGAAATCAACAATTCTAATGCCAATTAGCAGGACTGGGAAAAAGCTGTGTATAGGATTCCAATATTTCTATTAGAAATCTAAAGGAATAGAATAAACCTGTGTATAAGAATGCAACAATTCTAATATCAATACATATAATTGGAGTTGTGTATATGAATGTAACATGCCTATTAGAAATCAATAGAAAAAGAATAAACTTGAATATATTTGCATCAGTCCTGATAATAATTAATAGAATTGGAATAAATCTACTGCATATGCAAGTAGTTATTTCATAAATCAATAAAACGAGAACAAAACTGCCCTATAGGAAATCAGCAATTCCAATAAGTAGGTATCAAAAGAATTGTGACGTAGGCAGGAATAGAAAGGCAGATCTATTAACAATCTATAATCAATACACCTATTCAATGATCAGCCATTCTATAATCAATCAATAAACTACCTACCACTCTGTCCCTCTACAATCAATTAATAAGCCTATGTATTGATCAGTACCCCTACAATCAATCTACCTACCATCCTATCATTCCCTTTGGTATCAATCAATAAGCCTAGGAATTGATCAGTCCTTCTACAATCAATCAATAAGCCTATCTATTGATCAGTATCCCTATCAATCTACCTACCTTCTTATCATTCCCTTTGTTATCAATCAATAAACCTAGGAATTGATCAGTCATTTTACAATCAATCAATATGCCTATCTATTGATCAATACCCCTACAATCAATCTACCTACTTTTTCATATTTCCCTTTATTATCAATCAATAAACCTAGGAACTGATCAGTCCTTCTACAATCGATCAATATGCCTATCTATTGATCAGTACTACTACAATCGATCTACCTACCTCTTCATTATTCCCTTTTTTATCAATAAATAATCCTACCATTTGATCAGTCCTTCTACAATCTATCAAGGCCTATCTATTGATCAGTATCCCTACAATCAATCTACCTTCCTTTTTCATCAGTCCCTCTATTGTAATTCCTCCCTTGTAATCAATACAGCCACCTATTGATCAGTATTTACAATCTATATATCTATTTCCTTATTATTCCCTATACAATAATTATTATACCCATCTATTAATCAGGCCCTCTATAATCAATCACTATGCCCACGTATTGATCTATTATCTGTCAAGCACCCCAGTGCCCCATTGGCAGCTTATGATTTGGTAAAGCCTCAGGCGTGGTGGTGCAGCAATGCTTCTCACTGTATCCAGTATGCCTCCTCTCATTGTACAGCGCTATATAATATGTTGGCGCTATAAATCATAAATGCATGGACGTGTTATAAATGGATCGATATGTTTATTGATGTATAGCCTGGCAGGATGTGCAGCAATGTTTCTGGGGCTATACTGGGGGCTATAGGCTGTGTGATCCCCCCCAGGGGTGCAGCATGTGCCAGTGATGAGGGATCTGAGGCTCAGCCTCCTTTAATATGCACTGATTGAAGATTTGCTGCTGTATTCATTGGCAGCCCAGCACCGGCAGCAGCAAGCAGCGTAGTGTGTGTGTCTGGGATTCGCCGAGTGAATGTTCTGGTCCTCCTTCCTGTGATTGCTGCGTCAGGAGGGAGACTCCCCGGCTCCCGGGCACTTCGGACAAAACTTGCTGCTCGGTCAGGAGATCGGAGCGTCCATTGATGAGAATGACCGGAGGAGCCAGCACCGGGAAAGTCACCCCCGCCCCCCCGTCACCGGCTGCCTGCTAACCTTTGACTTGCGGGATCAAGTTCAGCTCCGGTTACCTGCATTGGGACAAGAGGAGGAAGGGGGAGGAGAGCCGGGGGTGGGGGGGGGAGACTGCAATATCATTTGTGAATCGTTCTCCGGGCTGCAGATACATATTGGAACACATGCAGAGCCAATGCAGGTAGCACCGACTGCGGCTCCGACACGGCAACTTTCACTGGATATCATTGTGGATGTACCGGAGCCTTCCATCACACCGACCGGGAATTATACAAAGTCATTGTGCATGGAGCTGTCCCGGGAAGTGAGACATTAGAGAGCCCCGGGAGAGCAGCACCGACACAACATTGCTGCACCGACTGAGGAGTATAGGGATCAGCCTGGGAGAGGAGTATAGGGATCAGCACCGACACCGGAGAACACATTGTACAGTACAGACACCGGAGAACATATTGTACAGCACCGACACCGGAGTACACATTGTACAGCACCGACACCGGAGTACACATTGTACAGCACCGGAGTACAAGGATCAGCCTGAGAACCGGAGTACAGCAACAGCGAACACAGCTCGGTCCTGGAGATCGGTACACGGAGGAGTACAGGGATCGGCACAATAATAAGTGGATCAGTATGAGCGGGTAACTTTGCCCCGGGACATTACACACACACAGCCCCGTTGCCCCCTCTGCTTTGCTCTCCGCTCCGCGCCGGCTCCGCACCATGAGGACCTTGTGGGGTTGCTGCGCGCTGTTGCTGCGGCTGTCGCTGACCCTGGCCGCCTCCAAGCAGCTGCTGAAGTACCGGATCGCCGAGGAAGGACAGCCAGACATCAGGATCGGTAACGTGGCATCGGACATCGGTATAGTGACCGGCTCGGGCGAGGTGACCTTCAGCCTGGAGTCCGGCTCCGACTTCTTCAAGATAGACAACATGACCGGCGAGCTGAGCACCAACGAGCGCCGCATAGACCGGGAGAAGCTGCCGCAGTGCCAGATGATCTTCGATGAGAACGAATGCTTCATAGACTTCGAGGTGTCGGTGATCGGTCCCTCGCAGAGCTGGGTGGAGCTGTTTGAGGGCAGGGTGGTCATCCTGGACATTAACGATAACACACCGACCTTCCCGTCCCCGGTGCTCACCCTGACGGTGGAGGAGAATCGGCCGGTGGGGACTCTCTACCTGCTCCCTACCGCCACAGACCGGGACTTCGGCCGGAACGGCATTGAGCGCTACGAGCTGATCCCGGACGCCGGGGAGAGCCTGTTCGTGTCCGGTAGACGGGGCAGCGGGGAGAGCGCTATGTACCCGGGGAAGAGGCGGATGGAGAGTGACGGGCGGAGCAGCGTGTTCGAGCTGCAGGTGGCGGACACCTCGGACGGGGAGAAACAACCGCAACTCATCGTGAAGGGGGCCCTGGACCGGGAGCTCCGCGATTCCTATGAACTCACCCTGCGGGTCCGGGACGGAGGGGAACAGCCGCGCTCCTCGCAGTCCATCCTCCGGGTTCTCATCACCGACGTTAACGATAACAGCCCCCGCTTTGAGAAGAGTGTGTACGAGGCCGACCTGGCGGAGAATAGCGCCCCTGGGACCCCTATCCTACAGCTCAAAGCCACCGACTACGACGTGGGGGTGAACGGGCAGATCGAGTATGTGTTCGGTGCCGCCACCGAGTCGGTGAGGAGACTTCTCCGATTGGATGAGAACTCGGGCTGGCTGAGCGTCCTGCACCGGATAGACCGGGAGGAGGTCAACCAACTCCGCTTCACTGTCATGGCCCGGGACCGGGGGCAGCCCCCTAAAACGGATAAAGCCACCGTCATCCTGAATATTAAAGATGAGAATGATAACGTGCCCCTGATAGACATCAGGAAGATCGGTAGGATCCCGGTGAAGGATGGCATGGCCAGTGTGGCAGAGGATGTGTTGGTGGATACCCCTATTGCCCTGGTGCAGGTGTCTGATAGGGATCAGGGGGAGAATGGAGTGGTCACCTGCACTGTGGTTGGGGATGTCCCCTTCCAGCTGAAGCCAGCCAGTGATAGTGAGGGGGAACAGAACAAGAAGAAATACTTTCTGCACACTTCAGCCCCCCTGGACTATGAGAACGTCAAGGAGTACAATGTCATCATAGTGGCCGTGGATTCCGGAAGTCCCAGCCTGTCCAGTAATAACTCCCTGCTGGTCAAGGTGGTGGACACCAACGACAACGCGCCCGTCTTCAGCCAGCCGGTGGTGGAAGTGGCCTTTCCAGAGAACAATGTGCCAGGGGAAAGAGTGGCCACTGTCATTGCCACCGATGCCGACAGCGGCAAAAACGCAGAGATTGCCTATTCCCTGGAGCAGTCCGTGGCCGGGGTCTTCTCCATTCACCCCGATTCTGGGGACATCACAGCCAACATTGTTCTGGACCGGGAGCAGACTGACCGATATGAGTTCAAAGTCGTGGCCAAAGACAAAGGTCTGCCCAACGTCATGCAAGGCACCGCCACCGTGGTGGTCCAAGTGGCCGACACCAATGACAATGACCCCAAGTTCATGCAGGATGTGTTCAACTTTTACGTCAAGGAGAACTTACAACCCAACAGCCCTGTGGGCATGGTGACAGTGATGGATGCTGACAAAGGTCGCAATGCAGAGATGAGTTTGTTTATAGAGGAAGACAATGGCATCTTTACCATAGAGAACAACACTGGCACCATCTGTTCCACAATGTCCTTCGACATGGAGCAACAAACTTCTTACACCTTTAAAGTCAAAGCGGTGGATGGTGGCGACCCTCCTAGGTCTGCTACAGCCACGGTGTCCCTTTTTGTCATGGATGAAAATGATAATGCCCCCATCATCACTAGTCCTATCAATAGCTCTTATGCTGTGGTCCCCCCTTCTAGCAGTGTCAGGACAGTTGTTGCCACAGTTGTAGCCACAGACACTGACTCTGGAGTCAACAAAGAACTCAATTATAGCATTATTGGGGGAAATCCCTTTAAACTCTTTGAAATCAACCCAGCTAGTGGTGTGGTGTCACTGGTTGGGAAGCTGGCCTCCAAGCACTATGGCCTTCACCGCCTGGTAGTCCAAGTCAATGACAGCGGTCAACCGCCACAGTCCACCACAGCCCTAGTCCATGTGTTTATTAATGAAACTGTCTCTAACGCCTCTGTGGTTGATTCCCAGATTGCCAGAAGTTTGCACACCCCTTTAACCCAGGACATAGCAGGAGACCCCAGCTATGAAATGAGCAAGCAAAGATTAAGCATAGTGATTGGTGTAGTGGCTGGCATCATGACGGTCATACTGATCATACTGGTGGTGGTCATGGCACGCTACTGCAGGGCCAAAGGTAATAATGGCTACGAAGCTGGCAAGAAAGATCACGAGGACTTCTTTACGCCTCAGCAGCATGACAAGTCTAAAAAACCCAAAAAGGATAAGAAAAATAAAAAGTCCAAACAGCCATTGTATAGCAGCATAGTGACAGTGGAGGCATCAAAGCCAAATGGGCAAAGATATGACAGTGTGAATGAAAAGCTCTCTGATAGCCCCAGCATGGGGAGATACAGAACTGTGAATGGAGGTCCTGGAAGTCCTGACCTAGCAAGGCATTACAAATCTAGTTCCCCACTACCTACTGTGCAGCTTCATCCCCAGTCACCTACTGCTGGGAAAAAGCACCAGGCTGTGCAAGATTTACCACCAGCCAACACTTTTGTAGGAGCTGGAGACAACATCTCAATTGGATCAGATCACTGTTCTGAGTACAGTTGTCAGACCAATAACAAGTACAGCAAACAGGTAAGCTAAAGGAAAATGTGCAATGCAATGAACCAAGTTACTGCTAGTTGTGTGATATGCTGTAGTCAGCAGATATTACAACACACACACACACAATATATATATATATATACTGTATAATATCAGTTATAAACACTCCTTTTCATAAGTCCTATTTTGCATCCAACATCCAATCAGTTTAAGGGGAACATTATTTAAATTCCTGTTGCCTGCACAGGTTTTTCTGGCTAATCTCCATATAATTCACAAAGCTTTTACACAAGAATAAGTATCCTTATTTTAGCCACGTGACTGTAATTGTCATTGGAATTAACTGAAAATAACCTTCCTTGTTTTAGAAATAAGGATTCTTATCCTGGTGCATTAGCTTTGTGAATTGAGTCTTCATCTGTAATTACTCAGTAGCAGGAAAGTAACTTCTTATTAATAACTTTCTCATCTGCAATGCACTGGTTATATCCAGTGTGATGACAAACAAGGGGTTAATCACATACTTTTTAAGCAGTTAAATATCTCGCCTGCAGATGTGCCCCAGATCAGCTCCTTGGAGGCTGACACACGCAAAGGTGCACATTTTTGCATTCCTAATGAAATTCTGCTTTAGCTGGAAATATCCAACTGGGTTACAGGGAGTATTAACCCCCCTCCCCACCCCTTAATCTGATTGAATGTTTAAGGCAAGCATAAGTTAGCAGGGTTGTCATCATGCTTTTAGGACATATGCATTATGTATTTATGGCTACAGCTGAACTGTCCAGCCATAGAAAAGTCTAATTATCACAAAGCAGCTTCATTATTACACTCACTTGATTATTAGCAGGCTAATAGCCCCTATTGGATTTGTTTCCTATGGAATCACCAGGCAAAGTCATTACATTAAGAATTAAGTGCACAGATTTTGCATTTTACAGTAACACAGAAAGGTGAAACTAATTTATCCAGTTTATCCAGTTAATGCAGCATTTGGTTAGCATGCTACTATCAGGCTGAACTCTGTCATTTCCCTAGCATGGAATAAGTGTGGCAGCCAATAGGATGTAACACAGTGGTGACTTGCAAAGACTGGCAATAGCTCTGCAGGCTGATGCCACTAATGGAAAGGTTTGTGCTAGCTATCTGATGGTGGCATGACATCATATCAAGCAGAGTTTTCATTAGACACACGCTTACAGTTTAATCATCCTAGACCTCAGATAGATGATCTTTGTGCTTCAGTGATATAAAAAAATGACACCATATTAACTCTTTGGTGTAAAATAAGTCATGCCAGATATATTAGATTAGCATGCAAGCAATTCATATTACCCTTGATTAACATTCCTTATGCAGAAAGTTATAAGAAGCTCACAGCAGCCAATCAAATATTTTAATAAAATATTCCAAATATTTCAATAAAACAGCCTGAACTATGAAAGCTGACTTTTTATTGATTGCTGACCTAGGCACATTCTTCTTCATCTTACATGTCAAGATTAACAAATCACATTTTTTTAAAAAAGTGCATCAGAACTTATATTTCAGCAATCAGATAACATTAAACTGAATTGGCAGTGGCTGCTATTGGGTACTGTATTTTGCGCATTATTTGTGCTCTTTGCCCTGCCTTATTAAATCAGCCTGTTGGAGTCTATTACAGTGTTTGTAGCACTGCATGGGTTTATGTCTGCTGATGTCATGTTTTTCTTGGCAGAATCTGATTTTATATGATTGTCCTGAAAGTCTGCTCTTTCACCCCCAAGTAGTTTCTGCTAGGCTAGACATTTGTTTTTATATCTGCCAACAGGCAGACAAAGGCACATTTGGTATGCTGCATTTGTCTGCTGTAGCAATGAGGCAAAACAGTAACCAGAATTGTGTCACTGACATTTCCTTACACAGCTATAATGGCTTGTGATGGTAAGTCAGCGACTATGGCACAGACAAGTCATATATTGAGGCTTATTTATTAAAGCAACCCCAAGAGACACAAAGTTCTGTAACCCTGGACCTATCGGATTCCATAATAATGGCTGTCGGTTACTGTTCTTTGCTTTTTGTTTTGTGTTGCATTGTATTTGTAGACTAAACACTACACAATATTGTTATGTATATTGTAATGTTTATTTTTCCAAAGAGCAAACAAAACAATCATTGTATAAAAACAATGTTTCAAGTGTATCAGCATTGCACCAAATTCTAAGCAACACTGATTCCATTTGGTAACAAGCTATATTTGTTTTTAGTGTTCTATTCAATGTATTTCCTTGACATTGGCTGCACATAGAGCATTTGATTTAATGTGTTTGTATAGACTCCTCTGAAGTCTAGCAGTATGTCACATGAAACTTTGTAGCTTTTTAGCAACAATGTTTATTTTTGAAAGTAACTAGTTGTATATCATTCTAATTACATCTAATTGATGTGCGAATGCGTGGGATTCCTATTAGCAGGGTTATCTTTTCATCTTTATTAATAGGGGAAAATATGGGAAGAAAAAGATCCTGAACTAACAGTTTCTTTTTTCTTATTGCCTTAAATAAATTTTGCTTTTAGCACCTGATATAACAATGAGATTTAGTGTAAACTTGGATGCTTTAGTAATCCATTTACCATGTCTGCCATGCATTCACACTGACTTGTATGGAAGAATAAAAAGAAACTGATGCCAGACTTTTGAAAAGCCCAGATACACTAGTTCTTATTATGATAGGGCATTGGAGTTGTCACTTAAATAGGAACTGCAGCATAGTGACCAATCAAATTATTCATTAAAGGGTTCAGTCCAATTGGTGGCAGTGGGGTATCACAAACAGACTATATTACTTATAGGTAAACTTAGTTCAGTGGAATAAAATTTTCATTCACAAGTAGCCTAGAAAGATTTGATCGTAAATTGTGATGAAAGTATTAGTCACGTCCGGTCTATGTTTTGCCTTTAACAGCTAATCAGCTTTTTCTAGAACAGTATGGGAAATGGAATTGAAAAATTTGGTTCCCTGCTATGAAGTCTCATATTTCATCTTTGACTTACGTTTGGTGTTTTGTAAAGCGCACAGTGCTATAAAATAATAGGAAAGCTTGTGCTTGTATACTAGCTTTGGGATAGGCTGTGTATTCTTACTGATAAAGGACTATAAGTCCTAGCATGACTAAATGATAGGCTACTTTATTATATATATATATATATATATATATATATATATATGTATATATATATATATACACAAGGATCAAAGGGGTACATAGGTCTAGAGAAAATGAAACACTGTGCTTATGCTTTTTCTTGGAACGCCTGGATACTTTTGCTATAAAGAAACTACAAGCCCCAGCATGACTGTCAGCAAGTAGGACATGCTGGAGCTTCTACTTATTATGTATATATGAGCACACAAACACATAGATCAGAAATCAGAGGGAACAGAAGTCTAGAGAAAATAGGACAATGATTTATACAGAATCCATTGCTCATGTAGTTTCTGCTTATGTCCAGCTAATAATGGCTGTGTCAGCACTTCCCATGCATATTGGATACAGAGGCACACAAGCTAAATTAATAGGCACATGTATGCATGCATCGGGGAGGGCCTTGACCTGCGTGGTAGCAGTGGAAGCTGATACCTTGTGCCATTAGTTTAATTAGACTAAGTAAGTGATACATCTTATTGACCACAATACGAGAGGTCAGGGAAATCGTTTCCATTTACAAAATGGTCTATCACAGACGGTTTGACAAACATTTGTAAAAGAATATGCCAGCTGAAACAAGATAGTAAGATTTCATGTCAACAGATGCCATAGCACTCAAACATGTATAACTGCACACAAACATGAATATACATATATATATATATATTACAAGCAATGAATATTATGACTTGAGTATTGGTAGAAGTTGCATTATGATAAACTGCTCGAGCAGTCACACAGTATTCTGTATATTAGTGATCAGCTATATGGTGGTATTGGTTGTGCAGTTTTTTGATGAGTATGAAAGTTCCCTACTACTTTTAAATGTCAGCAAAATCAATATTACTTATTTTCTAATACAACAGCGGTGAGTTCTACATTAGTACACTGCTGAAGTCTGTGCAGTCCTCATACTGGCTATTCAAGTGACTAAAGCTAGATTAAAACACGGTTGTTGTATATAGCTCCCCAACAGATGGTAGTGTTAGTTCTCCAACCAAGATGAAAAAAGTGAAGACTGGAAATGCTATAGGCAACAGTTGTGTGATTCTTTTCTCCAGTTTCCATGCACAGAGGAATACCATCATATTCTCAGCACACCAATATATCTGTTTTGACTTGAATGTGCTAATGTTTGCAGGTTGCATTCATCCTGGTCCAATAACACATTGCAACCTCTAACCTTTAATTGGACCAAAGGGAAAACAGTCATGACAGAGACACATGCAAGGGAGATATGTAACTCTTAAAATTCAATTTGTTGACTTTTACATTGCTTTTTGTGTGCGTGACCCTGATTATTATTCGGTTACATGAACAGGGAGCACTAATGAACCGAGTCCCATGGGGAGTGCTTCTTTCTCATCAGGGTTAGTTGGAGTATAATGCACAGCTGAGACGGAGAGGGTCGGCCCGCCTTGTGCCACCAGTGTAGCTTGATGGGAGTTTTAGCCTTTTTACTTTCTAGAAAACTACACAGTTTTATTAATAGATTTCTTCATGCCCCTAATGTTCCATGGAATTTCACAGCATGTTTGTCTCTCATATCCTGGTATAGTAGAATATCAAGGGAAAATGTAGTGGGAGAGATTTATCAAACTATTCACCAACAGTCAGGCACCAGTTTAGTGCAACACTGATTGTCTTCTATTTATCAAAGGATGTAAACTTCTTTGTTTTTTTCTACCCAGTGTCTTGCAGTCACCTAACTCTTCCTGCAGACTTCTCTAATATTGTACCTGGGCAGTTTGTATGGATAAAAACAGATGCACGTGTAAGAAGTGATCAGGGCATGTTTTATATTGGGTGCAGTGCTACTTCATAAATTCAGCCGTGTTCCAATTTATACCCCATAAAACATGATTCTGTTAGTCTTTAGGCTACCTTGTTTTGCGGCAAAGCAGAATCAGACAATAACATGAATTTATATATATATTTATATATGATATTTTTCTTATGTAGATCTAAATACAAATGGAGTATAATTTGCTTTTAGAATGAAATAGGACACTTTTTCTCTTTTTTGCTAAAAAAATGTAATAAGTAGTAAGGACACCCTAAAATATTGTGTCTGTCCTTCTCTTACAATATATCACACTGATTGACATCACAGCTTACTAAGCTAAAGCAAGCTTCTCTTCTTAATGACATAGAAGTAGAGCTCAGCTAGGGGATGCTGGGGAGAGGGAATGAAAACTCCCCTTATATTTTCATAGGAAAAAGTGCAGTTTTTGCATTTTCAGTGGAAGCTAAATTGCATTTAAAAAGCTCGGTTTATATTGAATATATGTATGGATTTCTGAGATGTCTTTATTTCACAATACTAAGATTGGGTATAGACAATGAACCTGCCCCTCTAAAACCTGCAGCAATTGTCTCCCCAGTATGGTAAAAAAATAACTTTAGTGCAGTGCAATAATTCTTCCTTATGGTAAAATACCATCACCAAATTTCAGAGACTTTTTGATGAGCTCAAATTCACATCACTTACAGACTTGGCCTTGTATAGTCATCCACAGATAATATAATAAGCCAGATTCAGTGACAGCTCAGTAAAAGCTAGCTCTTTTTGGTCCTGTTGTACTTGTACCACCTGCACTGAAATACATTTATTGATTTTTATGACTCATGCATAGTTGATTGAATTGGTGATTTTTTTTTACTTGTATAACTTTAAAGTGTTGGTTAGGTCTTTATCTTCATAAATGACCATTTCTAGTTTCTCTGTGCAGCTGGGCATACTTTTCTTACGTGCATAATGTATTTAAAAAATAGATTGCAAGAGTTGTGATAGGTGATAAAAGCAAGATCATTTGTTATTAACATTCAGGTTCTTACTACTCATGATTTGCTAAGGGGTAGCTACATTATTATTACACAGTATTGATATAGTGCCGACATATTACACAGCACTTTACAAAGTCTCTTGTCATGTCACTAGCTGTCCCTCAAAGGAGCTCACACTCTAATATCCCTACCATAGTCATATGTCATTAATACAGACTGGCCAATTTTGGGGGATCCAATTAACCTAACTGCATGTTTTTGAAATGTGGGAGGAAATCGGATTACCCGGGGGAAACCCATGCAAACACAGGGATAACTCCATGCTGATGGTGTCCTGGCTGAAACTCAAACCTGGGACCTAGCACATCAAAGGCCAGAGTGCTAACCTCTGAGCCATTGTGCTGCCCATGTCCTGCATCTGTCAATATTTCAGTTATCTTCACAAATTTTTTCTAAGGTTAGAGGGAAGAAGCAGTAGGCATATGATGGCCCCTGTATTGTGAACCAAGTTTTCAGTAACAACCCAAAAACAACCGAGTGGTTAGTGAAATGTGCCGGGTGGTATGCCCGGCTTAAAGGGTCTGGGGATATCGATGTATTTGTTAATAATATCTGACCTGTGCAGAAACCTAAAGCCAAGCAGCACCCTAAAAATTAGTGAAGTGAAGATTATTGGTTGCAGTTAGGTACAACATTTACTTTTGAATCTTAGCTTTGTGTGTTAGCCTGCTTGAGTCATGTATATAGGAAGTTTTTATAGTCTACTGTATGGGCATTAAACTAACACTAGATAAAGGTTACCGTATGGTCTACTACTGAGAAATTTAGCTCAATACTATTTAGGTGATTATATTAATAATATGTTACATTATTGTAACAACTTTCAATCTGTATGTATGTCATATAGACATTATCATTCTATCGGCTTCTTTATTTGTATATATATAAAGTGCTTTGATATCATAGTTAGAAGTAGTTAGGTATGGTTTCTGACTTCTAGAGACAGATACAAGTAGAATGGTCACATTGTTGTATACAGTTTTGATTTGAGAATTACTTTCCTACAACATGGGTGGCTAAACACCTTATAATTGTGGATTTGCTAAGGTCTAAAGTTAGGATGTTTGGGTCTGTTTTTATCTTTCTGGCTGAAGAGTGCATTTAGCAAACCACTGGCTACGAACCACTGTAAAGATATATTTATCTTGTTGTAATCCACCCTAGGAAATGTATTGTCGTCAAGAAATATATGTAATTTGAACATTTTGATCTGTCAGCGTTTGGAGTTTATGGGTCACCATAGATTGATTTAACATTTACTTTTTAACAACATAATTACAAGCACTTAATTAGACTTTTGCAGCTTTTTTTTTACTTTGTAAATGTGTTAGCTCTGACTAGAACTAATTTAAAGCTAGAGGTTTTTCTTGCATTTCATAACTGGTAAATGATCATATGTCATATGGACAGCCCCTTATAGACCTTTGCAGGAGGCCGAGGCTGACCGGTCTTTGGGGTCAAATCAATTGGTTGGAATGGCTTTTCCCTGGTGATGGCTATTAATCCCAGAGTAAAACCTCCAGGGTATAAAGAGGGCACACTTATATTACAATCATTCTACAGATGAATCATTAGAATCATTGTACCGCTGTCTAAAGTCTAGGTATGTGAAAATATAAATGCCCTTTTAGATTTAGCACTATTGCAACGATGTTCAGGACTCCCCATCATAAATATCATTTTGGTCCATTGGTACAGTTTGTAGCATTTCTTACTTATTATATGAAATTTTAAACAAGCATTTCATTTACATTTTTTTTTTGGAACCCTTAGTTTGTTGGGGATTACATCACTTTGTTTTAATAAGATTGTGAATTACAGATTTTACCTGCAGTTACCTTGACATTCCTCTTTCCATCTAGAACATGTCCCAATTTTACAATATTTCTGTAGTAAGAAACAGTTTTTACATCATGTAACATCATTAGCTTATAAAAATTCTTGTGGAAGCAGCCGCTTTGTGCTCATTCCTATGATCCCTGACACAAAATTACATCTTCCAGGTGCTCTTTCCCTGCACATAGTGTTTGAGATGGCCCTTGGAAGTCAAGACAACAGCATCATTTTGCTGGAATAGAAAAAAAAATCACATGGAGAGGAACAGAGTGTGGTGGATGGATATGCAAAAGTCTGTGAAGAAGCAGACAGTAATGATGCATGAGATTTCACTTCAACAAAACCATTTTCAGTATTTTTTTGTAGTTGAAGTTGGAAATGGGATATATTTCAGAGATATACTAAATAGTGTTTATTAATTCTGTCCTGACATTTTTATTGTATCTAAAAAGATACAGAAGGCTGAACAGTATTGTAGCATGCAGCAACCTCACATTTGTCTTTTCTCTTTCCACTTCTAAAACACAAATACAGAAGTGAAAATTTCAATAATTCACTGCTTGTTTTCTGACTTTATAGGAATGTATGATATTTTTGCATGCATACTTTTTCTTGTGCATTTATATGTCAGCATGGGTGTGTCCTTGTATGTAATATGTTACATACAAGTGCCTGGGCAGTCAGTAAATCACTATGAACCATTTACGTATTCTCTCTGACAATCCAAACAGAATAATGGTGTCATTGAGAAGGCCATGTGTTGAGATAACAAGTTAAAACAGCTAGTTCTGCAGTGTGCTTCACAGTTCACAAGATCTCAATGCAGGTAAAGTGATAAAAGCACACACGTTTGTACAGCTATCATCACCTAAAAGAGTTTCCAGACAATTCTCTCCCCAATAAATGTTTCTGGTACAGGCTGCAGGGTGTGTGCTTTTAACTGCTTGTTCCATGCATTAGACAGAACATTGTTTGGGCATAAAGCACTTTGTGTTGGTTAATACCTAATTGTATTGTATGTCAAAATCTAACCATAAAGAAGGATTTCCCTGTGCCCCGGGCACTGGGATGGTGACTGTTATGTAATTAGCCTTCCGTGGATTTTTTATAAGAAATGTGGTGTCAGCTTTTATTATTTTAATAATACTCTTAGTGCTTTGACTGTAAGTAATGTAGTAAATGTAACCAGTGCAAATAAGATTTATTATTTTGTAAATTGCTTTACAAGCACAATACTGTGTTACTTTGAGCAAATATTTTTGTTTTGGTCACGTCACTTTTGAGGTGTAACTGGTTGTTCTTCATAAGTGTCAGTTGTTTGATGGATGGTTGAATGGGTGAAAGGATAAACACTAAGGACATGTTCATACTAGAAAGCCCATGAAAACACACAATACAAAACAATGGTTATGTATGCTGGCACACTGTATATATGTGTTATGTTGTGTTGCAATTCATTGGTATTTGCACCAAAGTATAATTGCAATCTATTTTTTGTGTGTTGAGATGCATTAAAAAGCATGGGCGTTCCAATGCAAGCACAAATGTGGCATAAATAGGTCCATGTAAACCCTCTCTGGGCAGGGTTGCTCTCAATCTTTTTCACTGACACATTTAAAGTTCCACCTGGAATTGTCATGTCCATAGGTTAGTAGAGGAAACGTCAACCTTTCGTTCTCCGGAGAACTGGCCATTGCCACTGTTACATTTAAATTACTGTTGGTTTTGCTCTCCATGTCTTCTGTCATCTTACCATCTTCATTGACATTTTCATGTAGGCTTGAGTGATTCAAGAATGTTTGGTGATTTAATAATAAGCCTTTTCTTCACCCAACCATCACATCTTGTGTAAGGCTAACCCAAATTATACAGATCCTATACGTAAGCTGATTCAATATTTTCCTTTTTTGAATTTAATGAAAATGTATTTTGTCCATTTCCATTACATGGATGACCTACAGTGACAAGCTGCAGGGACAGGTTTCACCTATAGTGGCACGACCACTGATATCTGCTATCTGCATATTACAGTATATACTAGTTCACTATGAAAACCATTGTATGTCAGAGAACAATAATGATAAATTATTAGGGCATTAGTGTGGTTGGATGCATAGGGAACACAATGTAAACTTTCATGATATATATATTTAATACACAGATTTATGTTAGAGATTGTACTTGTAATTGCAAATTCATGTAGCTGTTTTTCCTTGTCTTTTCTTTTAAATGTGCCTTTTCTGTTCCCACACAAAATCTAATCAAGAACATGTTGGACAGAGATAATATATTGTCTCGTATTGATAAGGTTTTCATATCCTGTGATCTTATCGTACACCTACATTAACTAATTGCCTTTGTGAACGATATTGTGCCCTTCTGTTCTTTTATTTAATATATTTAATATGTTTTTTTTTGGATTTAGTTTCCTTTTGTTTGTATGTTGTGCATTAACTGCCTCAGGGGAATAACGTTTGGGACAACTGGAAATGATTAAAACATTGGAGACATTCTCCGTGAGTTAGAATAGACAAGGTTACCATAGAAGGTAGATGTTAATGGCAATCAGTAAGCTTTTCTTAAAAGTTTCCACACACTAGATTACTAGTACAGGATTTTTTATCACATCAGAATAAAAAGTAATTTAGGGTACAAGAAAAGGTATATGTATTTTTGGTGTTGTCATAATTACTTCCCAATGCTGATGCATCTGCAGTGGAGGAAGAGGACAACTTAAGAATATCAAGATAGATACTAAATAAATAGGTTGGTGGTTGTGGTTCCTATCATTTAACAAATCTCTCCATCCAACTCTATGTGGGTCTTTATAAAGCCACTCGTTCATAAAGACCCCCTGTGTTGATAGGCCAATACCTTCAGCTACATTAAGTTTTAGATTCTTCTTGTTACTTTGGAGGTGATTCTGATCCTTTGAACTCCTTTTAGGTTGATTTTGCTTTATGACTCCCATAAGTAGAAAAGGGCTCTGACATTTATGGTCTTTTAGTTCTTTTTTTTAATTGGTTATTTAGGTTGTTTGTCGTGGCAGGTACCTTTCTCTATATTGTAGTGTCGTAGCCATCACATTATGAATAACCTGATTGATCTAGTAGAGAAGTTGGACCTTTTTGAGTTGCACGTCTATGCAGTAGAGTAAAAAGGATGTTTGAATGTTGTAGACCTGAATACTGCATGAAAGATTTATCAATGTGTGAATTTGGGTAATTTGTAATGTTAGACTAGACACTTGAGAATCTTGGAGAAGATCCTCAGATGCCTAGCCAGTGTTTTCTGATGATAGATTCATCACACTGCCTGCAAACTTGTAAAGTCTTGCCTAAGAGCCTGACTTTCTTGACTTGGAACCAAGCACCCTAAACTAGTAAATGTAGTAATCTCTAGTAGTTAATAGTAATGTCAAATTGATTGGGTTTATTATTTCTACCTGTTTCTGTGACTACCTATAAAGAGAATTTGCTCACTTGCTGTTGCATTACGCAGAAGTATTGGAAATCTTTCCAATGGGACAGCAAAACATAACCAGCCAAAAGTTTAAACTCTTCCCTGCTCTTTATGAAACTACAAAAAAAGTTTTGGCTCTACTTAGACTTGAATGTAGTGACTGGTGAAGTTACAAGATAGCCCAATCCATTACACCACATTCAAAGATGATTTCTAGTTCTAACAAGCCAAATAATGAAACAGGAAATAAATTACAGTCATAGCTTTCTCTTGCATTTTTGTACGTAGGATAAAGTCATGAAATTAAGCCCAGGAAATGTATTCCATCATTTCCATGATAAATTGTTCACATTTTAACATTATCATTGTGTCAAAGTTTATCTGGCCGCGTTTCATAATTTGCAGGCGTTTAGTGTCGTAGCATGCGTTTTTGTTCGTAGTACGTGTGCATATTGTGAGATGCTTCTTCACTAACCATCTGGGTATAATTACAATCAAGACAGTAATGTTACAGACAATGAAGGGATATGAAATACCACTTAGCAAAAAAAGTAAGTAAAGGCAGGAAGGCGAGAAAGATATAGCAGCTGCAAGCTTGTATTTTAAAAAGATGGAAGTAAGCTGAAAAGAAAACGGAACCTACTTTGTGATTGCATAGCAAAATGATTGTTATCCTAAACCTTATTACTAGTGAAATGTTCTAATATAATAGTATAGTGAACATACTATTCTACACTTTCCTTATTATAAATACATTTCACTTTGGTAGAATAAGTTTTCTGCTGTGGGCGCCAAGGGGAAGGTGGGGGCTGTGGACATTTCATGCTTCTGCAATATCCTGTAGTAAAGAATTAGGCCAATACTAGAAACTTTGAAATATTAGAGAGCCTCCTACCCGTACCTCAGGGGTGGGGAATATTATTCGGAGTTAATGCACTTGTGTCCCGACCAGGGTTCAGTCATAGCTACAAGAGTTTCACCGCTTCCCTGCATAACTTTATTCCTTTATTTATTTATATCATTCATTCATTCAATTTCATTTATGTGTTCATATTTTTACACATTTAGAAGTCCATCATATAAAAGTGTCACTATCACTGCACATATATTTTATTTATTTGCCTATTTATGTTTTTCGCATTTTTCACTTGTAAAACTGAACTCCAGATACATATATGAGAACTTGTTCCCTGCCATTTACTTATATACTATTTTATACTATATTACCTAATTTTCTTTTTAGTACAACCTTCGGAGGCCTGTGACTTGAGAGTGAAAGGGGAAGCAGCACAATTATGACATCTTTCTGTCGCTCTGCTTTTTACAATGAGCCCTTCAGCACAGCTGACTGTGCTGCTTCTCCCTTCTCCAGTCTCAGCTCTGCCCTACAAAATTAATTTCCCGCAATTTCTCGCAAATTAAAAAAAATGCATGTAATGTTTAAATATTAATAAATGTGTATTGTTCTGTTTCTTTTATGCATGTCTGGAGTTCAGCTTTAACTAGGACCTCATTATAATTAGAATAGTTTTACCATTGCCTAACATACGTTTATATTTTTATTTATTTATTCATTCATTTCCATTTATGCTTTGTTCATATTTTTACTCTGAACATTTTCTTTTCCAGTCACATTTTTTGTTTTGATTTCTTCATACGAGCCATATCACCTGGATCAAGTGCATAAATTGGTATGTAATTTTAGTCCAGTGTTTATTCAGCATAAGTGAATGTCTCTGTCCTAAACTCCTCCATATATATATATATCCATATATAATATATATATTTTTTCCTGCATGTTGGCCAGCTGGGGCACTGATATACATTATTAGCATTCAGAGCTACCTAATGAAACGCTCTTCTATAGTCTGAACACCTCAAGTCTCTAGCGGCTTATTGTAAGCTCATATGCAAACATCTTCTCTTTTAATGTTCGGCCTGAGATTGTAACCACAGTAGCAATAGAATCTATTTTCGCTTCTGTCAATATCGCTTTAGTGTGTATTCATATATATCTATATATATAACCTTTTGTCCTTTCTTTTACAATTTTCTGTATTATTTATGATGCCAAATAGATATTATTTCTAAAAAAAAAACATATTCCTATTGCTTTTATTGATCTGGCTGTTTTACATGATGTTTTTTTTTTCCTTTCTCATATAAACTGTTGAAATATATTATAACATAATACCAAACAAATAACATAAAAAACCTGGAGCAAAGGCAGGGCACCTGCAACCAATTAGGTTTTAACCTTTAAATTAAATGAGTAATGCGATTGGTTGGTATAAGCAGTGGCTCTACCTTTGCTTTATTTGTCTTTTATCAGCCTGTATATTTATACACCACTGGAAATATTTTTTTCTAGAAATTTTCCAATACTGGAATTTACCAGCACTATGCAAGATAATTTAGGACAAAGCCTGTTGCTCCTTTTAGACTCTACCTGGTGCTCCCATTATCTTAGAGATCCATCTTCTCCCGTCTATGGCATGCTAAACTAAAATTCAGCTTTGCTGAAAACAAACCACTAGTGTTACAGGGTGCAGTGTCTTACACTGGAGCAAGATTCCTCGATTGACAATATTCACTTATGGTACAGAGCTTTATATTCATTCATCATATAATTAAACCTAGTGTTCAACACAGAAAGTTTTTCAAGCTCAATGGAAATACACTGTAGGTGGGTGGTAGCCCCTGTATTGTGTTGGGAGATGCACCCAGCTAAAAATGGGTGGGAAGAACACTAAAACCCTTATAGCTCCCTCCAATAGGTGAAGCATGGTATGGAGCACTCTGCTGTTGGGGATTGTACACATGAACCTACGCTGTTTGTTTTTCAGCAAAGCCAAATTTTAGTATAGCATGCTATAAAAGGGAAGGGAATTTATTCCGTTCATCAGTCCTTACATTTGGCAGGTGAGTACTAGGTAGAGTCTACCAGGAACAAAGTGATATAGTGGACTCTGTCCTAAATTATAGTACTGGTGAATTCCCGATTTGCATACCCAAAGTCTTTCCTCCATGACCACCAGTCAGTGTTCATTCTTTAAGACTGCCTTGGATCTGATCGGTGGTGAAATGACTCTATTAGGTTGGCATTCCGATATCAAACCATTTATTGTCCAGTGTTTCCCTGAAACGCTCATCACATCCCAAAAGACAATACAATAAGGCACAACAGTGTACTGTATATTTGTGTTGTGGGAGGTTGCCAATCTATGGCAACGGCACTTCAACACACATAAACTGCCCTCTTCAACACAACACACATGCCCCGTAGCTCACCACAACAGACAGGTATGCAATGTGGCGTAATGATATGAAAAATGGAGCACCACTTTGTGCATAGAGATGTGTTGACATTCCATTAAAAATGAACAAAATGCCTGGCAGAACATAACACATGAAAATATGTGCACTGTATTGGGGTATTGGCGCCTAGTATCTCAAGACCTTTGAGGAGAACATGTAAATCCAAACAATTTCCAAGTAATTTAAATAAAAAAGCAACAGTAAATAAAATAAAAAGAAAACTATATTTATTAGCAGGCTACAATGCTCTTTTCATGCATATCATTTTTCTACGCTTTCCTTTATACTCTCAAAATGTTCATTATGAGCATGTTTTATAAGCTCTACGCTGGTTTTATGTGGCCCCTGTTAATCAGTGTTCAGCATCTACAGATAAAACATTGTGGTGATCATTCATTATGTTTTGTGTCACTGTACATTGGAAAGTTTGCCGGTAGACACACTGATAAATACCGCTAGCAGCCAATAAAGGTTCCGAGTTGTGTAAGTGTCAGTTATGGGATGATAAATCGTGCCCGTAGTAAGAGCCTTAGTTTTTAATTAGGCCTTTGAGATTTTCACTCTGATAACTGAAACATGACTACAGTACGTTATTACCAGATCACAGTTTAAAAACGAGTGTGTGCTATAGATTTCCATAAATACCAATGCAAGGAAAATAATAGTCCAATTTGTAAAGCAGGAAGAAAGAGAAGTGTTATAGGATAACTGTCATGGTGGAGGGATACACTCGCTTGTTAGTAACTTATCTGGAATTGCTTTAGTCTGTCCCCAACTGACCTAAACCTAAAGTGTATTTAAAGGCAAAGTTTTGGATGAAGTAGGGAACAGTGGCAGACATAGCCAACAATGGGCCCCTATGCAGAACTGCCTTGGAGCCAGGTCTGGTCTGCACCTCCCCATATCCTCCCTTGGTAGAAAATGTTAAACCTTTATGGCTGTCCATATTTATTTATATCTTCATGTCCTGGTGCCCATTATCACTAAGGCAGAAGATTTGGAAAACTCATCATTTGATGTTATTATCAGGGAGAACAACATGTGAGGAAAAACCCACCCACAAAAAGGATATTTTTTTAACTTTGGAGAGATTTCCTCTATTTCCCGTGGTGTCCTTGTGAAATAAAGTGAAAGGAAATAACCCTATGGGGTGCAGGCAGCAAAAAATAGCCTGATATAGAGTTTAACCAATCCTGCTGTACACAAAACTTTCAAAAATATACAAGAATACTTTGGAAATCACTAGAAAAGAAGCTATTTATTAAGATAGCTTTTGAACATTTCTTGTATGTCTGATGTATAACATGTCTGTACTGCTGTAATCTGAGAGCTGACATTTCATAATCTTTAAAGTGTTTTCTGCCCTAAGGAAAAACTGGAACGCAGTTCACACCTATCATAGTCCCTTCCAGATTCACATTTTTCTTAGACTATCAGTACATTCACATTGCTTTACATGCACTTCATTTTCAGCACTGTGTGTATTTGTTTTATATTATGAATTATTCCTATATAGGGTGCAAAATGTTGCACCCATCCAAAGCCTTTAGGTTCTGTTTAGCTAGTCTTGCATCCAAATAGGCAGAAGCACTGCTTGGTTCTGGACCTCCCTGCACATTATGATACATCAGAAACACACTTCTGAGCACAGCATTGAAGCTGATAGGAGATTTTTTTAAAATAAATACATAACAGGGATTTTTTCTTCTGTCTGGGGTTCAGCTTTAAAAAATGCGTTAAAGACGTTCACATTATTATGATTACATAGACATAAGTAAAATGTGAAAATACAATTCAAACTAACTGAATGAACAATTGTGATGTTACTTGAACATATTACAAAAAAAAAAAACTCTGTCTGTGCATACATACTTGGTCTTTTAGCAATACACCCTCCCTGTTATTCTATCCTGCAAGTCGATTGACTTTAGATTCCCCTACAGTGCCAGTACTCATGTAGGGATAATAGCGGCAATTTATACCACTTGATGAGCAATTTGGTGCTCTTGTCAACTTTTTACTGGTAAGGTGATTCTCAGATCATCACAGCAAACACTTCTGTCTCTCTCTCTCTCCCTGCTATTTTTTTTTTCCTATAGCTTTTCATCTTTTCACATGTTTTTATTGGAATCAAATTTGTAGAGAACTATTATTAATAGCTATTAGTGATGTAATGTGCACCTTTTAAAATCTGTGAGAGAGGAGGAGAAAAAGAAGAAGACCGGCATACAAAGACGATAGGGGAGAATGATGAAAGACTAAGGGGAAATGGAAGGAAATAGGAGGTAGAAATAAAGTAATGAAGGAGTGATGGCAAAAGAAAGTACGAAAACATAGAAGGACCCCAAACAATAGATATAATAAAAACTGGGAAATAAAGAAAGAGTGGAAGGATGTTCAACAACAGTGAAAAGGGGAAGTAAAAAGAGTAAGAAGGAGGATGGAGAATTATAACAAGGAAGGATGTGCAACAGCAAAGAATAGAAGAGCAAAGGGAAGAGAAGAAAATATAGCATTGGAGAAAAAAAGGAAAAGAAGAAAGTACAACAGAAACAAATGAAGAAGAGAGTAGGGGGGTGGGAGTATACAAAAACAGAACAACAGTAAAGAAAAGGAAAAATAGAATGAAAGGAGAATAGGAAGAAGGAAAAAAACAACAGAGAGAAAGAAATGAAAACAGAGAAGGGGCAAATACAAAGGGAGATGAAAAAGTAAGATTGAAAGAAAAGAGGAAAGTATAATGGTAGAGAAAGGACTATAAAGAAGTAGAATAAAGGAGCAAAATAAAGGAAAAAAAAGGGCGAGAGAAAAGAAAAGAGTGCATCAGGGAAAAGGGAACATTAAAAAGAAGAAATATGGTAAAGGAAGATTAACAGAGAAAGTGGAAATAAAAAGAGAATATGAAATTAAATGAATAAGGATAGAGAGTGGAATATTATTATAAATTAATATTTAATACTAGTATTAAAAAGCAAGAGACCAAATAGAGGGTCTGTAGGACAAGTGAGGGAAAGGAAATAAATGGATAAAAATATTGGAAGGAATTATGGGAATATGAAAATATAGAAAAAAAGATAAAATGGGGGCGAATAAGATAACAACAGGCAGAAAGGTATACAAGAACAATGAAGAAAGAAGGGGGATAAAAGGCAACAAAAAATGTGGAAATAAAGAGAAAATGTAAGATGGAGACAGAAAAATTAAGAGGAAGGAAGGAAGTTGGAGAACTGAGAAAAGTAAAGTAAAGAAAGGAGATTAGGAGTAATAGAGAACCAGACCACAAAAAAAAGGGGGAAGAAAAAGGAAGAGAGGGGAAAGAAGTAAGAATGTACGAGAAAGGGGGATTGAGAGGAAGAAAGCCTGACAACAGAAACTGGTAAAAGAGAAGAGACATAGAGAGAAAGAAAGAAGTATAGAAATATAACAGAAAAATAATATTATAATTAGAGTAAAAGGAAGCATTGTATTGATAGACTCACTTAAAAAGACAAGCTCTGGTTTTTACTCTAATTGCTTTGCTATTCATTTACTGTGGATTTGCTTTGCAATTTGCTACAAACACTACAGTGTGGGAAGAATGTGGATAGAGGTGTCAGTGACATCCCCGCATACCAGTCTGTGTAATTCCACCAACTAGACTCCCCTGTCCCAATGTTATCAGATGGAACAAAAGATCGGAGTTGCTCTTAACCATTTCTCATGCATGCCTCACTAATTTTCAGAGGGATGATTTACTTTTTCATTATATGTCCTCTCTCTGTGGAAGTCTTTTTGATTCCCTCCCCTGCTATTCCAGCAAGTCATAAACGGATAAAAGAAAATTCTCAGCTAAAGCTGTTTGGGCTCTACTATAGCCATGGCTGCTCATATTCCTTTTTTTCCCTTAGAGGATAAGATCACTTACAATTCAGTGTGAAGATCAAACGTTTAAACAAAAGCCGCTCTATTTTGGCACAGTGTATAGGCCCAGCTAACTTGTGGTCTCATCTAGCACATTTCTTCATTGTAAAATTCCTCAAGGCCACATCATTTTCTTATTAACCATCTTTTTTATATTCATTAAACGAAAATTAATAGAAATGAGCCGAACCCATTTTAAATATAACTATATATTTTCATAGCCTGAAATTTAATTGTGCACATGTAATATTATTACCGAAAGGCTAGAAATAGGCGCCTCAGTCATTCTTTTTCAACATAATTCCTTTTTATATTTTTGAAATGCGGTCATGCAATAGATTCAGTCATCACAGCAGAAGGTTATAAATGTTAAACTGACATGCAAGTTAATGAAAGAAAATATATTGGCCACGTTTGTAGGGTGCACCCATGACCCATGGTCTGTACTGGGCCACTGAAGCTGAATAAATTCTGTAAATTTTCACTTCAATTATCCAATCATGTGAAAAGCCAACTCCTGTTTACTTTTTGTATTTACACAATTGGATAGTTTAGGTGGATATTCACCTAGTTTAATGTGTGAGGATTCCAAGCTTCATATGTCACATAAAGCAATTATGAGGATGATCACATTGTGACATCAGTAAAGATAAACTTTAGAACTTTTTATAGATTCAACATGTTAAAGTTATATCAAGCCAAAAAATTCAGATTGTTAGCGAGCAGTCCCATGTTTTGGAAACCAAAGTTTAAAAAAGTGGTGGAAGGGATCTAATTATTCCTCCAAGCCCCAGAATAGTAGTCTGATGGATTATTGGCTTCCACCATTGCAATCAACACTTTTTTATCCACTCATATGCACCTTGTAATGTTGTGTGTGCTTATATAAAGCAAGTGTGGCCAAATACCAAGGCATATGCAAGAATTTGAATATTTATATTTATATTTTATTAGATATACAGTCTTAAATTTTATAACTGTTCATGCATTCTGGTGTAGGGTGCACATGTACATGTGTGAACATGAAGTCCCTCTGGGTTTATTAGAAAAACACCTGCATTAACGTTGATAATGTTTAAAATCGTACAACTTCTGAGTGTGCATTACAGAGTGAAAAAACAGAGCCGTGTAGTTATTTACAGTATTTTGTTTTAGTTGCAAGGTTTTGATACTTTTATGGCCAGTTAGGATCCTCAAACTATGCAAAGGTTAATAATAGGATATATTTAAATCATTTAGTAAGTCTGCATCATTCTAATCATATTAATTTATTCTCTTACCAACTTTTTACTTTACGGGTAGAACGGGAAAGGGTTAAAACCTTTGCCATGTATATTGCTGTCTGTGTTTATGGGGATTATCAAGCCACTAGATAATAGGGGTATCCTCCCCATGGAAGCACAGATAGTAGTATACATTAGCAGAGGTTCTAATCCTTACTCGCTCTACTAAGCAAAAATGTCCTTATGGGGGAGAATTACTTTACTTCTTATTCAGATCACAACACAGTAAATATTCATGCACATGCTGGATTATTGTCACCCGAGATGAACAGTAGTAGTCGTTTCCCATGTGTACAGCAGCCCCCAACATTGCTTATCAGTCCACCCTGGCAGATCAATGAATGAGTGAGCAGGAACGACCACAGCAAGGTGCCACTTGCTCGTACCCTCCTCCAACCTAGAACAGAACACGGCGGTGTGTAGAGCGCCTTTTTGCTCCCCTGCCACTGGAAACAATTACAAAAGATATATTTGTCTTAGGTCTGTATGGGACATTAGTAAGGAAGAGAAAAGGGTGATTGGAATTCCTCTCCCTTAAAAAAGCAAAATGAACACTGACTACTCTAGCACTATGGGAACCCTAACATTAGACCATTATGATACATTATTTTTAACAATAGCCTGCCTACTTCCACCTTTACCTGCTTTTATTGGACAATAGAACCATCCGTCATAGGTAATGGGTGAATAGGAACAGGCAGATCATAGGAGGAAGCAGTCAAGCTATTGACACTATAAAAAAAACTGAAAAAAAAAAAGAAACTCAGGTAGCTATCTAAAGATATACAGGTATTGGCAAAGCTTGTTTAGTACCCTTAGGTTACTTACAGGTTTTCTTTAAGACTGAATATTCGAATTCTTGCATTATCTCCTTTGTGGTTGATTCTTTTCAAACCTACTGGTTTAAGTAACCTAGTTCTTACCAGTTCTTTACAAATGCTAATGTCACAATTTGAAAGTCAGTTCAAGCTACAAAGCTTTCCTTATGTTAAGGTGGTATGTGTGTATATGATGCACATTTACCTCTCAGGCCCTAATGAAGGGAGGGATAGGGGATTCGTATCAAAAGGAGCAGCAAACAGGGCCGTAGCATTGTTTTGATGTAAACCAACATAAGACACACACTTGTATCTGTTGATTTATTTAGTTTTCTTTTCAACCTTTACCTCCACCCATTGCCCCATTTTCTCTGCTTTGTATTTTTAAGCCTAAAAAGAAAAGGGCTAAGAACACAATAATGAACAAAGCTTACATGTTAAATAGAATCTTTGTAACCGTAATGATGATAGTTACATGTGTTAGAAAAAAAAACCTTTGTTCTTCTGCCCTTTGTGTTCCTCTGTTTACCTTTCTGCTCACACCCAGACAAGTCCCGCATGTCAGATGATTCTCCGATTTGTAGAACATCAGAGGTTTGCATAAGAGAGCTGTTGACCTTCAGACAACCGTTAGATCATCAGAGTAGGCGCACAGTTTATTTTGATATGGTGTATTGCCACCTTTTCATATTTTAATTCATCGTTTACTCTAACAGAAGGCCTTTTGTACTTCCAATTACTATACCATAGGCCTGATGATGTTAGATGAAACATTAAAACAAATTTTGTTAAATAAATCTGCATGAAGTTGCATTTAGTGTACTAGTGGGCTGCATAATATTCATGTTAGAGAAGTACAGGTCCATAAAACACTCTTATATAAATTACAAGGTGCGCAAGATGTTCCCATATTGTGAAGACTTTACATATCCATGTTTTAATAGATTGGTACAAAGCATACTTCAACCCATAGCAGCCATTCACAGCCTAAACCTTTGTTAATCACAGTAAAATAATGTGACCTGCACAAAATAATGGCTGTCAAGACCCTTTATAGGGTTACATGGTGGCAATACCATAGTCCCAACATAGTCAGCACTGATTAGTTGATAAGGCAGGGTCTTTTCCTTCTCCCGTGTCACTCTGTATTTTTCTATCATATGCAATACCTATTTAATGCACAGCGCTGCATAATATGTTGGCGCTATATAAATCCTATTTAAAATAATAATAATAATAAGGCAGTCCATGCTGTTGACTTAAACAGAGCAGTCCTCTCCCTGACCTGTGGAAATTGGAAGCAACAGGTGACTGGCACATGATGGAAGCACAGTTTTGCCAAGTTTTTAAATGGTCCTGCATTCAAGCCAGAACTTGGGTATGGGTCCACTTTAGTTCAGCTTTTTACTGGCTGTGAGTTACAACTTTTCATTTTTTTTGGTCATTTTTTTTTCAAAGCTGATATCTGTGTGTTGGTCTGGCATTAGTGCACCTGCTGATGTTTTATTCACTACCTGGCCAAAAAGCACACACTCTAATATTTAATTGGACATCTTTTAGAATTCACTGTTGTGACATTGCATAAGCATAGTCACCATTTTTTTGAGATCCCGAATTGATGATGTGAAATTTGGACTAGTGTGTAGTCTTCTCCAGCATACCCCAAAGACTGTCAATGGGTGAAAATTATGCATCATGCTCCCTAGATCACACCTTTTAATTTTGAGCCTGTTTAATTCAGGTACTGTCATTTTGGAGAATACTTGTGCCATCAAGAAAACAGAAAAAAATCCATTAGTGAAAAAACTTGGTCATTCTGTATATTTAGGTAGTCAGGTGACCTCATTTTTGGGCAATGTGTCATTGGTAAACCTAGACCAGACAGAGTGAAGCAACCTCCGATTATAACACTGCCTTCTTTCCCCTTAGGCTTGTAAATTTTTTTGGCCAGGCAGTGTTTTTTTATATTGCCTCCAATGTTACTCATACACAGTGGATGAACATCTAACAACATGTCATGAATTCCATAATCTTCCACCATTGATGTGTGTGTAATGTCTACCCACCCCTAAAGAACAGCTGTACCCTTCATCCATCCATGTGGAAAATTTTAGTTGTTGAATGTTCCGCCATTACGTATAGGAAACATAGCCATTTATCGAGCTAGGGATTGCGGTTCAATATTTTATCACCTAACTTTCTAAAAGATAAAAGAATAAAATATCAGCTTTGAGTTAATCCAATCCTATAAAAAAATGCATTATTCAAATCATTGTTTCCCAAACCATATAAAGAAAGATCAAGAAAGTGAAGGATGAGCTTAGTTTGATACACATGTCCTATACATTTTCCTTTTTTTCTATAGGCTTTTGACTATCACAAGCTTTATCTGCCTTGTGTTAAGCTCAGCATTACATTATTTATTAGGGTGTGGAGGCAGCAGACAGATGTAATAAAGTAAAGCATCTCTACACCACAGTGTGAAAATAAACACATCCTTTTCAATAAAAAAAGAAAGAAAAAAACACAAGCATAATAAAGCCTTTTCCAAAACATTAAAAGATAAAAGTTTGCACAGGAATGAATTATTGATAACCTGTGTTAAACTGTTTCATAGATGGACAGTTCATTATTTATATGCTTTTGTGGTTGGCTTATGATCCGTGCTTTGTCTTGTAGTAATCATAAATATGAAAGGGATAAACTTGCATTATTTAGACATAGATGCTTCATTGCTGATCACTGTTACTGATCTTATACTGTTATGTTATAAAATAGGAAGTTTGCATTCATGTAAATTACCCCCCTTTTTTTTAACCCTAGGACAAATATGATTTTTAATAAACCTATAGGGAATATAAAAAAAATAAATATTTGATTATTACATTTGATTAATACATATTAATGCATTCTCTTCTAACACCAACACATAAGTTTTTTTTTTTTTTTATTATCCGTGTAACAAAGTATCACTACCTATTGATCCTGCCAGCAATCCAATTTTTTTTTTTTTTTAAGAGTGATAGCACTGTTTGTTCCCGTGAAATTGCATGGTAGCATTGTCACCCCATGGACAGAGTAGTCTAAGGGGGGTACACACGGCCGGGATCTTCTGACAGTTTTGATCTGAATACCCAAAACACTGCACACATATTAATGGTATTCTGCTCTACAAATCATGATCAGAATTCTGGTTCATGTTTACACAACACGTTTGATTAGGATTTACCAACACTTTGTTTAACCAATCAATGGGAAGAAAATTGGTTAATTATGATCAGCTGGAAGTAGATTTTGCCTTGGGTTTACCATAAATCTGATCAAACCCATAAAAATACAGATCTACTCTCAGGATCAACAGATTTAAAAATGTGTTGAAAGAAAGACTTGGGCCAGCAAAACATATTGTGGTAATAATCATGATATTCATAATTCCACTTTATTAAATTCATATTTCTATCTCTACCATACCCCAAACTTTTCTGACTTGTCACAGTAGGGAAAACTAAACTCCATTCAAATACTAATAAAATCATCATTTGGCTTTTAAGTTTTTCAAACACAATTTATGGTTTAGTCTTAAAGCTAAGCCAGCCAGAAGCAACAGGTGCCCTTACCATAATGCCAAACTTGCACATTTAGGTAAAGCAACATTTGAATATGCCCTCCTGCAGCAATCACAGTTCTCTTCTTTCTGTTCTTCACTGCTTCCATGTTCTCAGATTCTCAAATCTTTCCAACTATATTCTTTCTTGGACAATTGGATAGTCTTACAACTCACTGAACATAAGTAGAAAGTTCTCACTGCACACAAGCTGAATGAAGGGTATAATAGGTAAAACTTATACTAAACAGGGAGTTAGAAAAAAATATATTCTATAGTAAAACTGTACCTACAAGCAAGTTTTTAATTGACATGCAACAGTCCCCTATTCCAAAGTAATCTCAGGGGAATCTCATTCCTTATAACCATTAAAAAACTCACTGTGAATGGCCAAACTTTCACTGTTACAAAAATGAGTATTTCATGTAACCTAAAGCTGAACTCCAGACACATAAAAAAATGGATAATGCATACAACTGTGTACAGACTGGGAAAGAAAGGGGCTAAGCTAGAGACCAGTTAGCTCTTCTTCATTAATGTGTGTGCTGACAGTAAAGTAGAGAAATGATGTTATGATTCTCTTGCTGCTCCTTTATCGTTTAATCATAGGCAGGGAGGTCATGTAGAAGTATCAGGTCACAAGGCTGGCGGTGCTGTCTACTAAGACTATGTACATGCCACTATGTGGCAAACCAAAACAAATTATTTAACCCCCCACCCACACCATATGTATTTTGGTGAGTTAGCTAGCTGTTCAGCTTGATGGGTTAAAGAAGGTAGGTGGGTAAGGAGTATCCTTTGGGCTGAATTCACACAGAGCCACTATGGACCGGCAAGTTGATGGCCGCATGGCCCCTTTAACCCACCAGTGGTAAGCATTTACCCACTGAATGAATGAGAGCTCCTTCTGCTAGGGATAGCAAGGGTTACAAGGGGAAGCCCACTGAATGAATGGGAGCTCCTTCTGCTAGGGATAGCAAGGGTTACAAGGGGAAGCCCACTGAATGAATGGGAGCTCCTTCTGCTAGGGATAGCAAGGGTTACAAGAGGAAACAGCCGCTAGATTTGTAGCCGCTTTGTAAATCCATTCTTGTTTTGTTGCTTCCTGCATCCTGTCTTAGTATTTCTAATAATTATTGTATAATAAATTAATTTATATCAGAAGAAAACATTTGGGATCCCTTATGTGTAAAGTCATGTGTTTATACTTTTGTTAAAAATAGAGTTTTTTTTAATATGGCCTATATAATAATAATATATAATAAAAGAAAAGTGGAGGTGTGGCTTATAGCAACCAAATATTTTAATGCTTTGTTTTTTTTCACCTGCACACACACTTAAAAAGATTAGATGAAATTTTACTGGCTGCTATGACCATCACCTTTTCTTTTCTGCATAACCGTAGGCCTATTATTTTTGACCAGGGTAATTAATAAACATGTTGCATTTTCTTTTTCATGTTGAATTGCTGCTAGTGCTGGCAGTTGCAATGCTGTACTTTGTTATCCTAAACTGGTTTTTAAATTGCTCTATCTGCTGCTGGTAATTATAATTTATCTGCAGCTCTGTGCCCTGTGTAACCTAATGACAGGGAAATACATGGATAGGCATCTTTTCATTTGCTGTGAGCAATAAATTTTACCTTTAATGATGCTGGAAATTCCAATACTATCTTCAACAGCAAAGCTCTATTTTTTTCAGGTGTTTATGATTTTCATATCATTTTGCAAGTCCTCATTCATTGGGGATAATTAAACCTGAAACTGAAAGACCTCTATTTATCCACAGGTCACTGCACACTCCTCCTGTGAACCTCAGCTGCGATCTTGAAAAATATCTTTCTTAAAGAGCTAGAGAATGTGATTGTTGGACTGTTTTGCATTCAGAGTCACTCTAATAGGCGTGTGTAGATTGACTCTGCTGCCTAAATTATGAAAGAAGCTTCAACTGAACGTGCATCGGAAACACTGGAGACTGAAAACCATTTATATATACATTTTAAAAGAACTATTAACTGCTTTTAAAGTATTACGTTTTTACTTGCCTTATTACAAAAAAAACAAAAAAAACACAAAAAACAAAAATGAATTTCACAAAGCAAGATTTTGGAATACCAATGGAATCCAGCGTTTGGTTAAAGTTTGCATTCAAAAAGGTACGCTGTATGTATAAATGGTTCTATTGAACGTTCAATCAGTTTTTTTTTCTTGAATGCTTATGATCTCTTGTGATTTCTGAAATGTACAATGTTACGATGATTTGTTTAAATGTTAATGTAATTTTTCTTGCAACCGTTGGATAAACAAGGAGACTATGACGACCTTAAGAAGGACATTTTTATTTTCTTATAAAATAAACCAATAAAATATATTTATTATATAAAGATAATATTTATTATAGATATTAAAAAAGAACAAAAAAATATTTCATAGCTTTAAGTTAAAGCTTGAAATTAATGGTGTTGATGAAATATTAAAAAAACATGCATGTCTACACAACGAACACAAAAGCATTTTTAACATATAGACAACTTGCCTGGCTAAATTTTAAACGTGAATGCACTATCAATAGATACATAATGTGTACTTAGATTTTCTATATCCAATATACCACATACAATCTTTTTTTAAAGAATAAATGGTAGCAGTGGCTTTGGTCAGCTTAAACACATATTCAGTATGGCTGCCTGTGCTTACCAACCTACCTGTAACTTTGTCTACCGAGTGGTATTAGAACACCTTTCCAAACAAGGGTGTATGTGCTTAAGTTATTAAATCTGCACTGGAATATTGGTTGACATCCTGTATCATCAAATTATTTTACTAGCCATAACAAAGCCACAATACAATTTTAAAGCTTGCTATGAATACGTATGGGAGCCATAATTCTTGACCTACCAATTTTTATGTTCCTCTCTTTTTTTAATAAACAACAAGACCGGGTATAATAAATCATTCTATTATCGGTCTGCTTATATTTGAATGTATATTAAGAGAGTATAGCAGATTGCTTTCTGGACTGCTCCTTCATTAAAACTTAAAATGTAAAGAGCTACTTACACATTTACACACACATACATGTAATAGTTCCTAGATTTGTCCTGAGCTCTAGATATTTTTGAGATACTTGACATTGTCTCTTTTGGATAGATAGGTCCTTAGAAGTCCTCCATCCTAGTTGTATTTGAGTTTTCTTGTCCACTGAAACAGTAGAGTATTATATTTAGCCATGCTTTGCAAATACAGGCTTTCACCATGTGACTTTTAGGTTTATTGGTATCTGACAAATATGTGCCTCATAATTTAATTATAATGCCAGTAGTTAGTATTAGAGATAGATAGACCCAATTAGTAAAACAGGGCCAGGAGCAAAGTGCTAAATGCTAAAGCTACGTACACACGTCAGAATTTTATCGCCCGATAATCGGCATCGGCCAATTATCGGGCGAAAATCTGCCGTGTGTACAGTCGGTGTCGTCCATCGTCCGGACGACCGACCTGCCGGATCCACGGACGATGGACGACAGCCGATCCTAATGAAAGGGGAGGGGAGAGCGCGCAGCAGGGTGCCGCTCCGTCGCTCTCCCCCTCCCCTCTCCATAGAGCATGAACGGTGCTGTATGTACAGCACCATTCATGCATCGTGCACTCCCTTGTCGTTGGAAAGGATCGTGAAAGATCCTTTCCAAGGACAAAAATTGGAAGTGTGTACGCAGCTTAAGTTAAGTCTCTGTAGGAACCAATCAAAATATCTTCTGCCAATGGTTTGGTTGTGGGCAGTACAGTGATTAGGTCCCTATCCTTAGTGCTGTAGGGTCCTAGATTTGCATATTAGCTATGCATGTTTGAGTTTGTATGATTTCCTAGTTTTTGGGTTGGATTCTTGCCACTTATAAGGGGAAGAAACCACAAACTGATAAGTGATTTAGCTTCCACCCAAATTGACCCAAGAATAATGACACTAGATAGTATGCACTCAAGAAGATTTCAGCACTAAATATATGCATACCAAAAAAAATTCTGATTGGTTGCTTAGGATTTTGGCACTTTCCTCCATGCACTGTTTATTGAGTAAGTCCGGTAAAAATTAGTTTTAGAATCCTATTACCTTATGTCCAAAAAAGCACTTGATTATTACAACTAACAAAAATATATGCAACACGCTATTGATAGCATTTTTTCTTTAGGGGCCACAGATATTGTGTCACTGCCTTACATGCTCTACTTAAAGGGTTTTTACCTAAAAGTTTTCTACCCAGAACTTGCCAATCTTGGGGGCTTGTAGGAACCCCTTCTGTAAGCAGTTACCAAGAGCAGGTCTTTTTGGTAGCCATGTTGTCAATAGACTAGAACTTAAAAAAAGGCTTTGGAAAGTGCTGGAGGGGAGGCAAAGATCCCTGGTTGTATCATTCTGTACAGCTTCCCTCCATATCTCCCCCTTCGGTAAGCTCTATATAGAAAAACTTTTAGGAAGAAACCCCCTTTAATAATTTATTAGTTAAGACTTTGAACTATATTCATTAAACTATGTTTGAAAATATATTTTGTTATTTTTTTACTGGCAGTGAAGTGAGGGAAAATAGAGCAGAGAGTTATACAAATAATTCAAAATCCTCTAAAATACCAAAAATGACTAACATCCCAGTCACTTGCTGTATTTGAGGAAGAGGCAATGTAATCATTTTGGAATTGCATAGTATTTCACATTCCTACCTAAAAGTATAATCATAGTTGCATAGCTTTGGGTATGATGAATTACAGTTTTTCCTTTTTGTGAATACTGATTCACAGGGGGAAGAAAAAAATTACGGGTTGAGCAATTTTAATATGGTTAGACTGTTTACATACATAGTTTATAATCACAGTCAAAGTAAAGTTAGTCAAAGCTTAAAAGTAAGAGGCGTATTGCAGGGTTTAAAAAAGATCTTCTTGAGCCATATTGGATTTGTTTGTGTGTATGCAAAAACGTTATTAAAATCTGGTCTTTTAGTGGAATGTGACAGCAGGATGTGTGAATATACAGAATATGTCATTTAAATTGATTCTCATCCATTTTGTGTTCTGAACTAATATTTATAAAATTCCTATCGGTAATTTCACTAGAAAAAAAAATAATGCAATATTTAACTTAGTCCTGCAAACAACCTGTGTTTGCTTCAAACAGTCAATCAGGTTAACGAGTAGTTAAAAAAAATCAAAGATTTCCTTTTAACCTTACTGAACATCTATTTTCTGATTCAATATTCTCACTAGTGCCTAATATATTGATGGACAAATCCAAGGAATTGTATAACCAATGCTCTTCAACAGTTTTGGCTGGGATTATTATTATTATTATTATTATTATTGTGAATTTATGTTCAATTTAAATCACCATACATTAAAAGCAGACATTGACAAGTTCCGGTATGAAATGTCCAGTGTTCAACCCAGTAATTTTTTTAAGCTGGATTGGAAAAAATTCTAGGTGGGTGTCAGCCCCTGTTTTGTGATCCAACTCTAAAGTAACTACTCATAAACAGCCGGGTGGTTGTTGAAACGTTCTGGGTGGTGTGCCCAGCTAAAAGGGGCTGGTAAGAACACTGAAAGTCACGTATGTTGTAGAGCATCCCAAGAGTCTAAAAGCTCACTACTACTTAGTATGCAAATATCAGTTACTATAGTAGTTACTACTACTATTCTACTAAGTTGAACTTTGTCCCCTGTGCCTTATTGTTGGTCATCTAGTTGGCCCCAGATTGTTGTGGACCAACAGTAAAGTATAAAAGGCATAAGGTAATACAATTCTACAAGTCTACTCCATAAGTTATTAGGATCAATAGAATTGGTTAAGCTTGAGATGTTTTAGGATTTTTGCACTTCTGCGGCACTTTTAGGTATGGCCACTGTTCAGTCAGGAACCTCTGAATAGATTTTTATGTCCAGTGATGATTTGGAAGACATGAAGAATGATCTTAGTCATGGTCATGGTCTTTCAGTGGCTCATAACTGTATTGACTGGCACCCATTTATATTGGCAGCATGAGATCCCAAATATTCTGAAAATACAATAAGACAAATACTGTTTGTTCAGATCTTCATATGCCTGATCCTATGGGGTACATTAATACCAGTTGCTAAAAATTCTAATATAGTCCCCTCATGACTTATTTCCACAAGAGAAACCTCAATTATGTTCATAGTGTCCCTTTCGACTGCAATATGTGAGAAGAGACAGCTAGCTTAGTATGTGAGATTCTAATAACATACCAAATGGCCAATCTTTGATAAACCAAAATTTCATTTTCAGATTTGGTGAAAGGTGTCATTTTTAAGGCAGACCAGTGAAACATTAAGGAGTAATATCATCCTTTTTGTTCTCCATTTTTCTCCTGATTGGGTAAAAGGAGATTCACTGAGCTTCTGCAATGCAAATCTTACACTTTTACCCAATTATCTCTACAAAGTTAATTCTAAACTAAAATGAAACTGAAATGTAAAAGCAAAACTATCTGCAGTACAAAGAGGTAGTAATTATTGTTTTTACAATGTTATTTTCTTGTGTACTGCAATAGACTATAACTGTTAGCTCTCACAGGAGGTGATTCATTAGGCTTTGTTACCTGGTAATGTTTCCTTTTGGGTCATAACAAAAGGTAGAGATGGGAATTAGACCATTATTCTATGTAAAGGATTTATATTAATAATCCCTACAGCATCAAAGAGCTCCATTGTGATTCATTTCACCTTTTTTTTTTTAGTAGGCTAAAAAAAAAAATCATGAGCCAGTAGGATGAGCAACCTTTGGCTTTGACTGATTGCTGTATGCAGGACAATTATTTACTTATTCCAAGTCAGAATAGCACATAAACATTACCGTTGGTTCCCTTGAATGCTTATAAAGGTGTCTTTTTTTTCTTTTTCTATTTTTTTTATAATGTTTTACAGGACATATGTTTAGCCTTTTTCTTTTTTTGTAAATTGACTTATCGAGTATTTATGAAGCAACATTCAAAACTTTTTATTGTTACTGAAAAAAACTGCTGTAATTGCAAATGCTGTGCACATTTGATGAATAAAGTGACTTTTTTATGAAACTGTAATTTATTTGTGTATTTTACTTCATTGCCAGATAGATTTTATACAAAAATGTAAAAAAATCTTTATTAAAGAAATACTGTGACTAAGACTTTCTTAAAGGGTTCAGAAATGCTTAATGACTTCATAAGACTTCATGATCTGCTGTCAGTGCAAAACTGAGGGATAAAGAAATTCCATTTCTCACTAAAGACGAAAAATAAGTCTGCAGATTTGAGAGGCTTAGTAATAAGTCTTATGAATTCTGAAACTATATTATTTTCTGAGTAGCCTTAGCAAAAGAAAAAAAAAATAATATGGATATAATGTTTGATTTTCTTTTTTTCTGATTAATAATTAAAAGGGTAAATTACGTGTTTTAAATATAGCTGTGTGCTGTAGGTAGCCAAACTGCCCTATGTGAATGCTAGTTGAAGAAACTATTCATTACCACTGTAAGGGGAGCGACCACCCTTTAAACTCTATTGAAGGTGTGGTTCTTCTCCCTGACCTGAGGGCTTACTGAATTAGGGAAAACCCTTCCCTGAATATTTCCCTAATTGTGTATTCTGGCATACATCTGTTTGGTGGGATCACCATAATATTATTGATCCTTTGGAGAATTGTGTGCAAGAATGTGTAGCTGGATGCAAGAATATTTTTTTAATATATGCTTGGAAATAACTGTATTAGTTTATGCTTGTATGTATAAAAGAATATATATACCGTATGTGCTTTTTTGACCACAGGCTTGCATGCATGTATGTATAAATTGATAAAATCAGAAAGCTTTGCATTCCAAACTGCATTCAGCCATCATTAGTGTAATGTGTGAAAAATATGGCCTCTGTGGAATGGGGTTAAAAAAAAAAAAGAAACCATGGGCTTCTCTTGTTTTCTCCAGTTTAGTTTGCTAAATACACAATTAAATGCATTTAGTTATATCTGTTCAACATGTGCAAACTACCTGGTAATATTGCCCTGTGCTCTCTGCTCATCAGTTATCATTGCATCCTGCTCTCTTTGTGGACTACAGAACACTTTCCATTATGGTATGGAAATAAGGTGATAAGACGATGTTCTGTACTCCACACACTTCCTTTCCTATGATGGTTACAGTTCTCCTCTATTGATACATTACATAGCAATGTTACCCTAAGGCAGGGACTGTGTTACCTGCAGGATCACCAGGGCAAAATAAAGATTAAAAAGACCAAAAAAATCAATCACTAAAAACCAGTAAGCTGTTACACATTACATTTTTCTGAAAAACTAAATAAGTATAAATAAATAGTAACATAAATAAGGTATATCTGTCCAACTTTCCTTAGGCAGCAGTAAAATAAAAAAAAAATTGTGACCAGGTAGGTCCTTTATTGCAGAAGGGACAGGTAATAATTGCCTTATCTGCTTCATTTCAATTTTTTACAGTCACCTGTTCTTATTATATTGTGGGTACCAACATCTTCACCCATTTCTCTTTTGGGTTCCCGCCATTTTGGATTGGCCAGGTCAGTATGATGTAACTGCCATGCATGTGTGGGAGTAAATACCAGGGAATGCTGGGGTAATTACTTTGGTGATTGCGCTTCTGCAATGAAATAATAATGTCTGATTGCAGCTTTCAAATAAATTCACCTGACTGCATTCTATCCTGGGCACTGCCATCTTCACCCGGTTTTCAATCTTCAGTCACCTTGATCATTTTTTTTTTTTTTTAGAAATGTAATAAACTATCTTTGGCAAATAAGACTTTTTCATAACTATTGCTATTCATAACACAAATCTATATTTGCCTTGGGCAAGGAATATAATTCTGCATTTTACATGTTATATAGAATAAGTTAAAAATAAATTGGTGAGTGTTTTCAAGCAGCATTATATGATTACATGAATAATGGAATAATCTTTAGGAATGCAATAGGAGGTGAGCATTTCTTATGTGTGTGCATTACACATTGTTTTGTGATTTCACTCTCATGTTCCCATCATTTTCATCCCCCACCCAAACAGCCACAAATGTGATTACATTGAGTCATATTTCCTGACACAGCTAAGGCAAGCTAGTGAAAATATATATTAGGTTTTTGCATATCTTTCACCTTTAGACCATCAACTAGTATATATAGCATGGCTTTTTATATCAGTAGGCAAAAATCTAGTATAAGAAAATAGCTATAGGCGATATAAATGTACATTCAATTGTCTCTTATTAGTATTATTATTATTATTATTAATAATAATAATAATAATAATAATAATATTAATAATAAACAGGATTTATATAGCACCAACATATTATGCAGCGGTGTACATTAAATAGGGATTACAAATGACAGATACAGACAGTGACACAGGAGGGGAGGACCCTGCCCCGAAGAGCTTACAGTCTAGGAGGTGGTGTCCATGTGGCTTTGTTCCAATTCAAGGGATTCATTATTAAAGTAATGTTGAACTTTGCCAATATAATTCATGGGATTTGATGAACTTGATTTATTTTATGGGGGGAAAAACCCATTCAGAGAACATAGATGCCAAAGACTCCACAATGCTATGAGGTGTATTCTATCTGATCTGGGTTCTATTCACTGAATCAGCCCCAGGTATGCAGTCTGCCAGGTCTTTACATTTTTTAATGACAGTAATTGATTCTCCACCAGGGCATGTTTTAGTTAAATTCAGATTTGCTGCTTTATTAGTCGACCCCTATGCGATTTACTCATATACTAAATTCTGATTTATTATATAGGTATATGTAGTATACACTTAGCAACTACAGACCCAACCAGGTCCCTCATACTGTAGTAAGTTATAAAACACATATTTTATTCACATTTTAGGACAAGAACATGCATTTTTTACTATACAACCACCAGACAGAGATTCTCTTTTCAGTATATGCAAAACAGCCGTGATTTGCTGACATATACATGACAGGATACATTTTTGCAATGGAAAATTTTAATCCAGCCTCAAAGTTCATTTATAAGAAGAATATCAGAAAGGATTCATTCCCAGACATTTTTATAATATATAGTAACATAAAGCATTAGATGGTGTGTTTATTTTCACCATTTTTAAATAAAGCTTCTCATTTGGTTTTACATTTATACCCAGGAACTACTGTTTGGTAAGGAATGTTTAAATATTTGGAAGATCCTCAGTCACTTGATATGCACATGAACCGTTCACTGCACATCAGATGAGCTCCTGATAGGTTCCATACACACAGACATTGAAGGCAAAGAATGAAAACTGTGTTGGGTCTGGCAGCAGATGCTCTCCAGGTGCTAGGGGTGGAGAGATGCCAATATAGCTGCAGTCAGTGTTCATTTCAACAAAATGTAAAACAATGTTAGATGGACATTCCACTGGTTGCTTGTGTGCTTATATATTTGATGAAAATATTTTCTGCATATTGTACAAATGAGCCCTTAGTGGATTTCAAAAAATGCAAACAAGATGGGCGGATTATTACAGGACTGTAGAGTGCTAGGTGTGGAAGGCTAGAAGAGTACAGCACGAGCACCAAAGTCCTATCATTTGAAAACCATGCTGTTAGTGGCTGGCAACCAATGTGTGTATGGTTGAGTGAGGTTGGGTACCATTGAGATTGATATGGGTTATTCCTCTAATGGAGGAAAAGCAGCCATGCAGCTAGAAGCAAGGTTGCGCCTGCAGTAGAATGTTGTGATCAACTTTAAGTCTGAAATGACCCAAAGTTGGCCTTTCAAAATACTGCCCCTTGGTTAATCTTTGACTTTGTGTCCTAAACTTTAATTGTTATGCACTTTAGGCTATGCCATATTTACATTTTACATGAATTAGATTGTGTTTATTGGTAGTTGTACACTGACGTTACATTTGTGCATGGTAGTGACATTTATTATTAATATTCTTATTATAGTATTATTATTAATACATTGTATTTATATGGCACCAACCAGCTCCATACATCATATGGAAGTTGTAATTGTTAGATAGATGCAAGTAATGGCACAGGAGGGAGAGGACCCTGCCCAGAAGAGCTTACAATCAACAAAGAGATAAAATGTAATTCATTTTGGATGGCACCTCAACATCTTGCAAATACACAGATTGGAGCCTGATGCAGTGCCGTATTTATGTAATTAACACTGAATAGAATGATCCTGTATAGTCAGATTGTAGAAATATAATCTCTAAACATGAGGCCTTAGTGTGTTATATGGAGAATATACTTTATTACATTCATGGGATAGAGGACTGATTCTGAAAAGTCAAATACTTTGATATAGAAAACACTGTTGAAAATAAACGTTACTGATCTAATGGCAAAATTATCATTAGTATGCCATCTAATTTAAAGGGATTTGTTTGGTCTTTATTCTGGCAAATGTTCCCTGTCTGAGCCTGAGTAGGATCATTATTGGCTTAGAAGGGCAATTAAACTAATTCACCAGTGCATTAATGGGAGTCATCTAGGAGGATGTATATTTTCCTATCTGTAAATTCCCCGTAATTGTTTTTGTAATTTAAAAATTGTTTCAATCAATCATTAAGGACTTAAAATAGTTCCTAATAACATAGCTCAAACACCCTCAGAATCTTTTAAATTAACTTAGAAGTTATTTTTTTTTTTTTTTTTCAATATGGGGTTTATTTATGCCGTGAGTTGTTATAGAGACATTTTTTTTTAGGAATTCAATTTCATTAAGCTAAATAGTCATTGGACTGCACCATCCAGTATACCCTTGTGCTTACTGCGGCTACATAGAATTATTAGTCAGTGTTTCTTGATATTTTTAACACAAAGTAACCCCTTGGAAAAACTTTCAGGTCTTAGGGTAGCCCTTCTATAATTACTATATCCACAGCTCACAGTACCTTAGAGTGGTGGTCAGTAGGAAGAATGCCTTTTTATATTGCTGACCAGTGGAAAGGCTGCCACCCTTACAGATAACTACAAGCCTTAGCTGCTGGTAAGTGGAAGAGAATAAAAAAGCCCTTGTGTGGGTGGTCAATAGAAAAAACAAATATACACTGCTATTGGTAACTAGGTAGAAAAAAAATCCCAGGGTTCTTAGTTTGTTGGAGAAATGGAAATGCCACTCTGTTGGTGTTCAGTAGATGAAAAACAGGTGGTATTATTGGTTATTATGGGGAAATGTCTGGAATTACTGGTCAATAGGAGGCAAAAGGCACGGCTTGATTTACAATTCAGGACTAGCAGGCCCTACACTGCACATTTAGGAACTGACCACATTCTGATAGCGGGTAAGAGCACTGGCTTTTGCGGGAGTATAGGAATTATGTAATATCTACTGTATCCATCATGTTTAAAAAAAATATTGGTGTGAAAACTAGGTACAGTATGGTGAATATGGTTAATAAAAAGTTCCCCTAGTAAGTTTTTAAAGCAAAAGTAAACTAAAAACGAAGAAATCTCACTTACTTTTAATCCTGCAGATGTTTGATGGCACTGGTTCTTCTTGGGATCTGGTCCTGGGATTCCTCTTCATCCCGGCGGAATGCCGGGAGCCGTCATCTTCTGTCTTCTCTTCCGGTCTTCTTGCTCCATCACTGCATCTTGCACTGTGCAGGTGTGAGGTCAGGTGACATAGCCGCTGCGAAGAAGAAAAAAAAAAGAACCGATCTCACTGCGCATGCATGATGTCAGCATCTCTTTCCCCTTGGAGGAAAAGATGCCCCTTCTGCGTATATCCAAGATCAGGGCATGCACAGATTGAGCAACCAGAGCCTCCCGGGATGCATGATGTAGGTATCCCTATTTAATGTACAGTGCGGCGTAATATGTTGGCGCTATATAAATCCTGTTTAATAATAATAATAGTTCCTGGAGGCTCTACGCTCCTGTGGCGATCAAGACATAAAGGGACGTTGCTGCACCTATAAATACTGCACAAATAAATACTTTATATAGTATATTTCTGCCATTTTAGGTAAAGTAAAAATGTTGAGTTTAGGTACGCTTTTATTTCAAGATTTTGTGTATACAAGTTCTATTTACTTTTATTAGTCTATGAATTGTGACCCGGATAGGTCATGTCCATATTCATTATAGTTAAACATGTGTAGATATTTGCACAGATTACTTATATTTACCCATATGCTGCGTATATTGGAAATAAATGAGCGATAGATAAATAGTTGTGCCACAGTGTCCTAAATTGTAAAAGGGCATTTGCTGTCTTTAACAATGTTTATTTCACAAACCAAATTGTATTTTTTGGAATACTCTGGATGAAAGCTTTATTATAAAAAATGAAGGGATGTATATAGGTAGCAATTTAGTCGTTGAATCAAAGCATCTTGGCTATGCAATTGTCATGGACGAGGTGACTTGCCCTTCCAAAGATGACCTTTATCTAAATTCCAAGTGAACAATGAAAGGGGTCTTCAAGGACCAGAGGGACATAGAAGGAATGTGCCCTGAGGTTGCTGTAGTGTAATCAATACCTCGCAGCCAAAGGTTTGCTGGATTTGTAATAAAACTTCCAACTGACAGGAGGCACAAGGGTAATGACTCACCTGCGCCTTCATCTTGAACTCAGCTCTGGTGCCTTCATCTCTTCTGTTCTCAGGTCTGTTTGATAACAATCAGATCCCTTTTCTAGGCATTCCTCCAGGTAAAAAGGTGTAGCCATCTGCTGATCTGTGTATGCGTTATCCTCCCTGGTACAAATAGGAGAACAGTGGTATATGTTATAAAGAAAGGTGCTGACCCCAGACTGAAGCTTTTATCTACCCTTCTCTTTGTGATGAAAGAACAACACTAGAAGCCATTAAGGAATTTCAGAAGCTTGTTGATTCCTGAATACAACTTAGCAGTTGCTAATGAACATGCAAACGACTACTCATGATCTCAAACAGTAAAAGGTGCAATGTGAATACTCAACAATCAAAGAGCAAAAATAAATTAAAAACATTGGGAGAAGTGTATTTAAACATCTCAGTGTTATCAGCGTATGTTCTAGCTTAAACATCTGGCTTATTTAATAAGATGTTACAGGGTAATGGTGACATAAAAACACCCACCAACCCACAGCATCTGATGTGAACTTTTACCATTGATGGTTGTTTTATAAATTATGTAATATGGGGGCAAATACTGTTGTTGCTTTTGTATAAAGCATATGCATACATTTGTGGGTGGTTTAATAACTATTTGTACACGGAGATCAATCAGCATGAATAAATATACAAATCCAAGATGCATAGAGCAGTGCCATGCCCTGGCAGCATTGTAGCAATCTAGAAGTGATCAGATTCATGAGATCCAAATTATTTACAAGGCATCAAAGAATAACGTAACCATTGAACAAAACATAGCAAGGAAAATAACAGGATGATCCTTGTTCAATTTTTTTTTTTTTGCCCTTAGTTGGTAATACTGTATATTGCCCTGTTTAGCATAAATGATGACACAGTTATTTTTGTGATAGTTGTGGATGAAGTCCTTTTTCTCAAGTGGTAAAGCTGTCAATTCTTTTTGCCAAAAAGCCTTCAGGTCCCATCATTTGTTGTGCTGTCTTGCATAAAATGAATTTTTGAGAGCTCCCTAAAAGGGTTCAGTGATATTGGGGTCAAGAGGCTATGATGGCCCCTCCAGCACCTCCACTTTTTCTGCTGTAGCCACTGAAAGGTCAAGCTGGTCTCGTGTTTTTTTTATTATTGTCATGTATTTACATACAAGGGTTTGTAAATTTAGGAATACATCTGTAAACAAATACACAAAGACATATGTCCTAAGTACACAGTACTGTTAATCTGCTATTTTTAGAAATGTTCACAACATCCCTTTGTTGAAACAATCCTTTGTGTCTGTGTCAGAAACTTTTTCCACCTTATTGGAGGTAAATGCTATGTGTGTGTCAGCGGAGTTTATTACCTGATTGCGTTTGGTATTTCATATAGTTAAAGGGGTAGGTGCACAGAAAGTTAATAATACTATTTAGAAAGAAAACATATATATTATATATATATTTGCCTTGTGACATAAAGTTCACCCATTGCTTTAGACAAACAGGCAAAATACCCAGGGATACATTAATGCTTGGGGGTCCATCGGTTCACTGTAGTAAAACAGAACACATGAAACAGAGATGCAGAAAAATATACTATGTGTTCATCATGGACCCTGCAGCATTGGCTGCAAATTTTCGCATGTCGCTTTTAGTAAACGCAAAGCTGAACAGTATTCTTTCATCTCCGCTCCTATTCCAAATGTAAGTCGAAGGAGATCCAAAAAGCTGAGCTAAAGGGATTTTTTTCACTCTGCGGATAGAAAATCTATTGTGATGACTTACCTTGAATTTGCCATAAAGCTTTTGATCTTAGGGTGAATTTCTCTCTGGAGGGATATTTTTTTGCCTCTTACCGAAATTCAAATAGTGTATTCCCACTCCGGAGCATATCTTGTCATTTTGAAATTATTACAAGTACGTTTTCTATTTTTGTTGTAGTCAGAAAATCACAATTTGATTGCCTTGGAAAGTACATGATTAGAAACAGGAAGGAGGAAGCCATGCCTTGTGCGTTTGCAGAAAATGCAATTCCAAACTGTTGACCCGCTGGATGAAATGTGACAACTAGCTAACCATCATTAGTTTAATTTCCTTGCTGCTAGTTTCAGTCCCGCTATTAGAAAGTCATGCATTGCAGAAGCCCTCCAGCCACAGAGCACTAAAGCAGAAACACTTCATCAAATGAACATATTTGATATCAGGAAACTGTGGGCAAACATTATGTTATTGCGCGAGGCATCCTATTATTTGTTTTTTTTTTTTTTTTAAAAGACTTTTAGATAAGTGTCAGATCCAATCGGGAAATTAATACTGGCAAGCACATACACATACGTATGTATACACAAAAACATTACTCTTTGGGCTATTGCATAGACTACAATTTACAGCCTAGGTTTTCCAGGGGTGAGACACAAATGCCCACACCTTGTTCTGCCCTCCAGCTTTATTGTTTCTACTTTTATCTCTGCATACCTGGGTCTAAACTGTCTATTCTGCCTACATCTTTTTGATAAAAATAAATAAATAGGTGACTTTGAGCACCTTCATCCCAGGTCCCATGTTTCTTTTATGATGCCCTATGTTTTATGACGTCCCATATTTTATGATGCCCTATTCTAAGAGGGAGGGATACAAGAAAAATTCCCTTTAAAAAAAAAGGCACACAGTTATATATCATAAAAGGGGCATATTACCCAAAAATGATACATTTTTGTAAGCAATTAAGTGATTTACTCAATTGTCATCATATTGTTAGAAAACCTGCAAATTATTCAAATTTCAAGGCACATCCAACAATATGGCAATGAGACAATGACCTAAGTTTACAGGACCTGCTTACATTATTTTAATTTTATTATCACGTGGCAATGGCAATATCTCATGAAAATATTGAGGGCAAGGCTATGTACGCATGTCAGATAATTCTCGCCCAATATAAATGGTCAGGCTCCTCTCTGGCAAGAATCTGAAATGTGTACAGCGGTGGTGCGAAGTCGTTCATGAGTCCTCCCTGACAGATCCATAGACAACCGATGGGGAACTACATCAATAGTGGTGAAGAGCACAGTGGGGTGCTGCTCGCTTGTCATCTCCTTGTCATCAACGTTCTGTGCATATGCCAGTGTGGTGCTGCTTGCTCGTCATCTCAATAGAACAGAATGGCGCTGTTTGTATAGAGTGTGTTCATTTGTCTGTTACCTTTTTGTTGCTGGAAACGTACTCAAAATACTGAATGTGTATATGTTGCATAAGGCATGAAGAGTATTGCCATATGCACACTATCTGATTTGCACTTCGGATTCAATTTCCCATTCAATAAAATGTATTGTCAGTGTTTGTGCAGTAAAACACACAGGTATGATAAGTGGTTTGAAGAAAAAATAGACCAGGGTACCGGTGGTAAAAATGGATATAAATCATGCTGATTCAGTGTATATTTTTTTTAAAAGTTAACTAAATTCAAATTCACTAGAACTGCAGGCAGAGATCCTTGTTCTATTTTATCAAAAGTCTGCATGCCTTTGGTAAGAAAGTCAGAGAGAATTTGGCTCCCTAAAGAACCCTCACCTATGTGACTTGGATATCGATTAATGATAAGAAGTGCTGTCTGGCCTGTCTTTATGTCTTCAGCTATATTCTAACATTGAACTTGTGCACTTAGACATAGACAGTACTGGAACAATGTGTGCGCTTTGGAACTTTTCTAAACTTTTACATAGATACATAAACAACAGAAGGGATGAATTATATTCAATCAACGTTCTGTGCATATGCCAATTTTAATTTGTGAATCATGTAAAATAATAATGAAAACATTCTCAACGCTTCCCACGCTTAGTTTGCTGATTCTAGTGATTTCTTTTTTTTTGCTTTTATCAAGTAATGTGATATATGTGGTGTAGGAGGCAGGAAGGATGACATCTAGTCTATGGATAGCTCCTAGAAAAAAAAAAACAAATGGGAATGGGTCACACATATAAAGTTAATCATCACTTTGACTGTTCAGTCCTCCCTGACTCATCAATTAACCCTAAATACCTTTCCATGATAAGCAATTCAGCCCTGCCCAAAGCTTGCAGGATTTTTGAATTGTAAATTGGAAGCCTCTGGGCAGGAGACTGTCTATTCATGTTATCTCTAATGGTTTTGGCACCACCCATGCTATAACTAGAGATGGCAGTCTTTAAAAATCTCATCCTGCTTTGATCCGTGATCTGTTAAATTGGGCAATCATGGGAAAATCTGAAGACATGTAATCTGATTCACTTTTTCTTATTTGGTGAGGGTATGCAGACACTTTTTAGCAGTGTGATCTTTTTAACATATGCTGACTGTATTTTCATAGCCAAAGACAGATTAGAGAGGAATAAAGCTGTAGGTAAGGTCTCAGCTTTGGTCCTCCTACCCCTTAGATTGAAATTGCCAATAAGCACAGAAAAGCCACCCACTTAAACTATCTACATATGGAAAGCTAATCAGAAACTAAATGCCTACCAAGTGCACCTTCCGTTTTTTTTTTATCACCCCCCTTGCTCTTGATAAAATGAGTATATTCTAATATGGCTTAATTTAACTAATATTACAAAACATTGCAATATTTTTGCAATCTGCAAGTATGTTTATTGAAATCAACTTGTCAATAAAAAGAAATACATAAAGCATTACCATTCCATGTAATTAATTGTGAGGATATTAATTAAATTACAGTGACTAATGAGCCATTACTCAAGAAATGTTCTTCTATTCACCCACGTTATTTATGTACCTTCTCAAGCTTTTCACCATTCTTTAGTAATCTGCAACTCTTTGAAATGTGCAAAAAAGGGATTATTGAAGTGAAGTGAAAAAGATGCGATAAATTATGTTCTTCAAACGCACTTTTATTGTCCATATGGTATCCTAAGGGCTGGGTTTTGTTTGCCAAAATTCCAAAGAACTATTAGAAGGAAAAAAAAAAGAGTCCAAAAAAAATCTGAGACTTGAAAACAAAGCATTGTCATGACAAAAATGCAAATGACATTGTAAATTCCCAAGGGTGAACATCTAAAAAGGAAGTTTTGAATGTCTTCCAAAGCCAAAAGAAAAAAAAAGTTTACATATTTCTTAAATTTTCAGAAATGGAAAAGCATGAATTAAGAAAATGTATAGCAGGTATCTTTTTTCCTAAATATTGTCAGGACTGAAAAATTAAAGAAATATGAATATGACATATGAAATGTCCATAATAAAAAATTATAGTTTTCTTGTATAAGCTAGAGTGACTAAGGCTACATACACACGTCAAATGATTCTCATCCAATAATCGCCTCAGGGTTAGTAACGGACGAAAATCTGATGTGTGTACAGCGTTCATCTGATGTCGTTCATTGATCTGTCCTGGCAGATCCACAAGTGACATACGTTCATATTACAAGTAAAGAGGAGAAGATGCGGGGTGCAGCTCTGTTGTTTCACCCTCCCCTCCCCATAGAGCAGAACGGCACTATACATCTCCCGTTCATCTTTCCGTCTTTTTATAATTATTAATAACAAATATTGAACGTGTGTATGCAGCCTTTCTTCTATGCTGTGAGTAGCTCTAATAGACAGGTTGTGAATATTAGGAGATCAGATTACACACATAACACACATAAATGATTTAAGAAAGGGAAACACTACTTACCTTTCAACTACCGGATACAAAATGGTTAGATGGAGTAAAAAAGTGAAAAGGCCAATGCTGGACATTCTTTTTAGAAATCCCAGCATTTTCAGCCAAGTTTACTTATACCATAAAGAACCCGGTATTTATTGATTATTTGTAAAATGAAGATATAAGCAATAAGAAAATGTATAAAACATATCCGACATTTTAAACAAAGAAATATATTAAATTTTTTACAAAAGAAAACTTTACAGAATCTGAGTAATGTATTTGATATTCTTTGGATGGTAACTTTTCTTTGTTGTTACACCAATGCTCATCACATTGTCTTGCAGTGTCAGGTGTCAATGAGTGTTAAGCAGTCAAGCGATTAGAACTCAGGAAAAAAACCGAGGTGGTTTTCAATCTTCATTTTCTCAGTTTGACCTAAAATGAGGTCTGGTAGTTGTAGTGGAATTTCACTTTTTTCTTTTTCCTTCACAGACAAGGGACCAGGCACTGAAAGGTAAAAGCCCTACAGTGGTGAAGTGTACATTGCATTGAACAATTATGAAGACTAACAAATGTTTTATTGTGCAAAATCATCAATATTATGTAAATAAAATATTATAATATAAAATACGATATTTTTTATTTAAATAAAATAATATAATTAAATATTTCTATTATAACTACCAAGCTATTATATTCGTAACTAAACAAAGAACTTGATAACTTATGAAGAAGTGTGGCGTGTGCCCATGTGGTGTAACCTTTGTGTTTGTAATGATTTGAAGTTGCTGTCCAAATTTATCCTAACTACCCATGTGTAAAATGAAAGCACATTACCATTAGGGCTCATTCACTCTTGGTAACATGTGTTAGCATCACACATTGTATAGTACAGTACAGAAATGCACACACACAACGCACCAAAGTACCCAACATTTATACCATACATTGTGGCAGCTACCTTGAAATGTCATGCAATTGATTCATCTATTGCAGTTCAGTAGAAACCCGTTCATTATCCTTAACACAACACACAATCACGCAGTAGTATTTGTTGTGATTAAATACATACTGTAACCAAATGCTTGTATGAATGAGTGCTTGAAGTTTATACAGGTGTGTAGTGGGGTACAGGTGAGTAGGCAGGGGTGGGAATGCTGTGTTCTCACTTTTTTCAGGAGTGAGCATGGGTTCCCAGTCTTTTTTTTTTACAAAGAAGTCTTTGGTGGTACACAGCTCTTGCCGGTCCTCTCCCCCTCGGGATCAAGAGAAGGACCCTGCTGGGGGGGCGCACCGGCCAGAGCGGCAGGTTATGTCCCCCGTGCTAATCACAGGCTCCGGGCGTTGGGCGGGGTGTCTCTCTGAACACAACTCACTCACTCTCGCATCACAGGCTCAGACCTGTGCAGGTTCTAGTATCATGACATCATTCTGAGGGAGGTCTTCTCTTTTGAATGACACAGACAGGGGTGCATGGGGGCGGGCATGTACCATGTCCTCTCTTCTTTTTTTGTGACTACACTACTGAGTTTTTTAGTAACCCTAATTCTAATTTCCTGCATATTTGTCATCATGTTTTACTCTATTCAGATATCTTCTGTTTCTGTATCTTTTCTGTTTACTGCTGTCTGAGGTTTACCCTCCAGGTCATCATGACAGAAGGACGAAAAAGAAGTCCTCCTAATAGGTACACTGGTTATGAATGACGCTGACAAGTTAACCTTTCTCTGCCTGTTGTGCCCCAGGACACAGACAAAAATTACAGATAAAGGACTTGTTGACTCCATAATCGTCATCTTTTCAGATCTTCCTTGGCTTGCATATTGCTTTTCTAAATGATTGCTTGGTTAGAACTGGAACAGTCTGCAGTATGAATCCTTGTATTGCAATATGTTTGCTGCAATTAGCTGGAGCATGGAGTGCAGCCACCTGTATTTGCCCATCCATATGCTTGCTCCCTCTTAATATTGTGAAGTGCACCACTAACTCATAAAATAGGGTGGTAACAGGGTTTTGTAAAGATTACACGTCACCTCTGCTGTCATTACCCACATGCCTGGCCCAGCAATGGAGCTACCTAAAGACATGCTGGGACATAAATTTCCAGAACTGGCCGCTTAGTCATATTCTCCATACTCTTCAACAGTATGATAAAAAATATTGTAAACTGAAGTATACAATTAATTGTACCTACAACCTATTTTTGTTTAGCCTTTACCAGTAAAAGAGAGATAGGTAGGCCATGAATTTGGAAAAGTGACAAGGAGTCAGATACCAAAGCACACATACCTCCTCATTATTGATTTACTTTTTTTCTGAGCAGATTTTCAATACCAATTTTTTATTTTTATGTATCATATAAATTTGGTTCCCATTGCAATAATAATGCAACCTTTCACGATGTTTATGGGTTCCCAATTGCAGAAGTCTAGGTAGAGTCCAAAGAACTCTTTAAGGCACCAACAGTGTGACCTGGAACAGACCTGGAAATGTCACCCGGCCATCCCTATGAAATCTGACTGATCTTTCTGGTTGGATAAGTCAATTTTTAGTATTTAAGTTAAGAGTTGAACCACTGATGTCCGTCCAATACATAGAAATGTTATCCACAGCAATGGGAACAACCAACAAGTCTTTTGTTCTTGCATTATTCAAAATATGAGGGCATCTATGGCCAGTCTAAGCTCTGCTGATATGATTTTCAATAAATAATATTTTTAAAATGAACAAATAGATTCATGTATTAGCTTCTGGTAGATCATCAGAGGGGTGAATGAAATTCCTCTACCGCGATCATTAATCATTGAGGCCAGTTGCCTTCAGGAGATGTGTTCAGAATATTTCCATTTCCAGTGATGCTAACAGTACATTTCATTGTACAGAGGAGAGCTCTGATCTTCACTAGATATTTTAGGTGCATCCTATGGAAATTCTGATCTATGCCAGCAGGCAGCTGGAGACAGAAGAGAAATGACTACTACTGTCCCACTGTTATTTTCTGAAAGATATGATCCATGAAGAATAGACTTCATTTATTATCTTTATGTATCTCTGCCAGTGTAAGCGGCAATGCAAAGTGTAGACTATTCCATCATGAATTCCTGTCTCAAATAGCTTACTCTTTATCTATTTATCGAGGAAGAGACATTGTTTTCATCATTAATTTAGGATTTTAGACTTTTTGTGATTCATCCAACATACCCCTTAAATCTGATAAGATATTTTGCTCTGGTGTGCTGTGTGCAGCTGCTTAGGTTATTTTTTATGGGAAGCTTGCACACAAAAATAGTTTGACAAAATGGTACATGTAACACAATTTATCAGATGCAGTGCAACATCTATCATCAGTTGTGATCACAATCAGTAGATCCAAAGCAGTCTTTTTTTATTCTGAACAAAAAGCATATTTGTCTGGGAAAAGCAGGTTCTTTCTTAAAGGTAGTTGTGACATGGAAAGAAAAAAGCATGTCAGTGTATCTGATAAATGGTCATCACAGTGATTGTCACAACGTTCTATCAAGTCAGTAAATGTGGTTGAATAGAACCCATACTGTTGGGATAATGGTTTCTGATACTGGATCTATGCCCTGTACCACCTCTTTCTCACCCTCTTTATTATGGCTTTATTAAAGTAAACCTCCAGTGGAACAGAGTGAGAAAGTGTTAGAACCTCTTTTTTGTATTACTATTCATTTTCCTAATGGGAAGATCCAACATGTCTATTAGTTAATTTATCAATAAGGGATAATAAAACATTTTAAGGTTGTCATCAGTAGAAGAGTATATCTTCATTTGGTCTGGAGACATATGACAACCTTCTACTTTTGTCCTATCCATGGAAACAGAAAGCATACTGAAATCTTACATGTCTCCTTCCTCTTTTCCTCTTCCTCAACTCTACCTGGTGAAATATAGGGTGGCTGTTTACCGAGCAATGTGAATTTGCACTCTACAAGAGATAATTTAGAAACTTGGCTTAGTGAATGTAGTAAAGCTCTTCTGGCTTTAGTTATCCAACCACATGCTAGTTTTTTTTCCTTGCACACTACTGGGTGGTTTTTGAAAAAGAAATGTTGTACCATGTTCACTAAGCTTAGTAAAATATCCACTGCAAATTCAGTTTACTAAGGGATCGGCTATTGGTCCTTAAGTTGAGCATTGGGGTTTTTTTGTGAATGGCAAAACCCTTTTTAGATTGGGATATAGTGGATTGGTGATTGATTAAAACCACTGTCAGGTTTTTATGCTGCCTATGTACATATTGGGTAGATTTACATTGTCCTGATCACCATTATCGATATAAATAAAATGAGGGTAAAAGCTAAATTTTGATTCACCACCAGAACGGATAAAGAGGGTAAATCTTCAAATTGCTCCTATGACCATTCTCTAAGGGGGGATTATCATTACACATGAAAGATATCCTTTTACTTATTGTAGTAATTGTCCCTAATGAGACACAAGTGGCAAAACCAAAACTATATACCCTCTCCTATTCTATCTAAAATAAAAAAATGTCCCTAAATATACTTTAAAACAAAATGTAGAACTTTAATCATAAAAGTTTTACAGCAAACCTCAAGGATCAGTTATGGCTCTGAACTGTGTTTATGCTTCATGAATTAAAACTTGTGACAGCCTGGTATTCACATAGCTGAGCAGGAAAAAAGTCTGACTGCTTGAAAGAAAAATTAATAATACAAGCTATGCAACAAGCAGGAGTGTGAGCGTACCCCGTTATTGGGTCAGTGCTGCCTGAATGCAATCTGACTGCAAAGATTAAACATTAAATGAAAGCTACAGAGAGCACACTCTTTAAATCCATGTAAAATGGCAAAATAGGTTTGGCCCTGGAAATTAAAAGGGTGTACAAAGCAAAAAGAAAAAAAGATTATAGGAGGTGTAAATTGCTAAATTATTCCTACAGGTTGTATACTTCTATTACACATTTTCATGAATAGTAGTAAAGGAGTAATTATTATTATTATAATATATAGCATTATTTTTTAATTTTTATACTACTAATATATTGTGTAAAGCTATTCATAGAACAATGATCTATTCACAGTGGTCATTGCCCTCAAAGCACATGACAGTCTATTTTCTCCATCATGGCCATACATGCACTTTGCTGTACTCAGCATTCTTCTTCTTTTTTCTAGAACTGTAACAGGGTAAAAACTAAAGGCAATTCAGCAGAGCAACACTAGACTCATTCTAATGTGGTCATGAGGTTTATTGTCATCAGTGTTTTAGAAGAACACCAAAAAATTTAAAAAATGAATAAATAGTTTATGTAAAAGAAAGGTTACCCATATTCCATTGCTGTATTAGGTAACACATTAAACAGTAGTTATCCTTACAAAAAAATAATGATAAAATAAAAACAACTGTTTAAATCAGGAGGAATTTAAAATTTGAATTTAAACATTTTTGTATAATGCTATATCAAGAACATAGAATTACAGGAAATTAAATTCAAGATTTGCTTTTTTTGCAACCCCTCAACAAAGGTTTCAAAAAACACCCCACTCCTTCTTTTGGCTACATGAGTGGGCATTACTGGGCCTTCTTATTAGATCCTAAAAAGCAGAAAATCCCAATACCCTTTAGAAAATTCTGCTACACAGTGCTGAATCTTCAGCTTGTAGGGTTGGGGATTCCCAGCTTTCCCGGGATCTCATGGGGAGGGCCAGTGACAGCACCAGCAGTTACTGACAGTGAGCAGATTTTAAGTGAGCTGGTTGTAAGGTCAGCATTGTTTTTTTAAAATATTTCTTTTTACAAGGGGGCTGCAAAATTCTTTCCATATTCATGCACGGCTGACAGTAAATAATGGATGTGTTCATATTTATCACTTACTGGTAAATTGTCAGAGATAGCTATTTTACATAATGTATACTTATACAGTATATTGTCAGAAACTCTGCTCCTACCCACATTGCAGCTAACATTGAAATCAAGGGTTCAGGCAACGGGGAATAGCGGGAGGGGGGGATGACCCCAAGCCCTGTAACTGGTGTTACAGGGCTTGGAAGTAACAATTGGCTCAGACACGTTGGAGTAGATCATATGCTCCCTTGTAGTTGAATGGCCATCTGTGATGGAGGAAGGAGTGGCAAGGCAAAAAACATATCAAAAAGAGAAAAAAATCACTGCATACAATGTTGAGGCTTTATAAATAAAAGTTAATAATTTAGATAATATTATAAGTTGAGAGGAGGGCAAGCATGGGCAGGGTGACAGTGTCTCTATAGATCTATTATATCTTGGAGAAATGTTATTATTATTACAAATATTATTAATATTATTATTATTATTATTATTAATAATAATAATAATAATAATAATAATAAACTGTATTTATACATATTATGCAGCTCTGTAAAATACTTAGGGGTTGCAAATGACAGATAGTACAGACAATAATACAGGAGGAGTAAAGGCTCCTGCTCAGAAGAGCTTACAGTCTAAGTTTTCCTTTTATCCCAGTGCTGGAGACACGAATGAAAGTGATGTAAACCCCAAAATAAGGGAACATCTACAGTTACGGAGTCACAGGTCATGTGCCTCCATAGGAAGATTTCACTTTTATTTCTCGTCTTGTAAGGGATATAAATTTTAGATTTCCCTTACTTTCTTCCCTTATAAGTATAGAGTGAACAATGGCAACCTCCATACATCTCTCAGCACAGATTTCCTATTAGCAGACATTAGCATGCTTCATGACTGTATACCACAAACCATCACACATGTGTATTGTGTTGTCAGTTGCAAAGTTTTATTTGTTTGTTAGGACTTAAAACTATGCAGTGTTTTATTAAATTAGACTTCATAAGTTCATTGATCTTCATATCCTCATTGCAGTATATTGCCAGCAAGTGTACACCGGTTTGCTGTGCCGCTCTTGCACTTATCTCAGTAATTTATCCTGTAAAGAAGCAATTACCAGTTCCATCAAAGAAACATATTTTCAAATGAGTCTTTTTTAACAATAGCACAGCAGCATTTCCACTTATTGTCTGCCTGTGTAACCAAGAAGAAATTAGTTTTCCTTTCCTGCAGCTAGTAAGGACCTTGCAAAACCGTTTTGAAATGGTTATCATCCTACACAGTATATTAAAATAAACCAGTCATTTTTACCAGCGGCTCATTGGGGCTGCTTGTAATAACAAGTCTGCATTAATGATTGCATATTTTTTACTTTACAAATATTCCATTAATTGTGGAAAGTTCAGCAACACCAAAATATACTCAGAGTTTTCTCATTTTCTGTCAAGTTTAATGGCAGAATTTCTAGGCGTTACTACGGACATGTACTACTGCAGGTGCATGTATGTGAAATATGCTAGATAACCTATTTTGTGTTTGCATGTGCATGTATGTGTTTATGCGTGTGTGTTTGGGTATATCACTCCCAATTGCTTGTTACAGATAGGTAAATAAGTGTGTAAGTCTAAAATATCATAACAAAAAGATACTTATATATGAATCGCAGGAATATTAGAAGATATTAGAAGATACGTAAGTTATGCCCTGAATCATTTAATCTCCCCTGAGTATCAAAGCCTTATGTGCCTTATGATTAAACATCTTAATCGGAGTCAGACACGTCAAGGCGTTAAGATGGAACTTGCAATGTAATTTTCTTTTCTCCAGACATTAAAACTTTCATCTAAATATATTCCTCAATAACCACAAACAATATAAATCTACTTGACATGCACCAAATGCAGTGACATAATTACTGTGCTGTATATAGCTTGTGCAGAGAGAAGAGCTATGAATACAAGACCAGCGTATCTTGCACAAAAAGACAGGGCAGCAATGACTGGTCTTTGTTACAGGAAGTTTCTGCACAATGTGATAATGTAATTGCGCAAATCTGGAAAAAAAGCATAAAGCACATCAAGATTTAAGAAGGACTTCACATACTTCTTATATCCAGACTCTGCTTATCCCCAACTTTAATCACCCTACTAATAATATGCTATCTGCAGGACTATTTCATTTCTGTTGACGTCCACCTAGTATTACAAACATACCCACTGCTGTGCTCTGCACTATATAAGGTGCATATATGTAGTCTGAGATTGGTACCACTCTGTACACCATTCTGTGCAATTCTGGTCCCTTAATCACATACCACTACGCTGTCCAATTCTGGTTCATCTGTCCAACACATCAAGTAGGATTGTGAAAAGGAAAAAAATCACAGGGCTGCAAAAATTTAAATATTATGTAACAGGATGGTGCAAAGGGAATTCATGGAAAGTCTTGTTTACCTTCATTGGCCAAAGTCAAATTTTTTTTAAGTAGTTTTACCGAGTAAGTAGTAAGTAGTAAACCGAAGTAGTAAGTAGTAAACCGAAGTAGTAAGTAGTAAGTAGTAAACCGAAGTAGTTTTAAGTCAACATCAGACCATTTTAGTTCTTCCAGCAATCCTATAGTTATACTAACAAGCATTTATTCTCTCTTCAGCTCAGCCTCAACCTTTTTTTTTTCTCACAACACTCTGATACCTTGTGTCAAATGACCCTCTTGTCCTTGATGGACCCAACTCCGAAACTTGCACAGGCAATAAGGTTCCCCCTGGAAAAACTGATCCTGGAATCTCTAATAAAATGCCTTATATTGCCATATTTGCATTTGTTAATGTAGGATACAGCCTGTATGAGAAGAGCTAGAAATCTGTATGCTTTGTTTGAACAAAAGGTTAATCAGCCTTTCAGAAATTGTGGACATTTTTCAATTTCACCTGACTAATAATGTTACTGATGTGCTACTAACCTTCATAATCCTGGTAGACCTCTAGCGTTCACAAAGGTCTTTAGGAAATGTAATTTTCAAAACTTCCAGGAATGTTTGAAATTCCCCCAGGTTGTCTAAGAGTTATTTTATTTATGAAGTGGGAATAGTGAGCACTAGGGACTTTTTTAATGTGATTGATATACCTTTTACTGTAAGATCTGAGCAGATTGCAACGCTCAACTTTCAACACTTAAAAGAGAAACAGTAACAATGGATTATATGCTTCCCTTTAATCCTATATATCACTTATTTAGGTTTTGCTTGACATCTTGAAAATGAATGTGCGTTTAATTATATTTCTTTTATACTTTTCATAATTGTTGATTTTACCATATACTTGTGGACCTGCCAACTCTTCAAACGTTTTTGATGCCCATAGATAAAATGAACACCCAAGTGTTCTCTTGATGAACATGATTGTTCGGGAAACCTTAGCCTGATTGCAGGTAACAGTCAAGGTAATTTTAAGATAGGGAATGTTTATTTTTAATTGATGTAAATGTGGATAGATGTGATGTAACGCAATCTTGAAACACTGTTGGGGGTCTTGTATTTCATGTGTTGACATCTCTCTACCTGAAATTGCTGATTTTGGCTGCCTCTTTTGGTTGAGCTTATGGGATATTTCATATGTAAAGCTTGCGTTAGAAGAAGGAAGACCCTTGTTGAGGGGGTAGGCTTGGAAAAGTAACAGCTGTACAGGAAACATATCCCCGAGAAATACCAAAACAATAGAAAAAGAATATTGTGCCCAGTAGTCTACTTACAACTCAAAGCTGAATTTTGGCTAATATGCTAATATTACCTTATTACAAGAGGCAAGTGTATTCCTATTTAATCATTGTGTACTTTGTGTATTTCATCCAGATCTGTGCAGTAATTCAACATGAAGCTTTGCTTGTATTTTGGAGCATTTTGTAAAAAAGACAGCTCAATCCAAAGCCTTGTTCAAAGCAACTGGTCTTGTATTCTCACTCTCCTGCAATTTTATTTATACCTACTGCAGTGGTTGGGTTGCTGGGTCCCTCCCAAAGCTCTTCTCCTTGCACGGTCACTACTACTTTAAGGTAATTAATGAGTTTGCAAAGACATTTAGTTGCACAAAAGTAGATTTATATCCTTTGTTACTATTTAGGACTATGCATGTTTTTGTGCCCAGAGTTCAGTTTTATATATTAGGATTAGGTAACCTGACTCTTTGGGATTAATAAAAAAAATGTAATCCGTAGTATTCTTTTTTTTCCATTTGTTATATGAACGATATGATACAGCTGACTCATCCAACAGCTTGAACTTTTCCGCAGTTATCTGTGACTAGCCAGCATTGTTGTATATTGATAGAATTGATGCTGCTTGAATTATTGTTCCATTCTTATTTTGCTGACTTGGGTGGTATTCAGGCTTTTGACAGAAAAATCTTACAGTGCAGAGTGTTCCAACCACATACCCGTGTCTCCAAACCGCTACAGAACATAAGAAGAGAAACCTCTACAAAGCATGCAAAAAATGCAGTGGGTGTAACCGCCTATGAACTTCTTCTGTTCTCCAGTGTGTTCATCTGTTTAAATGATTCTAAACATTGTATGGAAAATCACTAGGAAATATTATAACATTTGTTCAGTGTTTGTGAAATGATTAGGGATAGAAGCAATTGGTGATTGAATGCTGCATATTAGACCACAGTGTATGTGAACCCCAATCAATATTATCTCTATAAATTATAGGAGTTATTTTTATATTTTGAAATTTGTTTTCTTTTTAAAGATAGAGATACTAAAATCCTGGAAGGTCTTTGTCTAAACACCTCATTGTAACAACTCTCCGTACCAGTCTCCTAATAGCTATAGGATTGCTTCTGGGGAAGGCTGGTTCTGGGAGAGATTGTAAATAGATGCTTAAGCCGCATGCACACGTGCAGTGATAGTTGTTGGAAAGGATCTTTCACGATCCTTTCCAACGACTAAGGACTGCACGATGCATGAACGAGCGCTGTACATACAGCACCATTCTGCTCTATGGAGAGGCGTGCTCTCCCCTTTGCCTTGCATTAAGATCGTACGTCGTCCATCGTCCTTCGGTCCGCCAGGACGGTCGTTGAAGCAATGGACGACGGGTGCTGAACACACACCAGATTTTCTGGTTGATCCTGAGCTGATTATCATGCAAAAAACATTGGACGTGTGTACGTAGCTTTAGCTCTCACTGCACAGATAGCTCCACATTATCACCACTGGAAAGCCAATATTGGCCGCCCAATTTTGGCTTATATTTAATTTAAAAATAAATCACTTGTTAACATCCAAAATGAGACGATGGCTAGGGGGAAATGGTTGTCCCTCTGTATATGATATACAACCAACATTCAGTATTAGTGTGAGGCAATACAATTAATCAATAGACCTTTGCAATTAAAGCACACCACAGATGGTAGTCAGGAAAAGAGAAGAGCACCAATGGCCCAGTGGCAGCCACATTGGTGGTGATCTTAGGTCTATCACTATACAAAATCCTCAGAAGGACAGCTCTATATATATATAAATTATATCCAAGCAATTTATTCTATATAGGCAGTAGGAGAAATACTAGAGCACACAAATGGATGCTCATGAATGCACAGAAGCACTACAAAGAATACTAAAATAAAGTACTTCTGTTTGTTTTAGCAAGTGTTCTTTGTTCTGACTTCTGCGTATAAATAAAAGATTAAGGGTTTATTTTTGTGCTGAACTATAGAATATTTGACATGTTATTGCATGCTAAATGAACACTATGTGAAGTATGAACATCTGTTTTTGATGATTCAGAAAATTGAATTCCAAATTAATCAAGGGGAAAGATTATAGTGATATCCTGCCTTACTGACTTAAACACCCGCTAGTGAATTCTGCCCCTTGTGTGTCCTTAAATGTTATAATCATCCTTTTGCTAAGAAAAGCTTCATTGTATATGAATTGTTGCTATATAAACACTTTAATATATCCTCTTTGTATGGTTACAGTAAAGCAGCCACAATTCCTGAATATACTGTATAGAAAAATGATGTTGTCCATGTGCAAGATATGGAGGATGGTGCTGCTCTAGCTTGTACATTGCTGTATTTTATAAAAAATAGGTATTAATGAGAGGAATAATATTAAAATGTGTATTTCAAGGGTTTATCAGAATCTGTCATGTGTTGTAATATAGACCAGCTTTCACATAGAACTGGTTACTCCAGTCCAAGAACAAGGAATGGCAATATATGCTTGACCTTAATTCCTTCCACTGAGACCTGCAACAATCCAAGCTCAATGCTATTAGCTTTGCTTGTGTAAGATTTTTACAGAATAACCCAGACTTACTAACAACAAGCTGGGAAATTTCTATTTTGTACATTTTGTTTTTGGAGGACTTCCTCCAAAAACTTGAAATACTCATTTGTCCCTACTATTAATGGTGAAATCAGGAGCACAGTTTATGTTTATCAAATCGAGCCGCCAGCTAATCAAACTGGATAGCTGCCAAATTTTGGGAAGGAGGAATTGTGTTACTGGTAGGGCCAAACAAAGAAATCCAGTGCATCCAAGACACCTAAAGATCAGTAACCTGCAATATTTTACTTTAATACACTTGCTGAAAAATCACATTTGCCATATTTCTTCTGTGGTTCTATAGTTTTTTCTTTGTCGCATGATTCCTTTCTTCAATTTGGGCATATTCATATATTTATTAATGAAATAAGATACCAGCAACTATAGCCATAACAGACATTTATAATGAGAACTGGAGCCCAGCAGAAGGTACATTGAGTTCCCTAAATCAGTTTTGTGCAGAGTGTTCAAGTTTGACTTGAGTTTAGCTTTACATAAATAGATAATATCTTTGACTGGGATTTTGTTGGTCATAAAGACCTGGAAAATGAAAAGGATAAAAAATATGCACTTGTTTACCTCCTAGACAGCTTTCCATATGGCTGAAAAGACTCTTTTATTCTGGTCTGCAATGTGGGTTTCCGAGCTGTCTGTTCAGTCACAGTCTCCGAGCAGTAAAAGTAAAGAGTAACAGACAGGTACAGTAAAAAAATGGATAAACCATTGTAGCAGCCATGCAGCTTTGCTGAATATTAAAAGAGGGCCAAGGACTGAAGTTTTAGCATTGGCAGTCAGAGCACAGACTGCATAGGCAAAGCATTCCCCTAAAAAAGTGCTTTCCATTTCTGTGCCTCTTTGTTTATTTGAAAACAGACTTCCAGAAAGAAAACTTTAGGACATGAGTGGTAAATCAACGTGAAGGTTATTTGATTTTCTGGATTGCATTTTTTTTTTGCCTTGATTTATTTAAATATGAAGTTCAACCACAGTTTTCTATTTTTTACGTGCTGCAGAGAGTATAATTAGAGTTGTTATCTTCTATAAATCACTAGAGGAATTACAGCTGTGAATGGAATACTAGACCATCTTTAAAGAAAGCTCTATTTAAGTCAACATACTTTGCAGGGATAGCCTGGGGATAATCCAAGCTTTTTACATTTCATTCGGCTCCATGAAGCCATGTCGTCAGCCTGTTTTGATTAGCAAATTAATTACAAAATAACAACAAACAGTTTTTGGGATTTTACTGCAGATTCTTCTTGGGTGTGGATATATACAATGCCCTTTCTTTGTAGATCTGACCCGAGCCCCAACAGGATTAGGAATTGCTACCATGTGACCAGAATAGGTGCATGATCAGCCAATCAACAAACACCTAAACTGTTCAGTTACATGCTTATCCATACCCAGAAATACTGTTGCAGCAGGACTGTAAAATTCCACATCTATCTTTTTACTGATTCTGCCTTATGGATTCAGTGTCAATACCTATACATTTTCATCACACGTTTCTCTGCAACCTATAGATTGCTTGAATTCCATAGTCAATTTTGGCCCTGTAGAAAAAAGAATGAAGAGGGTAGCATTGTAAGATTGTAATCCAAAATTTTGACTTTGACTGAGCACTATAGACAGCAGCTATAGTCAGTCAAACCAAAGAATATTACGGATTACACTTACTGGCCTCATCGTGAATGTGAATACAATAGCATTTTTTTTTTCCTTTGAAAGGGATATGATCATCATTCTATGATATTATAGAATAAATCAACATGTCTGTTAGTTGCTTATTATCAACCATTTTTTCCACTACTATGGGTGTCTCAGTCCTTGTATGGTATACATCGATTGTTTTACTGAGTCTTATGAGGCAACTTAAAGTCATGGGGTAAAGACAAAGGATAGTTTTCAGTAATCTGGGGAAAAGTAATTTTCTATAAATGTCAGGGTCCCATTTGCAAACTTGGGCATTCATAGTAAAAAAAAGGTCTCAAAGCACTTCTAAATTAGATACAAATTATTTTTATTATTATTTTTTTATTTTATTTTTATTATTAATAGGTTCCTGGCCTACTTATATAAAAATTACATTTTACATGTCCATAATAAAGCTGAAGGATGCTGCTTTTCCATACGACGGGAAGTCCTGCTATTTCAGCTTTATAGATCAAGTCCCACAACCCAACTACAGGTGCAGCCAGTTCCTGGTGATTAAGAAAAATGTGTTTCTGCAGATAAGGAGGCCAGGAATTGGACAGAAGAAGAGAGAGGTGAATGTAAAATGTAGTTTAATATTCTGTATGTTGTGCTGACTGAAAGCTGTGAATATAGAAATATGTTTTATATATTTATAGTAATCTCTGTTATCTTACAATGCATGCATGTGGCATCTCTGCTGTGGCAGTTCCATTATTTTCTCTACAGGCATAGATGGACCCATGGGTGCACATTTGCACACTGGGCAAAAAATTTAAAGGATTAGTTCACTGATATTTTAATTTCTGGTAGAGTCGTGACCTGAAACTACTGGAATCCTTAAAACCTATTTGAATCCCAAAACAAACTTTTTTATATAGCGTATAGTTGCCATTCTTTTGATGCAGTGGTTGCATTATTGTTTTTTCTTTATTTGCACTTGGTGACATTGCTAGTAACACCATTCCTGTTTTTAGGTGGCATGCACCAACATGAATTCTTTATATACTTCATGCATTGGGTGCAGTTTCCTGAAAAAGGGGGCATTTGAGCAGTTGATGCTGGGCACAATGATTCCCTAGCTGGATTGCTGGATATGGGGTCATTATGACTGGCACATACTATACATGCACACCTATCCAAGGGAATCCTTCTGCTCTGCAGCAACTGTGCTTATGTACTTTTAAAATATGTTGCCATAGATGAAGAAATGGACCAAGGATTCTGTACATTTCGATCTGTAAAAGTTTCAATACATGTTTGGCTTGCATACATCATCTACCCTTGCAGATTGTTAATAATACATTGATGCCATTGCATTCTATAGGAAGATATTTCTACATGTGCTCACTGGGTATGTGGGTCCTGCACCTGAATTCAGAAAACAGACTCAGATAATATTATAATAGCCAAATATCACATGTATTATAATAAAGTATCCTGGTCACCTGGGCATGGCTCAACATTGGGGTAATACATTAGATAGCACCAGTGCTGTTGACATTAAATGTTAAATTCAACAAACCACCGAATACCAGAACATTTAAGGATTTGCCATAATAAACAAATGCATTAGTTATTTGTCTAGATTTACAGAAATAGCAATTAAACAAGTACTTTTTGCTTAAGTAAATCTATTTTTACATTATCAGTACAGCTGTCACTGGGATGACAGTAAGATGCTGCTGCGTCCACAGTAAATGTAGCAAGAAGAAGAAGAAGAAAAAAAAGAAATTGTCACTTTATCATATAAAACAACTTCCATTTCAATGCAAATATAGCAAAACCCACCACCAAATACATTTTCCTGGAGCAAATAGCTGATATACCAGCAATACAAAAAGGTTAATAGGGTTTAAAAAACGAACTGCATCATAGTGCTTCTCTGGCGGGTTCATTTGGAAATCCTATTTAAGACACAATATGAAGTAGCAGTCAGATCTATGCATTATTATAATATATGCACATATACACCAAAATAGAATATTTATCCAGTCATAGACAGCAGCACAATAATTTATCTTACAATACCATCATTTCACTGGCATGATAATGGACAGGGTTAACTCCACAATCACTGTAAAATATTCATTCAAAAGGAATAAATTTCTACATTGCATGCATCCACTTGTAATTCTGCATTGCAAATAGGTTAATGTAGCTTTTATGTAATTGATCATTAAAATATGTTGGAATTTTCTCCATGTTTGCTCCCATACGGATCATAAACTAATTGCTAGAGCAATGGCTGTTCCCCCGCCCTGTTTGATATATAGATAGGAAATAAAGTCTTGGAAGGTTTGTTGCCTGAGAGACATAGAATCTGCCAAATGAGCAGACATTTGTGTTTTCAGGGCCAATATGGGATGATCCATCAGCTAGAGCAATGGAGAAGTTGCATAGTTGTAATTCCCAGTTTTCAGAATTTTTCATTCATACCAGATGTTAGGAAGTGTGAAGATATTATTGTTTCCTGAACATGGGCAGAACATGATAGAAGAGCCCATCCGAAAAAGAAATAGAGATTCCTGTGGTCAGATGAACTTCTAAAGGAAACTATGAAGGTTTTTGCTTGGAATCTTTCTGATAGTCTGGTCATTTGGCTATTAAGCCAGAAGAAAATGAGATTGGTTGGTAAAGAGTCTCCATACCTTCCTTATCAAGCATTTCCTGACCTTTTAGAAGGATTTATGGTATAGAGGTGATTAATGGTTGTGTACATTGTGTCTACATTATTTTCCAAGGCTCCTTCTATTTACTTGAGGTTGTTATATTTAATGTTTTGTCTTTAGTGCTGTTCTACTAAATGTACCATGTATAGAATTTTTACAGAAGGTTTGCCATAGACAAATCAAATTGCAATAATGGTCATTGCCTTAAGAGATGGGTTTTTTTCAACACCTAATGAGAGATATGTGCCCTAAAGGAAATTTGTTCATAAGTATGTGCTCCTTCCCTCCTACCATCTTCTTCTATACTCCCGAGGGAAAAGGAAAAAGAAGGTCAAATGGGAGGAACATTAAAGAATAAGGAAGTCTAAAATATTAGAATTACTTTTGCCTGTACAGAGATAGACCATATTTGACATTGTATTGAACTTTGATGTACAAATGATTGTTATGTGCTAGCTGACGGATCGGAAAATGCAAGGTATCCTCTGGCAGTTGGCATTTTCCAAGGCGAGATCTACAGGAACTCAGTTGAAGAATTGTCATAGCTAAGGAGCAGACACTTTGGGCCTGATTTATTAAAGCTCTCCAAGGCTGGAGAGGATACACTTTCATCAGTAAAGCTCATTTGCTTATGAAAGTGTATCCTCTCCAGCTATGGAGAGCTTTAATAAATCAGGCCCTGTATGTCTATATGTGTATATAAACCTCTGAAACATATTGACTGTATTAAAAAAAAAAAAATTAAAAAAATTAATCAGGACCGGCGCCCATAATTTAGCACTCTCTTTTTTTACTTTCATCCTGAAGGCAGTGTCATGGCCAATTGATCACCAGAGAGCTGCTTCTGTTCAAAAAAAAAATCATTATATTGGAATACTTACCGTGCCTAGAATTTGGTCCACCAACTCATTAGCAAGGTTTGAATGGGGTTTCATATAAGGGGACTTCTAACTTTCTGCACATGCATAGACATCTCTGCAAAATTTGGGAAATTTCCCCTAATATCTTGTGACTCCCTTTAAATTTTTTGGCTTCCATAACAAATTAAGTCAGAAGTCCCAACATGCATACAGTTTTCCAGATCCGCAACTCACCATTTTCATTATGAAAACTAGAAATTTAGCATTTTTAGAAGGAAATGGCCCAAACTGCAGATTCCATATATATACATATATATATATATAAGTTTGCTTTCAAGTAAACTTTGTCACGATTTTGCAAGATTTATGATGAACCAATTATGAAAAAATATAAAGCGAAACATTACATTACAATGCAAACTTTTTGTGAAAAAAATGAAAAAATATTAATTTTATGAAATGTTTTGAATCTTTCAATTATGTGACAGAGTTGCTTTAAAGTTTATTTATATTTTTATGATTATTATATATTGCAGCTCACAGGTGCCGAAATAGGTGGCTGAAATTTGTGTATATGTATATTTCCCCCCCAAACTCCTTTACACCTTGCTAATGACTCCTAAAATTAACACTTTGCCATTTTTTTATACCTTTTTAGGATCTTGTGACATGGATTTTTGTGTCTTCTTCTTATACTTATTATTATTATCACTATTATTTTGAAAAATAATTATAAACAGTATTTATATAGCGCCAACATATTACCCAGTAATGTACATTAAATAGGGGATGCAAATGACAGACAAATACAAACAGTGGCACAGAAGGAGGAGAGGACCCTGCCCCGAAGAGCTTACAATCTAAGAGGTGGAGGAAGCAGCACACATTAGGAGGGGGACTATGTGTAGTTCTGGAAGTTTATAGCACAGATTACCTTAAAATAGAAGTAGGACCAAGCTGGAGACATTCATATACCGACATATTCTTAACAAGCAATCAATAAACTTTGTTTACCTGACTTATCCATTCTTAGGTGCAAAAGGCCTCACAATTCACTGATTATTACCTTGCTGGAACTATCATGTCACTCCTACCGGTGTCATAGGTGGCACAAAAATCCCAGATAGCATTGGATGCTTGATGTCACTCTATTTGTTTTGTTTGAGTTCTGCTATATTGATTGACAGCTAAACTCAACACTGCCACATAAAGAAGGTCTGCTGCTACCATATACCCAGGTATTTTCATTTACTTACCCAGCATAGGGCTATGGAGAAGCAATGGCAAAATGAGTACCCTAGGGCAGGGTATGGTGTAGATAAGACTTTTTAACATGGGAGAAGCCTTAAAATAATTTCCAGATCTCAGAAAACTTCTGCTTTTAATATTAAATTCAAGGCATCCTACATTGCCGACCATTGGGAAGAACATCACCCTTACAGATGGCCAAAAAGATTGATGTCAATGATAGTGACCTGAGAGGTCCAAATTGCTCATGGCGCAAGGAACCTCTTGCAGCTTCTTGAGGAACCCTGGTTAAAAAATATTGGTGCAGATAAAATCATTGTCAGAAGGGGTTCTGTGAACGAGTTACCTGGAATTACTCCTGGATTACTTAGCCGGCACTTCATGTGAAGAAACCTAATGATGTTAGGTCCTCCAGGACTCAGCCTGTGAGAAAAGAATGTTTTAAGGGTTGGAAAGGGAGTAGCTCTTCCTTTACTATCTAGTAAGTCATTGACCTGTAACAGGCATGTAGAATGTGAGTTTACTTGATTGATGCTTGTTCCAGGTCAGGAACTTTTTTAGGGGTACTCCTTTGAATATAGGCCACCACTGATGAATCCCATGTGTACCTTTTATGCTGTAAGAGACTATACCCTAAAGTTTATGGAAACCCAATTTCTAAAAACTCAAATAAACGTAAATATGAAAGTCCTTGTTCCGGTACTCCCTGTGATGGGGTGACAAAGCTATGTTACATTTCCCAGTTGTGGTTCTGCATTGTCACCTTGTTAGACAGGCTTCACATGGAAATTAAACATGGGGGTTTCAACACAAAAAAAATAGCAAAGTCCACTGTTGTCACTATTGAGAAGCCCACAATAAACATGCCATGTAGACAGAAAGTTTTTGAAGGAACTCTGCAGGAGCAACAGCAACATTAGGAATGTAGAAATGAATGAAACATTGGTGAACATGAATATTTTAGTTTGGCACACAATGCCAACAAAATGTTATTTGGTTAGGGTTTATGCCTATTCAAATATTATGTACTACTGAAGTTCTTCTTAAAGGTTTCAGCAACACTCAACTAACATCTATATATTGTACTATGGTATTTGTACAATTGTTACTGATAAACAAGTGAGGGACCTTGAGTTTACTTTTTGTCTATAGTTTGTCTAGAATAGCACATTCCTTGTCCACCGGGCATGTGTCTCTGATGCATCCCTATAAATCCTTTTTTCTGTTCCTATTATACTTTTATTTTAAAACTAGAAACAAGAACACCGCTAATTAATTTTGTATAAGTGCTTTGCCCCCAGCGTGGCTTAAATATACAGACTGGTAAATGGTCTTGAATTCAACCACTCCCGACAGGCTAGAATTTAATAACATTCCAGTCTGAAGATATATGAGCATTATAGCTGGCTTAGTCTATTTTAGTATTATAAAAATATAGGGCTCCCGGAGAGTCAGAAATGCTCAGGAACATTATTGAAAGATTATTATTTCCTGTTCAGTGAATGGAGTGTGGATATATCCCTGTATTTTCCATGCATTCATTGTATCCTTCACCCCCATTTAAAGAAAAAAATCCATTTTGCGTAGTTAGTTTAGTAGCAGACCTGAGTATTCACACCACATAGCCCTGCCATATGGCTTCCCTAAATACATAGCAGGCTTTATTGCAGTGTCCCTCCAGCCACATTCTTTTGTGGTCAGAGCTGCTTCCAGGATTAACAGTTGGAGTAAAGGAGTCATGATGTTGTTCTAGATAAGTAAAATAACCTGGATATTTGTCCTTCTGTGTTGATCTCAAAGGTCATTGACAGTTCTTACTATTGGGGCTTGGTGACATGTGCTTGTTCCCAGAAGCTAAACCACATGAGCCATTAATTGTTTCTAGATTTACAGAAATGGAAATAAATCAGCATTTATCTTATCTTTTAACTTGGAAATCTTTTAACTATTGGAGGTGTATGAAAAAACAAAAAAAGTTATGTTCAAAACTAATAGGAATGGAACTTAATGAAAAAAAAACAAAATCCCCCCTCCATCCATGAGCTTTAACCTGCAATCTCAGCCACACAGGTTGCAGGTTCTGCCCTTTTAGGACCACCTACCTCCTCAATATATCAGAATTGGAAGCTTTTTCTTACCTATGCATCCAGGGTCTCCCAGTAAAATAGGACATTACTTCTAAGCAGCTAGACTATGTTATACCACACTAAATAATTAACTCCAACCACCTTATCTAAATGGACACACTAATATATAATAAATGTTTTTTTTATGAAGAGTCTGATAGTAGCAAACTAAAACACACACGCTCATCCTGGTCTTGTTGGGTGGTCTATAAGATCTTGGACATTTTGAAAGGGCTACCAGTTAAATATTCTTCCTACTTAACTGAAACCTGAAACTCAGGTTTTAGAATCCTTAGTGTTTGAATCTAACTATGCACATAGTAATTAAAATAATAATATCAGTTTCTATACATTGTAATAAAAATTTAAACACTCCTATATTTATGAGAACAATGTTGAAGCCATAAAAGTTTAGCCA
>NC_092860.1:128960228-128992735 GCF_032062135.1 Pyxicephalus adspersus | reverse complement strand
AAGAAACAAACCGGTGACAAGCGACCGGATCCTTTTTTCGCACCTGGATACAATTGATTAAGTAAGTGGCATTTATGTTAAATATCACTTGTTACATCAATGCTCTGTTCTGCAAACTTGTTAAATGCTCGGTGCAGATCGAGATGTTATTTAGAAAGCAAGCTTTCCTTTTGTTTAGATCATTTCATGTATGAAAGGGGTAGACAAACAGCACGACTCAGGAAATTAAACAGATGTAGGCAAAAGTGAATCATCACAATGGGCTGAGCACAGTTCAGTTCTGTAAACACTGTTTAAGTTCAGCTTAGGACTATTTAATACATAAATAGATGAATTTAATTTAGAACATAAACATGATACAAAATGTGACCTAAAGAGAACCTGGCACCAGACTTTTCCATTCAAATTACAGCCTACAGTAAAAGCTGAGGTATGGCTTAGCTACTCTGGGATACACCTTTCAAGAGAAATGTCAGCTGTAACATTTCCACGTCAATTCCCTGGGTAAGAAATGGCTTAGCATGAACTATGACCCTTAGTAGCACATGGCTGCTCAGAGTCAGTGATCTGTGGCATGTGTTAAGATTGTCAGGTGGAAGCATGGTGAGCATGCCTAGTAAATGTGTATTTCACAAGAATTTTATGTAATATACAAAGTTGTTGAGATGCTGGAAATTTCAAGCTTTTTAAGCTGATACATTTTTCAGCTATAATATGTATACGGAACATTCATATTGGTGTTCATCTGGTAGCCTTGTGAGTGCTTCCGGATCACCTTGAAGGGCACCAGATGTAAAATTGTTTTGTGAAAACTCTTAACATGTTTCTAGGCCACTGGGAATAGAAGGGCTACACGTTACTGAATACTGCTCACAGGCATTTAGTTCTACTGCAGCCTGCTGACTTCAAAAAATAAAAAATGACACCTTTATAATCGGAAAGCAGAAGTCGAACCCATTCCCACGCCATCTTTTTTCCTTCTATGTTCCAGTGTGGATTAGACATTGGCCATGGCCATCTTCTTCTGGGTTCTACTTCCTACATCACCCGATCTTGCACCTCGCAGTAACAAGATTGTGTGATCGGCTATCCGGAAAATTAAGAGCGCTAATTTTATTTTGCGTGCGTAAGATCAGCACAGATGCGGCGGTCAAGATGGAAGGGGTTTCTCCTTCAAATTTAAAAAAAACATTTTTTCCATTTAAGACAACCTTACAGTATATAAAGTAAAAAATGTGGTGATGGATATATTTTAAAATATAACAATGAAGTTGTTTACCTGAGGAACCGATTTTTTGACTGCTATTCTGCAGCAGAGATAAAGGGTATTCTTAGCCCTCCCTTGACATTCATAGGCAGGAACATAAATGGTTATAAGAAGATCCTTTGTCTAAAAGACATATTGTGCCCGTATATCTTTTATATTTTCCAATTGGGCAGCCAAATGCACAAGATGATTCTAGGAGGATTATCAGCTAGAGCTGGAGCATGTATATAATGTCTGAAGAGAGTCTACCTTGAGGAGATGACAATGGTGGAAATGTTCCATGTTCCTACGTTGCTATCAACATGTTTTGTTTATGTTCTGAGAGTATATATTTCAGAGTTGTGTTTGGTGCTTTACAATATTTTTTCCTAGTACGGACATGTATTTAACCACATATTTTTCCCTTGTGGATCTTCTCACCTTCTGTTGAAAACCATAGAGTTGGCCTGCTGCCCTTTGCTGCCTGATGCCTGTGTCTCATTTCTGGGCATCTAATGAACTACATTGGCTCTCATTAGCCTCTCCACAGTCGTGGCACTCATATTGTCTGTTTTGTCTTGGTCCCACAGGCCGCCCTTTCACTCAGATATCATATCTAAGAATTAATGTGTAATTAATGAGCTGCATTGATCCAGAAGACGAGGGTAATATTATTATATTTTACGTCTTTATAGATATATTTGCTTATTAACTTTTTTATATGAACTATGTGTGCATATAATAAGCAGCAACTCCTACAAACATTCTGGGCAAAAGCTGACTTTCCCTGAAATGTAATAACTCACTGGTAGGAATGAACCTGGACCCCTAATGTGATAATGTCTAAGCTCTAAGCCTTATATCTGACCACCATTATATTTGTATAGGAGAATGTATGTGTTCCCCATGTGTGAAAGTAATAGGCTTTCCAAGGGGGTTCAAGCTCATGGGCAGGAATGGTGGCAATGAGTTAGGATTTAGGTTGGTGCCCACTATGCAGTGGACAATGGCATTTCTATTATGATTGGTAAAACTGCAACTTGTTGGTTAACATTCTTATAACCACCAATGTATTTTAAATTGAAAGCATTTTGCATAAAAAATAGTTCTATTTTTTTAAATAAAGTACTTTTTTTGTTACCCCCTTTTTACATCTAACAGCTCCTGATCTACGGCAGCTTCACTGTACCTCTAGTCTACATGCATGCATCCATTGGCACTGCTTTGTCTTTCCCTGGGCTGGTTTCCTAATGGGGAAAACGGTGGCTCATACCTGTGCCGTGTGCATTGAAGTGACAACATATAATCTTGTATTTCATTTTCAGATGCTTTAAGTTGTTGGAGATAGCTGCAGCAGCGATGTTCTGAGTTTTGCTCCTGTCACATGTTCCCATCCTTGTCTAAATTTCATCATCGATTCTAATTGATATACATGTATCTGGTGATACATTTTGTATCTTTGTCAGTCTTTAAATAAATATAAGATATCATTATTATATCTGTAGTAATTGACATGGAGGCATGTGGGACTCAAGAAGGCTTTAGAAGTGACATTTCCAGAATACACAAAACCCTTCATCTTTAAGAGATGCAAATATATCTCGCCCTACTGTGTTGTTGTTTTTTTATTATGTTACAGTGTTATTTAAGAACAATCAGATTTGCATGTGCTTTCCAATTTTATGTACAATTATCAGGGGCATAGTTATTGTTCTATGAATATTAACCTCATTATGTACTGACCTTTCTACATGTAATAAGATGGTATGGAATGAGGTGCATGAAGTGTGATTCATATCCCACTGTCCATACAAGCTGCTTTCCCTATGGGCCCATCATATCACAGCCTGATGCTGCTTGCAGTAAAATAGAATTTCATCACATTATTCCTTAGGCTAAAACACTCAAGCTTCAGAGCATGACCTCACATTCGGGAATTCTTTCCTCTCCAGATTTCTCTCTTCTGCCTCTCTGGCTTTGTAGAATGCCCTGATGGATTTCACTGCTCCATCACCCTCCTCCTTCTAAGCTCTTGTAAACTAATATATAGCATACAGCACAAAGGTAAATCCTAATTCCCAAACTTCTGAAGAAGCAATCTGTGAACCTCTCACTTCTCTGATGAGCCACCCCACACCAAAGGAATTTCATAGAAAGTAATCATGGGCACCTGAATAAACACAGAATATTTAATATCATAGGAATAACATTTATTTTCCGATCAATTACCCGCGCAGATATTGTACGTTCTCTTTTCACAGCATTTGGTTCTTCTGAAATAAAGGAGTTTTGCCTTATGAAACCTTCCGCTGACAATATAATAATTATAGTGTTGATTTACTTTCTATATTTTCTGTTCACTGAATCTGTATTTGCTTTAAATATGTAATCAGTGAAGGATAAGTTTATGTGCTGTAAGCTGTCTTTACTAGTCTGTTTATGGAAATGCTAGTTTTCTGACTTTCTTCCAATTCATTGCTTTTATCACAGACTGGGAACAAGTTTGCTGTTGGTGGAGTCAACATGAAAGCCGGGGAACAGGCAGCATTTTTAGGAGAGGTCATGGCAGCCTTCATGTTACTTCAGGGCAGATTTTCTTTAAAGTTCAGTTGAATGCTCAGTTTATATCATTCCCAGGGAATACAACAATAGATGGGCTAAACCAATGCTAATAGGCCCCAAAGCTCAGGTTATTATAAAATCCAATGGGGAATGGATGGAATGCATCAACAGCTTCCATAGATTTAAAGTGGTAGATAAACCTTCCATATAAAGTAAAAATGTGTTTTCTTCTTTTTTTTCCTTTTCATTAAATGCTTTTATTGAAAGGCTAAGCCCCCCTCTCCCGTTTTTACTGCCATGGCGCAGAAGGAGCAGCCCAAAGTCGTGATGTAGGTATCACTGCTGCTCCTTCTGCACATGCCCGCATGGCAAGAAGACAGAAAATTATGGTGGTCCCCAGCACTTCCTCTGCGCCGGCGAAAAGCACGACATTGCGGGACCATTTGGAAAACAGCTCCAGAGGGATCGAGGGATCTGTGGAAGTAAAGGTAAAAGACATTTTTTTTTTTTTTACTTTAGCTCCATGTTAAATTGCAACTCTTTTCAGCCACATTTGCAAGCGTTTAAAGCAGGGGTCGGCAAACTTTTTGGATTACTAGGCCATTTCAGGAGGTCAAGAAGGCACACTAGGCCAGAAGAAACAAGGTGTCCAAGGAAAGGTTTTTTCCAGCCATGACTGCAAGCGAGCAGCCTCAGTTTTCCTCTCATCCGCGGTGTAGTCTCTGTACGTGTGCGCATGCTTGGCATCGAAATGCCTCTTGAGATTCAACCGCTTGAAAGTGCTCCTGGTGTCGTTGCACACTAAACACAGGGCTTTGTTGCCCCCGTTGGATGAAGAATAATTGGTCAGTCCATTCGGGGTTGAAGACATGACGTTTGGGGTTACTGTGTGGGAACTCAATGATATCGATAATATCGCGGGAACTCACGATAACGCACCAATAAATAACTAGGGGGGGTTAGGCCGGACTGGAATACTGGCTAGGCCTTATCGGTTTTGCCTACCTCTGGTTTAAAGCATTCTAAAGGATAGCAGATGACCCATGATCAATCATTACCTCTTCATGATCATTTCAGTACCTCTCCCTCAATACTACTAGGTGCAAAGACATTAAAATAAAGCATTTTAAATCAAACCTTACAGTTGGTTCTTTTAGATCCATAAGGGTTGGTTTATTAAAGGAATTTAGGTTGTTCACTTACCAAAATGAATTATTACCCTTTAAGGGATAATTTTTTTAAAAAATAGTCCACTTTGTAAAGAATACCCAATCATGTGCAGGGAAACATAAAAGAGAAGATTTTTCCTAACATACGATTGGATAATTGAAGTCAGCAAGTTTTATCACATTAAGTCAGGTCAAATATTATTCCCAAGCAAATATTCACTTTGTGAACATTTTCTTTTCTTTTAGCAACACACCCCCATAAAGCTTTAGATAGCTGCACAGTGGAGTTAAAATATCAAATTTCACAACATTTGCAGACTTTTACATACTTTTTATGCATGTGCTTAGCAGCTCTTTTACATAATCCCTGTAATGTATTTTTTGTTTGTCTGGCAGCAGGTAGAAATTTCCTATAAAACTAATAAATTCCAATCGAATCACCTCCTCGCAGGAACTGTTGGCTCTTATCTTGGCTGGACGGCCCAGTTGAATTGAATTAATATTGAGCAGTTTATTTAATAAACATGGGTTACAGACGGACAGACTATAATTTCAGCTTTTAAAAGCAATTGTGATTCTCACCCAGTCATTAATAATCTAGAAATTTGAATAAAATATGTGGTATCTTTTTTAGAAAAAGTGACATCTGATGGCACAAAGACACCAGGAGCCTTAACATACATAATTCTGAATCATTTGACCGCCGGTGAAGAGATGACTTGGGATAAGACATAAAAAATTTAGTGGCTCAAGGCAATTATTTTAAATTTTACCAAGAATTCATAAAAACTTGCAAAGCGTGCCAGAGAAAGAATATTCTGATGGAATGCACAGAAATTCTGTTCCTGAACAATAAAAAAAATAATTGCTAGACATTTCATCTACAAACGCATTTGCAGTCATTCTTTTATCAATGCAGCAGCAACAAAATCTCACTTAAAATATCAGGTATCTGCTGTTGTCTTCCAAAGATAGGATGTCCATTTTTTTTCCATTTTTTTGCAGTGATGCCATTAACATTCACAAAAAATTCATAAATATTAATGACGTGACACATACAGTATATGATAGGCAATGAGCTTTCCTCTATTATGGAATATTATGTCTGAAAAAAGCCTTTGTTAAGTATGATAATTCACTTTATACTTGCATAAGCACAATGGGAATAAACGTTCAAAATAGTCAGGGCAGATCATTTAAAAAGCTCTATAATTTTGTCTAATGGAATCTCGCATAAAATGACCCTGACGACTATTTCAAGACATTCTAGACACTACCAAAATGGAATGGAAGGGCAAGGTCATGGTAGGCTGCTCGCTGGAACATTTATCTACTGATAACATTAGAACTTTTGCATTATCTGGTTTTTCATACTGGCACTTCAACGAGGGACAATATTAGAAAGCGTGTGATGATCGTCAGCAGACAGGCAAGGCTAACTGAAAGTGCTTTGTGTATACAAAAACATGACTAGACGCAAAACATTTTGTTCAGAGCTTTCCAAAGATATTCCATTAAAAAAAAGGATTTGTAGTTATATATAAAGTGGGTCTACATGTTAAGGGCCTGTTCAAACTTTGGCATGTTAATGTACAGTGTGTAAGGGCAGAGGATAAATTTTTTGGTCTTTTCCTGTCCTTCTCCAACCTATTTGGATGGATGGGTTGGCAATGGAGAGCAATGAACTAAAAAGCAGCATTTTTGTTGACACACCACAAAACATGGTGTCAGATCAGTGTTGCCTTTTTGTGTTGGGGGTCCATTCAATATAAATGGAACTGCCATGAACTTATGCATGTACCATGTGTTTATGTGTAATATATCAAATCTCAAATCTGTGTTTTGCCCTAAAGGAATGATAATATATTTGACAAAGCACTGTGTTGCATAATGTAATGTTTTTTGCCCTATTGCTTCTCAGTGGCAGTAATCTTCACCAGCCTTTTCATCCAGTTCCTGTCTACATTCACTCACTCCAGAATCACCCGTATATCATACTATCATATATCACAGAATCACCCGTATATCATACTATCATTATACTATGAACTAGTATAGTAATGTCAGTGAAGGTTCCCATTTATTCAGATCTTTCAATAGCTAGTAATAGTTATCCAAAGTCAAATTGATTTTTTCCTGTAATGTTTCATAGCTTTCCAAACCACTTCATTAGTTTCTTCATCATGGTTTGGTGATAGTGAAAGCAATGGTGAATGTCTACACAATGGGCCTGATTGATTAAATCTTTCTAAGATTGGAGAAGATAGACTATCATGGGGGAACCTGTGTGATCTAGCAGGTTCAGGATTAAAAACATTTGACAACTTCTAGCAAACGATTTTTAGGAAAACCATTCCAGATTTGCTGGATCACCCAGGTGAAAATACTATACCATAAAGTGTATATGATGGCTTCAGAATTCCTCCAGATATGACCAAATGCTGGGCCCTTTAATTAAACATTGCTGTAAGTACATACAGTTTATCCCCAGTATCTTAGTGACAGAAAGCCAACAAGGAACACAATTGACAAAGCACTGAAAATGTGAATGTCATTCACTTAACCTTGGTCGGAGGTGTGTACAGTCTATAGCATTCAGATTGTACATTGCGCTAATTACCTATCTACGCCTGCAAATAAATTCCTGCCGAAACATTTTTTTGAGTATTGGATCATTTTTTCTGTATGTTAGTGGTAGGTGTTCCAGCATTGAAGACATTTTCTAGAATCATCAGAATACTGTCAAGGTATGAGGTTGATAGAGCATAATAATAATAATCTCTTCGGCAGTATTTTACCAAAACTGACATACCTATTGCTGGGGATGCCTGAAATTTAATGTATCTTATCGCAAACATCTGAAAAAATCAGTGGCCCAATCACACAAGGAGGAAATTACATCTCTGGAGGCTTTCTGTACACCAACCATGGTTTTTTTTGACAGGTTCTCGAACATTACAAGAGCTACATGTTAAAATAGAAAGGTCATTTATAATAATGTGAAGCTACAAAATGGCTTGTGTAGCAGTTCTATATGCTGTATTTTTTTCTAATAATGTGCAAATCATGGTAACAATGTCTCTGCGGTATACTTTACAATGTTTTCTCAAAATCAGGAGGTGCTAAAAATATATATTAGGTTTCTCTGGAAAGGTCAGTATGAGAAAACACATCGTGCCTGACATAAGTAAAGCATTTTATATTTTAAAGCCTCCAAATAATTTACACAGGTTAAGTTAACTTTTATAGAATGAAAAATTAAATATTGATACATACCAATAAAATAAAGTCTTTATTGTATTTGGATACATATAGCTGATTTAGGTATTATAGCCTATCCTTAGCAGGTATTTCTCCAGCTACAAACATGTTGTTTAGCGCATTTTAATATCAGTCTCCAAATGAGAACTTTTACTTGTGTACACATTTTTAAAAGTTACACTCGGCCTTTTTTAAATGGGTTCAATTTATAGTTTAGTGGCTCTTTCAAGTACAGCAATTCAGACAACAAAGAGGAAGTTGAGGTAGGAACTTACTCCGCAGCACAGAAATTCTTCTAATCTTAGCCTGGAAGGTATTTTAATATTCAATGTAACTTCTGCTATAGAAATGTACTTCCACCACAAAAAAAATGCACCTTTGGGTTGTCCCATAGCATATGCAGCTGAGATTCAACCAGCCCATATGTCCTGCAGCAAAAGCTTTTAATCTGTTCTCCCAGTCCTCGTGCAGTCTCTCCAGGGATAACAATCCTGTATAATATTTTAAAATTAATTAGATATACATCATTATTTCAGACAATTTAACTATCTCACATTTTTAAAGGTTCCTTCTATCCTGTGCATATGCCGTTTTAATTAATGGAAACCAATTTAACTGCTAGACAGTAAACAGAAAGTTTAGAACACTAAAAATAATGCTGGATATTGTTCGGTGTTTACCCGCTCGTTAAAAAAAAATGAGAAGGTTTTGGACTGGTTTTATTGTTCTTTTTTAGTATTGCTGTAAGATCGGGGAATATTTTTAATGAACAACGAAAGTGAAGTGAGAAAGACATTTGCATGCATGTACAGTGTATTTAAGTGAATGCCCCAAAAGCCTATTAAAGATAATAAACAAAAAAGCTTTTGGGAAAATATTGATTGTCAGCTGATAGCTGTCCTGTACAGTGCTGTTTTATGTCATTAAATGTCCAAATTCTAAATTCCAGGACCACTAAAACCACTTCCTTTTGCCTAGGCTGTCATCCCCACCATTCGATTGAATAGGGGAAGGAGAAGTAGCATGGCAATGCTCTGTCCCCTTATCAGTATGTTTCTTGTCTACACATGAATTGATTTGCTGCTTGTTCTGCTTCTTCCTCTAACCATCCAGCTCTGCTGTTCAGGGACTTCAAGAGGCTCATACCGGATACAAGTAGAACAGATTCAAGTACTTATAGTGCTTACATTCACCTCTCACCTCTTAGATTGTAAGCTCTTCTGGGCAGGTTCCTCTCCTCCTCCTGTGTCATTGTACGTATCTGTCTGTCACTTGCTTCGCCTATATAATGTTCAGTGCAGCCTAATATATTGGCACTATAGAATATAGTTTATTATTAATATTAGTAAAAATAAAAATAATATAAATGATTACTAAGATTGACTTTTATTGTAGAATCCTCTATTTATCTAACCACAGTAGAGAAAAGTGTGGTTAGTGACCTGGTTAGCCGTGCTTTATTCTGAAATTCTGATATGCGACCTTCACCTTTTCTGCGATCACTGCTATGGGCCCAATTACATATTCACATTGCATAGAAGAAACTTGCTGCAGTCTGATGGTTATGATACTTCAGAGAGGGGTTAATTGGAAAAAATATTATTATTACTTCATAAATTCACATAGGAAATGGGAGGACTTCATCAGTCATATGCTGGCAGGGTGGCAGGTAGGAGGGGACTTTCTAAATTATTAGGTCTTAAGACCTTTTTTTCCTTTCTTTATATGTAATGTGCACATTTAACTCTCTTTTAAACAGCTGCAATTACTTTACTAAATAGATTTATAAATTCTGCTGAGAAATCGAGAGCTTCAACCACTATGTTCTGTTTGCCTTACTAATAACTGCAGTTGTACAGAATGAAAGGTTTTTGGAAGGCATGAAAGCAACATATGGTTGGAATTACTTGTTCTTGAGCCTTTTCTTCTAGTTTTATAACTGAACAAAGGTTTACGTCCCTAAAATTACAAGGTGAATAGGGGAAAATGTGCATTTCATCTCTTTCTGCAAAATAAACTCCTGTCAATAAACACACCATGTTACCCGGCACATTTCTCAACAGGACAATAGCAGGAGTCTGGATTTAAAAAAAATGGATGCATGGTACAAAATTGAAACATCTCTGATTACCATACTGTCACATTTATCTGCTGTGAGGTAAGTCATGCGTGAAATCCTCTCTCCCCCCAGTCTGTTAAATACCATGACACGGACCTTGACACCAAGCAGCATATGAGCAAACAGGAGCCGGTGGTGCATGGTGCTTCACTTCTGCATTAGTAAATAGAGGTCAGATTTATAGCAGCATATATGGTAGCTGCTTCATACATAAATAAACAGTATACAGAGCTGTACTACACAGCCAGAGGCAAATTAAGGCAGAACGGGGCCATAGACACTTTAGGCAGCTTTAGACCCCATTCCTTGATTGATAGTAACACATAGAAGCTGGCCCCATTTAGACGGTCTGTACTGGCATTGTCCTCTTTATCAGCCACCCTCTGCCCACCAGCATATCTTCCCTTGTAAAGGGAATGGCAGGTGCACAGTTTTGACCAGTTGTTCTATTCCTTTGGCTTACCGCATAAGCATGAAGGCTGTAGATCAGCCATTCTTATCCAGGGTTCCTCCAGAGATTGCTAGGGGTTCCTTAAACTGTTGCTGAATAAACTCCGATTTCATGATGCCTGCATGGTTTTGGGGCCAAGATCAAGACCAAGACATGCCACAAACACAACTCTCAAGTGGACAAGTACAGTGTGATGAATTAGGCCATAAGGTTCCAACTGTCGAAGCATCCAAGGCAAATAAGAAGACAGGAATTACAAAACCCACTGATTTTTATGTTTAAAATATCCATTTTGGGTATTTTATTCTTTTCAATGAGCTGTAATACAGTAGAAAAAAACCTTCAGGTTTCCACCTCCATTGAGTAAAAAGGTAATATTCTGTGCTTTAAATTGTTGACAGATGGATGAATTTGAAGCTGGATATATTACCTGCCAGCAAAGAAATAAAAAAACAAAAAGACAACTTGCTCAGGTTTCAAGATAGAGGAGTAAATAAAGACATTCCAATATCTTTGTTTTAATATGATTAAAGATTGTATATGCTAAATGCACTAGATCTGTGCTTTTATTTTAGCTGCACGAACATTTGACCCTGGACCAATATACCAGGTATGCTAAAGAATAAAGGGCTTGTTTGTATGAACCTTACCATATATTGTAGTAGAATGAAATATGTGGTGCCAAATTCATCATGTACCTTAATTAAACCCTGAAAAGGGATTAAAGAGCCTGGATAGGGCCATGAGTTATTGTGTTGCTGCAGATTTGTGGCTCTGTTTTTTTTGGGATACAAGTCCGGAGGATTCTAGAAGAATGGGGTGGGCCAGGCACTCCATCGTTCTTCCAGGCCAGATTGAGGACAGCTAGGAAGCATCTGGCTGATAATAAAAGGGCACCTGTCCCTGAAACTAGGTGAATAGAGGCCAGGTGGCTCAGGTGGACAGGCTGTGTGTAGCCTGTATGCTGGGAGAGGCAAGAAGTTCTCCCAAAGATCTATGGGATTGATACCTCTGAAGAGTGTCAGAGACAGGGTCGGAAGGCTGTATATTTTGTGTTTATATTTATGTTGGTGGACATTTCTGTTGCTGAAACCACCCCTTGCGTAGAATTATAAACATTGGGAACATACCCAACTGGTACAGTTCTACTCAGGGATAACTCGCCATTATTAACTCACATTAAGTCACCTTAATGGAATCAACCTCATCTCATGAGAACATCAAGGCAGATGTTGAGTTTACAAGAAGATAATGCATAAATCACATCTGCTGCTATGACACACTTATGATACCATGGTGATTGAGTTATGGTGAGTACGATACCCATGTGAGTATAAATGCTAAGATGCTCCTGAGTAATTTAAACTCATTAGAACCCTTTTAGTATAAGTGGCGATATTTTCCTCAGCAATATAAAACAAGTTTAGTTCAATTCTACTAACCACTACTAGCTATACTATGACATGTGACTAACCATTAATATCTATACCAAGACCTGTGACTAACAACTACTAGCAGTACTATGACCTGGATGAATGAGAACCATCTGAAATATGCAAAGACCTTTCAGCATTATTGTTAAACCATTATCTCTACGGATACTCTAAGTCAAATGTCTAAATAGCATATTCAGTAAATAACGCTTAACTCTAGGAAATTGATGCATTAAATGAATTTCAGTTGTGAAAATAGAAGTTTTGAGATAGACTGTACAATAATGCATTTAATTAGAAGCATAAAAGCGCAGATATGGACATTTTATTTAAAATACAAGATTGCACAGAACATTCTTAGTTAATTCACTGTGGTTTTCGTATCATGTTTAATAATCTTTTTAGATGCTTTCAGGCTTTTTGTGGTTTTGGCTCCGTATGAACTGTACAACATATGAGCCAGAAGAACTAATTGCAGGCATTTGCATTTGCAAGTGCTTTGGGAATATGGGGAGTTTATACACCCAACATAGGTATTTGAATGTTCTTGTATATGTATGTGTATATTCAGGGGACAACTAAAGTGTAAGTAACATAGACAGCTAATAAAACATACCCCACCCTTGCATATAACACATAAATCAAGCACTGCCTTAAGGCTCATGATGACATCATAAACAGATGCTGTATATATTTTCTAATAAATGGAAAATATGGGAAAACATCAGCAAGGCTTATTAAATAAAGTAGTGCAGTGACTATATGTGAAGGGACATCAGGTTACAGCAACCAACCAAAGGACATCTCGTATCATGGACCTGCGTGAATAAATTGCTGACATACCACAATATCCAATACCAGTACAATAAAAAGCACAACTCAGTCTTTTATCATTAAAATATAGTTACTGAGTTTCGGCCAAGAAACTTTGTCTAGGGTGAGATGATGTCACCAGTCTGCTGAGGGCAGGAGAAAACATTTCCTAATCCCTTATTTCCCACTGATCAGACAGCAACAGCTGTTGTAGGGAGCTGATCAGTGTCAGACGTTTGTAACCACAGCCAAGAACTGTACATTGCACCAGGATTTAGATGGTTGTGTCATCTTTGAGCCAGCATCTTAGTCCCGGATTAGATGCTGACTCTGGATAATGTCTGAATAAAGATGGTGGTTTCCATCTGTAGAGGACGGCATTGCAGAGGGAGGACTGTGAACTCTATAAGATGTAATAAAAACCTATACATATTACACTTACACATGACTGAGCATGTGTGTGCTAAGCAATAAAAAGTATATAACAATACAACTTTTCAAAAAACTCTTTTTTTCTGTGTAATGCTATACAGAAAAAATTCCCAGGAATTCGATATGAATACTACTATTACTTAGCTAACATGTCTCTTAGGAGCGCAATTTGCTAAGTGCTACCTGACAGCTAATTAGTTGTCCGTGGCCAGGCATTATGGTGGTTAGCAATACTTGTACTGGCTTAATAAGTCTTGCTAGCCACAAGGTATGCAAAGCAGGTTCCTGCATACCGCCAGGTCACCATTTTTTACCATTTTGTGAACTTGTAACAATATAATGTAAAATCTTTACATTGCATAATAAATGATCTAATGGATCTTATGATTTGCCATCTAAGGTCAACTTATTTACTAAAGCTTAATATAACAAGGAAGGAGATTTTATCATACATTATTGTATTTATTATATTACAAGCAAAAGCTTTTCTGTCACCTTAAAAAGTAAACTGCTGCTGTGTTACCTGGTTTAGAGTAATGTGACAATGCTTCAGTAAAACTTACTTGACCCTTCCTGATATTTGCTTCTGCATTCCTGTCAACTACTGCAAAACTCAAGCTGAGAGATACACACTAAAAATACTAAAAAAAAGGGAAAAAATCTTCAGCTGATCTCACATAATTTATTCTGAAAAACTAAAAACAGCGTATGTTCATTTTTTGGAACAAAGGATGTAGAATCACATTACATTAATAAATGCTAAAATAAAATGAGTTCTCTTTCCTGGAGTTTTCAGTGTTGTTTTAGGTCAAATTTCCTGCCAACTGGATAGCAGCTTAAAAATGATATAATTTCATTGGAATCTGTAATAACAACCATCCTGGAGTGTGCTAGGTAGGCAGATCATCAGTCAGGGATAGAGGCATGAAAGTGGTTTGTCACATACATTACCGGACAGGAGTGCTTGGTATACAGTGTTTTTTTATTTTCAGACTAGAGCTGCATTTTAACATATCTAAAAACTTAATGACTAAACTAATATATATATACTTTAAGACGTTAAGGTGATTTCAAAAGATTTTTTTTATATGTTTACCTTATTTTACAAAACAAATGTCTTCTTTTACTACTTCTTGAACATTATATTAATGGCTAATAGGAAGAAGGTAAAACAGCCCTCAACACTACAAAGAGGCGCCCCATGGCTTTTTAGAGTATTATCTAGGTGATCAATGTACTTTAGAGGGTCTATTGGTTATTTTGTATTTTATAGGTTCAAATAATCCAAAAACTATTTTTTTTTTTACTTTATTATTACTTTTTTTATTAATTTATTACTTTTTTTATTAATTTATTTTTTAAACCTTTGTACCTGCCTAGTAGGAACCTATTGACAGACTGGACTGTTTCCAGGTTTGACACAGTAGAACTTACATACCAGCGTACTATACAACGCAAGTGAAAAATAATAATATACTGATACAAAAATACAGAATTCTCAATGAAAACCAAACCTAGGACTGCAAGGTATTGGTGCTGACCTATCTTCTCATTATTTATTAGACAATCTGCCTAATGATGTGACAACAAAGTGCACTGAAATGCATGGAGAATGAGTAAACTTGTCCATCTATGAATCACTAAAAAAAAAAAAGTTTCTGAGAAATTGGGCATCGGTTAGAACTGACATCTATATTTATCTATAAACATTCTTACTTACATTTAACTCCAAATTCACACACAACATTTATTTCCTTATTGCCTGATACTAAACTTTTTTGTGAGCCTGATGGGTGATATTTTCAAGCAGTTCCCTCCAAAAAGGTCAAAGTGTCTCTTTCTGGAGTTTTTATGGACATCATCATTTTCATAATTTCTGATCATAGTGAGTATGCAAAATGAGAATACTGGTGGAAAAAGCCAGCATGTTATCCAATAATTGTGCATGACACAAAATGAAAATACCAGTTTTGTGTAGTCCTCAAACCCTAAACTCTATTGCAAGAAAATGAACAAATATTTTTGTATGGTGGAGAAATGTTTAATTCTCTGTCAGTCTTTTGTCTCCACTAGATGATATTTGCTTATAAACTTGCCATTATTACATGGGACTGCTACAAATGTTTCTTTGCGGAACATGCCATGCTTGGTTATATAAAAGCTCATCACTAGCTGTGCACTTGGTTACTATTTCTCTACTGTTTAATCTAATAACAAATTAAAATTGCCTGGTGCTTCCATAGCAGTTTTCATGCAGAACATAACCTGCTTTCTAATAGGAAAGTCGAGCACTACCACTAGCACGATTGTTTACTGCTTCTTTACTGTTCTATAAAAATGTTTTAGTTTACGTTCGGCTTTTATCCTTTTATCCATCAGAAATTGTAAAATCCCAGTTATGGCAAACTATTCTAAATACCAGTGGAACAGCCTAGCTTCTATAAATGTCAATTCTTTTCCAAGCAAGCGGAGAGATCTTTGTTAAGGCATATAAGGAGCGAGAATCTATACAGTGGAAGCTAATTACAGCGTGTAATTCATCAATGGCCCTATGTTTATCCCAGTCCTTTTGCATTCTATTGCATTTTTATACAAAACACTCATCTAGCTTCGTCAGCGCCCATTCATCTGACATTTATAATTATTGGTCTTTCAGCTGCGTTCCACGCTTGGCTTGAATGGTCATCTCCGAATACTCATAATACTGTCATTGTTCCCCTTCTCGATTACACAGATAAATAATATAATAGTGTGTAAGTTTTTAATTTATTCCACATAATTCATTAAAGAGCATGGCTGGAGATTAATCAAGAATGTTTTCCTTGTCTTGTCGGATGATTTGTAGGGATCAATGGCCATGTTTGCTTCCAGGCTGTAGAATCCCCTCTGTAGTTTTCAGCTCTGAAAATGATTTCTCTCTCATAGGCTGTATAGGAGCTGTGCTCACTGTAGGTTCTCTATGTGAAACACCATGGATTAAAGATTTAATATTATTATTGCGGAAATTCAAACAGCTTATTACGTGAGGGGAGACAAACTGGGAAAGAGACCAAATTAGTGGATGTCACAGAAGAGCTTTCTTATTTGTCAGTCATGTTTTCTCTGTGCAGTTTCCAAAAGGATTATAATGGACACAACACTGAAAAATTAAAACAGGATTACTGAGGTGGTGCAGGGTGCAGTGACTGTGCTCAAAATGGCATAGGCAATGGAAGTCTTTGAGTGTCTTGTTAATTTAGCTGCAGTAAACTTAAACGTTGCTGCTATAACTTTGTACACTTTATGCACTGTTTTTTGCACTTTTTTAGTATATTGCACTGTTGGAATAAATTGGGTGCCATAGTTGACATCTGGACAAGATGATGAAACTGGTCATGGTGGGGTAAAGTGCCCATTTTTATGGGAAGATACATTTAAGTATTTGGGTTCCAAGCACAAGCTAACAAATAATACATACAATTCCCATAAAGTTTTAATATATCATCCTATAACATCCATATACACCTTGCATGCATAAACTGCATTAATTATTAATACAAACATCTGGAATGTATTTGTAGGGTTTGGGTGGATTTGCACTAAGGAATTCATCTGGCAACATAATTAAAGTCTTACCCTGTAAATGCAAATGATCTGTGCTATGATTCACTACCTGCGTACAGCTGCTTATGTTTTAAACACATAGGAGCCTAACAAGCCGTTATTCATCAATTAAAAAATAACAATGCACATCCAAAACAAAGGACAAAGAAAACACGATGGTGGCTTGTCATTTGTAGCTTCCTGCTGATGAGCAGGCTTTTAAGATGTTATTTTTTCATTTGTACAAATGCAAATTTGTAAGGAGACAAGCATGAGAGGTTTAGATTTTTTTTTCCTCTATGTAGAGATGTACACCAGTCAAACGTGAATATTTTTCACTTTGAAAGATGAAAGAAGCAGGTGCAGAATGTTCTGTGATTTCATCTTGGACTTATATGGATAGGAGGCCTCCTTCATTCTACAAATCATTCTAGTTGCTCCCTCTTTCTGAGATTTGGAATTTCATGTCAGCAGTTACATAGATGATCTGTATTTGAATTAAGGTCAATGTACACGTTCACATACCCTTCAACAATATCTTTCCTATGCCTAAATGTCTCTATAGGTGTTTTAGTTGAACTCTTGCTAGCAGGTCAATGAGTCAAACTGAGAGTTTCATATTTCCCTGCATATTTTGTTGGCCATAAATTGGTAATCATCAATTTGGCTAAAATCAGTCCTACTAATAAGTCAGATCTAGGCAAAACTTTTTGTTGGTTTTGGAGTGAGAAGTATCTAGACTCCCTGGGCCCGATTTATTAAAGCTCTCCAATACTGGAGAAGATAGATATTTATGCTAATACTTGGGTTAACCTGCAAATCTGGAATGGATTTTTTTAATATATAGTTATTAGTTGCCAAATGTTTTCAATCCTAGAACTTATCCATTTAAGGTTTTCTGGGTCACCCAGATTCTCCCATGATAGTCTATCTTCTCCAGTCTTGTGGAGCATATTAAAATCAAGCCCACGGAGTCCCATTTTTTACTGGTGCATCTTGTCATCTGGGAAAAGTAAAATCTAAACTTTTAGAGGAAAAGGTAAGGAGAAATCTTACAAAGGAATACCTGTTTTGGGGACAACTGCCTAAGAGGGGAATTCCTCTAAATTTGTTAGATTTTCTCTAATTTTATGTTGCGTTTCTGAAGCAGAAAGCATCAAAACATAAACTACCAAGGTTAGGTATCCTTCCCTATTCTATCAAATGAAAAAAGATTTGCTATACCTACACTTTAAAACTCTTGTATAGAAATCTTTATATAATTTACCTTTAGTGAACTGTTATGGTTTTGTACAGAAGCCAGCTTGTGTGTTTAGCCAATCAAAAGAAAAAAAAAAGGAATTGTTACCTTGCCAACCATATTTCTTTGTTCTTTCTTACAACTTAATCTTGCTCTTGGAGTATATGCATTCAAGACATGCTTTCTTTCTGGTTACATGAGAACTATTCATTGATCTGTGGATATGTCTGTACTTGTTTCCAAAATTTTCCGGTGCTAGCCTTGGTCAAAACATCTGTAGCAGCCTTCCCTATAGCCTTGTTTTCTGAAGACGTATCACATGGGAAATAATGACTTTTCCGAACTCTTTGTACTTACCACAAATGTGAATTAGGCCAGTCAGAGAAACACGGCTTACGTGAAGGATAGACGCACTCGGCTAGACACATTAAATAGCTGTTTTTATTTTTCGTATTATTCCAACGTTGATTGTCATTTATCACTCTCTGCTCCAACCTTGGCTTCTCATTCTTTCTTCATTAGTCATCCTATTGTCAGGTATTACCTAGCAAAGATATTATCTAACAGTAATGAAAGACTGTGCCAGGGTCATGAAGAGAATGTCAAGATGTGAATAGCAAAGTCTACAGCAAATTGTATGGCGGCATCACGAGTATTTCTGAAAAGGTTCCACTGAATTGATTACTAGTGAAACAAAATTTCAACAGATGCTTTAGGTAGAATGTTTAATACTCTTTAATTGTTTTCCGTGTTGAAGAAAGTGGGTTTAATTAGAAATAGCACTGGAAAGAAAGAAACGGATATAGGGGTGTAGCAATAAAGAGTCCTCTAACCAAAATAAAAAGTAGTAATTGTCGGTGAGGGTAAATAAACATTTTAATTATGACTGTCATGAAATGTACTTAATGACAGTATTTGTAGGACTTAATTTTAAACAACAAACTAATATTTTTTTCTTAACTTTCCTTAAAAACATTAAGTTATTGGACATCTTTTTAGCAGGACCACAGACAAAAACACATTTTTAGTATTATAGTAAGAGAATAAAACTTTAGACACTTGTTAAAAAAACTTCTGACAATATTGTTTTTGCTGTGTATGCCTTTCTGTTTCTGTGACAGCTGTTTTTACCATTTATTGTATGGGTGTGAAAGGAAAGAAACTGAGATATGGGGTTACAGGCAGAAAAAAGTTCACAACCATTTACGTTTTTTCCCACTCAATCTCAAGCTTCAAAATAAAGTGATAACTAAAGTTAGACTAGCATGATTCTTTTCCCGACTAGCTATGAGGCATAGAAAGGAACTCGGAAAGGGCTTACATCTGCCACATGTGCCGACATTGTGGTAATTTCATTATATTTATATATTATAAGTTAACTGGTACTAAAAGCTTACCTGCTAGGGAATTTCTGACCATCAGATGAACCAAAGAAATTGCTCACATGAATTCTAACAAATTTTTGGAGTACCACTGGATATCATGTGACTCGGTCAAGGCAATACATCTTTTTGATAGTTCCCTGTGGCAAAACCAATAATGTGTGATTCTGTTCTTCTAGTCTCCACTTCAGAGTCAATTCTTCTTGTGATACAAAATAAGTATTGTTTTCTTAGAAAACTTTATGTACATTCAAGTTATCCAAATCTATTTGCCAAATCCCATTGCTTCCTGCATAGGTTACTGGACAGCTCTTTATCCTTTGAACTGGTTGAATGCAAACCAAAGACATAGAGAACGAAGAATAAATGGTGACTCATTGTGCAAACAGTTGGCAATGTAGGGAATACAAGGTAGTACACAAGACCAAGATCAGTTTTGTGTGACATGCACATATTGCAATGACAAGCTAACATTAAGATTATCTTTCCAATGGGAACAACTGGGGAGTAGCTAATGGTGTTGGGTGAAGACTAAATCTCCTAATGGAGTGATGATTCACAAATGCATTTTTCAAGATTATCTTAAAAAACTGAAATTAGATGTAAAATCATCTCAGGGCTATTAACCAGGGTCTGTATCATATGGTAATGATAACTACAGCTGTCTCATCAGCTGGGTGCTTGGGGAGGACACACCAACAAGCCAAACCAGGGGTGCATGACACGTATCCTCAAGAGTGGCAATCGGGTGTGGAATTCAGGGAAACATGCTCTTAAACATTTTCCTTAGTGATATAGAGAGCAGGTTAATTGGCTAATTATCTGTTAATTAAGAGAAATCCCAGAACTCTAGCATGCTATCAGCCCTTGAGGATTATACTGTGCACACCTGGCCTTTTTGAATTCAGAAACCTTCCAGAAATAAGACTTCTGTTTAAAATAGATGAACGGTTCATGTTTCAAAGTGCTGCTCCAGAAATATAACAGCATCACTCTTTATTTAAAAGAAGGTACATTTTAAATATTTTTCCCTACTCACATTTTTTTTTCGTCAAACATAAAGGAGACTGTTTAATTTGGAAAATGATATATGAAGTAAAATGAAACAATTAGAGTTTAAACAATTAATGTTGAGGTAAGCCCAATCATGAAAAACTCATCTCTTTGCCATGGTAATGCAAGTTCAATTTTTGAAGTATATTTTTAATCATTTAAGTCTAAAGATTTTGTGAAAGTATTATGAACTAGTGATATGAAGTTCCTTGTTCAGGCATCTTTGTATATAGGGGACACTTTTTTTCTCTACTGCATTGCCACCCGGTCGAAATGACATCCAAAAGAAACTGCATGTTTTAACATATATATTAGGTATATATTTTTAACATATATATTAGGCATATTCCACTGTTGTCATCATCAGGAAACCCACCTTGAGAAATGACATGCAGACATTAACGGAGTGCATGTAGACAACAAGAGAATGTAAAGAAGCTACATGTGATTAATAGCAAAAAAGCAAAAAAACAAAAGAAATTGTAGTTTATGATACACAGTGGCCTTAGCAAACTAAATGTCATTCAGTTTTGGTTCACTTTAAGGGTAAGGCAATGCTATAATAAGGGGTTCAAAGGGTTTTCCTGTTGCATTTAAGGTAGTGCTAGGGTACTGCACTCGGATCTTGGTTATGGGACTGTGTTGTTGAAAATCATCTTGTATTTGATATCACCACCATGTCCTCTCAATTTTGCCCAGCAATAAATCAATTCCTGCACATCCACACAGCAGTTTTGCATTTCATCAACCAATCAGGAGTTCTTTCCTACATGGATATAGTTCAGCACCATAGATTAAAGCCAACCATAAGAGCCATAGATCAGAGCACATCCATAGATCAGAGCAAGCTACAAAGATAGATTTTCAAGGAGTGGTTGTAATGGAAAATATCAAGTACCCTGCAGAGCCGGCCGAAATTTCCATGTACAATAAATCGTCCTCTACGGGGGTACAGCATGTGATGGTGCAAACCTTCTCATTTCTCTCACAATATTATATTCTGAATACATCCTACTGGGAATGAATGATAAAGGTGGTAGGCTATGGGTAGTAGGTTTCTGCAGATTCATTATATATAGTCATCATAACAACCACCCGTTCTAATACATTTATTGTATCCACGTATTTGTGAGTGGAAAGACCAGATGGCATTGTGGCCAGTGTTTGTTTCAGAATGGTTTAAATTGCAGGGCCAGTGGTGATGGAGGAACTTTATGGTGCTGGAAAGAAATATTGGTAGCCATAGCCATTACCATCATATTAAGGTCTTCTTCTAAAGCCTAATATATTTATGAACTGTCATCCCTACGGTGCAAATGACAGCTCATACACTAGCATGTGGTGCAGCCTCCACACTTACACTTCTCTGGCACATTACAAAAGTGTCACCCATCATTTTATTGTGGACTGGTGTGAAGATCCATAAAGAGCTGAAATGTCACTCATTTAACACATATTAGTGATAACTTGAACCTAATGTGGGAAAAGGCTAGGTCAAAAGTGTTAGCACTTTCATACATCTAGGCTGGTTCAGTTTTACACTTTCCCATTCATGTATTTTACAAAAATATAACCATTACCATTACCATTAACAATTACAAATGACAGACAAACTCAGTGATATGACTTTCACAGCCCTGATCTTCAGAAGAAAATATGACATATTTTAGAGTTCATTAATGATATGTGGCAGGATGTTTAATTATTTTAAATTAATTTATATTTTGTGTACCATCTGCTGTGTGTAAATTTGGATTTATCCTGAGTTTAATTCTCAAAATTGCAAACTGTTATCATTTATTGAATTTCTGTAGTAGATTTATTGTGTAACAAGAATAGAAAATTATACTTTTACAAGCTTGTTTAATAAAGTAGTGTAGAGGGAGTTATGGTGCACAAATATGGTAACTTATTATAACAAATAAACTTTTAGTTTGCCATTGTCAGACCTGTATAAGAGGTGTTCTGATTGGCTGTTTTGTGTTACTCTGCTTTGCCTTTTGAAATGGTATGATACTAAAGTGAAACTTCAACCAAAAAGATCTTCATTCCTGTCCTAAGGGTGGCCAGGGTAATCATACTGGGGTTCATTTTCCTAAAGAGTTTAGGCTGTTAGTTTAGTTCACTTAGCAAAAATTAATTTGTTAAATTTTTACCCCATTCACGAAACATTTCCTATTCACTTTGCATAGTAAATAGTCTAAATATTTTAAGTTACCCCTCCCAATCGTTTTCTTTTTGCAGGCTTCCTTCCATTTTTCTATCAATGGCGAATCCTTTATGTGTCAGTAAAATTAATTTACTTTTCAAAGGACATAAACAAACCCTTTACTATTTCTTTCTTAAATCATTAGTATATCCAAACCCAAGAAAGAAAATATAAAATTGTAGCTTACCATCTAATACGTTTTGTCTGCATTAGTTTTCTTTTTCTTTTTTTTATACTGTTAATTTTGCCAGGCATACTATTCATATCATATTTGACCCCCACTCACTCTGCTTTCCTCATTTGTTCTACGAACGCCTGCCCATGTCTTCCTCTTCATTTCATAAAGATATGTGAAACCATAGTTAGCGATTTCAGTTTAATTCACAGCAAATGTAAAGAGAGTGGCAGGATGAACATGAATTTTTCTGAACTTGCAAAAAAAAAAAAAGAAAAAGAACTTGAAAAATTAACCCCAGCAAATGCAGCCATCACATCTTGGTAAGAAGCAATATATTGCATTTTTCTACTGGCTGATGTTCCACTTTAAGTAAACAACTTGCATGCATAATAAAAAATGAAATATATGTTCTTTGGAAAATAAAACTTTTTAGAATATGAAAAAAAATCATTTGAATTCTGATTGAATTCACCTTTTATTCTTTTTTTCCCCTTTGCCACCGATCACTCATGGGCTGAATCTGTGGAATGGTAGACGGATGATCTTCAGCCTTCCCAGAGTGGTACAGGCAACAAAGGTAGTGCAATGTCTGTTGATGATGTTTCAGGAATACCCCTGACCATTGCAGCACAATGAGTGATCAAAGATTATGATATTAAACCTGTTATATATAGCTGGAGATGTGTAGCTGCTCGCACATTGCTTTCCCATCAATAATCTAAGAAAAGTCTGATGGGCTCTGTCTGGCAATAACAGTAAACGGATAGAATGTGTGTATGCCATGCACCTGGTGTGAACTGGCTGTTTTTCCAGGAATAGAATATTATAGAAATGTTTCAGTTTACTTTGATAATGCTCACATTTTTACTATTTAGTAAATGTAAAAAAAAATCCTAAAACTATTGGCTTTTGTCTATGTCTTGCCCTTGCATGGGATGTTTCAATTAGCTTTGTAAATGAGATGAAGCTCTGCTGAATTCAACCATGCAATCATGTTCAAAGAAAAAATCTGTTTGTTTAGATTCCTTATATTGGATATTCCTTCTAGAATTACCACTAGTTTTTAATATCATGTTGCTTTTTCCTACTGAATTGATATAGAAAGTCTAAGGTCTGTTGAAATATGAATGTCCTGAGAATTAAAGCTTGCCTGCTTAAAATTAATATTTAAGTTTTGAGTGGATGCTAGATTCTTTCCAGGTTTATCAGTGGACTCCACTTGAGTTTTTTAGGTTTTCCTTACAGTAACTTGGAAAGCAATTGTAAAAGATTTGATTGGTGATGAAGCTCAGATATCCCACCCCCATGGACCTCAGCGATATGATTACATTGATTCATTAAAATTGAACACTGTCTGTTTTTATTATAACCAATAGAATGGTATAATGTCAGTATTTTCTGTTTTTTGGTATATGGTTATTCTTGACAGGTTAGAGCTATAAACCCATCCAGTATTTCAGATCACACATGCAAAGCGTGTCTGTTATGTGTCTGTGTTTTAGATGAAGGGCCTCCTGTTGTTTGTTAGGACAAAGATTTGCCATTGATACATACTGTCTGGAGGCTCTAAACTCTGGAGGGTTTCATGTTCTCTTTCCTTAGCGTGCCATCTGTCACATGTACATTTACTATAGCATGAGAAGCATATAAACACATATTATATTACATGTCGGTAAATTCATCATTAACTGGTTCATTATCTACCTTTTGTATGTCTCATACAACTGAACTTTAAAATCTTATTTAGCCTCAAAATAGATTTTCTATATCTGTTTAATATGTTCCTTTATTGATCGTGTTGGAAGTTTGGCTGCTATTGATTATTTTAGTGTTATGTTGATGAAACTATGCTATATACGGTCAATTGAGCTCATATCTACCTTCATAAAGAAAACAATGACAGAAAACTGTTATTTGGTCATATTGGGTACAAAAGATTTACGTCTACTGGACTAGTTCACAAAAGATCTTTTCCAGTGACAGATATTTGATGTGTGTACTAAGCTTTTATCTTTTTGGTACTTAGACTTTAGGCTAAAATTCCAAGGCCATGTAATGTATTATGTCTTACAACAAGTTCTTGTGGGCGACTTTGCCAATAAATTTGCCAGGACGGCGAATCTTGAATCTGCAGACTAAGTCTCAAACATATGGCAATAGCAAACCCTGAACTTGACCCCTTGTGTTACTCTGTAACATTATAATGCTGCAAATTAAGCTGACAAACACAAAGAAACTGGGGAAATGTAATGACCTTTGTATATATTAGACATCCCTTGACACAGTTAGCTTTTTTTTTTCCAGGGTAAATTTCTCACTCAGATATTTGAAATACTAATTTACTCTTCAGACTAAAACTCTTGTCTCAAATAACAAATCTGTATTAATGTTTTATTATGGCAAATACAAGTAAACTTACATCAATCTCAACCCCTCGTCGATTTTCAGACCTGTACAATACAAAAGCAATTCATGTTATGTGGCTGTGTGTATGCAATTATGTCCTATTTTTCTTCTGCATCCTAAACAAATGATTCTGTGGAACAGCCATTATGTGCTTCTATTCTTATATTATACACAACAAAGTGATAACGCAGATTGCAATGTTCTCCTTGCATTGCTCATTTTGATGTGAAATTACAACTCTCAGTGTGAAATTGTGTTATGCTATCACCATAAAGACATAATAGTTTTAAATGGTGGCATCATATTTGTGCTTTTAAAAAAGAGAGAGGGAGAAAGTGATTTTGTCCGCATTGTGTGGTCTGTGTAAAATCAAAACTACAAAAGATTTTGCTATTTTATCAAACTCTGAGTGTATATAGACAGATGTGTGGAGAAGGAGCATTCTACTCTACAGGATTCAGCTGCCTATTGTGGCTTTGAAATGATGACACCCCTACCCTTCATTGTAATGGGTTTCTGTTCATTGATAACCACATTGTTATGTTTGTTCATGGCACTCAAAGGTACACTGTTTGTTATACCTTTAGCAAAGCCATTAATTTTACCCCTGTACCCAACCAAAGCCCACCAGTCAACAGCCAATTTAGCCCAGTCACCAATACCACTGGCACCATTTTCATTTGTCATAAGCAACCCATTTCAGTAGATTAGTGCATGTAAGGTAATGCTGTGTTTTAAGCATTAATGTACATTTATTAAAGCAGCCTATTCATTTTAGAAAGATGCAGGTGCTTTACAGGAATATTTATACCCCATCTGTAAAATGTGTATTTTGCTATGCATTTCTTTGGTGTATAGGTCTGAAAGGGCCTTTAGTTGAATGTCCAACTGAATTCTACCCATAATAGAAGTGTTCAATTAAAAACTGCTCTGCCAGAATTCTTCGCGAATATATTGGTCTAGCCTGGTTGGCCCATAAATCAGTCTGCTGGTTTGGCTAACATTATACTCTTTATTTTCTATGTAATATCTGTTGCAACTATAAAGGTTCAGAAAAAAAAAACTCTCCTGTTGAAGTTGGAAACTCTTAAGTATTCTCCTGAGAGTTGGATGTTTGTACTACCATAACCCATACCGTAAACACTTCAAGATACTTCATTAAAAGCAAGTAAATGTAATGACTAAGGCCAAGTACATACAAGCAAATCCACTGCCAATTTTGATCAACCATTTGACAAGACTTACGCACGTACCATATTTTCTCCTTCCAACTTTTTTTCTTGGATAGAAGGTGATGGGAATTCTAATTAGATTAGATTGACTGTTTGTACACAGAACATGACTTGATGTATGGTTTGGATCAATATTTACAGACACATCTGATTTATCCACATCCAATTGGAAATCCAAATATCGGATGTTTACTATTAGTCAGCTGCTGATTTCCCTTCAGATTCACTTTAGGTCCATAAGTTTTATTGGGCTGAAAATCAAGTCAGAAGTTAAAAATGACCAGTGTATACTGGGCCCAAAGCTGCTGACACAGCCAGGTATATGGATTAAAGTAATAGTTATTGTTTATCATATTAACAATGCTGTTCTTTAGAGCAGCCATTTTCAGCTAGGGTTCAATGGAGCACTAGAGTTCCTCCAGAGGTCCCTGGGGGATCCTTGACCTTTGGCAGATTGACCTGTTTATTAATGATATCTACGGTTCTGGGGTCAATGTCACTTAAAAAAGCCATCAGCATGGCACCAATATTATTCTTAGCTCTCTGTAAGAGTGCATAAGTATTCTACTTACTGACCATGACATTAAGGTACATTGGTTCTACAAACCCGCATTAATTAGCTTCAACAGGGGCTCCCCAACTCCTGACCATTATTTCAATAGTTCATTGTGAGTAAAGTTTTCAGAAATTTATATTTGACAGGAACTGGTAATCAGATCTCCTGCAAATTCTTCCAGAAACCATGATCTTTTATTTGGTAAGTCTTCTAAGCTGATCTCAAAAGACTAAAGAATAAAGTGTCAAATGTCAGCTGACATCATAAACCAAGTGAAATATGTGATTTCTTTCTTCCCTTACATGCACGTCGGTTTCCTTACTCATCATGATGCTCTTTGTTTAGTGCACAATGCAGACAGCTAAAGTAAATTACACGTTGTAATGCAGTCAATACTTAGGTACTATGCCATTTTTAGTGAAGAATATGAGCTCTTTTTTCTGACCCCTGAAATAAGAGAATTTTCGAACATATGACAGGCTGATAGATTGATGACAGCTTTATTAACGGCCATAAATGATACTGTTGCCTTTGAAATGGTAACGTAATAAAATATACCAAGTCAAAAATATACATTTCTTACAGCTCATAAAGGAAAAGGAGAGTTTATAATTAAACAAAATACAAGTATAATACATGACATAGCATTGACCTTGACATGACATAAAAGCCCGCCACTACAGAATAACTTATTGGTGAATCACAAATGTAATGTTGGCTGTACATACCAAAAATGTTAATCCTAAAAGTTGGACCATGGGATAGGCAATATCGTTATTTGTCATACAATCACTGTTGCATTGTCACAATTGCTGCTTGTATAGTTGATAAGATATTTATAAGGTCTCCCGCAGCCTTTGACAGAATTGCTGTAAAGTACATTTCCTTAAATATATGTAAATCTTTTTGGCTAAAGTTCACCCACCCCTGAAGTTCAGTACCACTCACCCTTTTGTCCAACTATTCAATAAAACTTCTCAGTATTACTACAGGTGGGTGGGCTCAATGTTATAAAAGTTAGGTTCCGTGTAATAAAATGAAACCAGGAACAGAGAAGAGGACATGAATTTATAGTCGGGGTAGGGATTGGGGTAAACCCTTGTACAGATGTCAGATGACTGTATCTAGTGACATATGAGTGAATTATTGCTGTGCACAAAGTGCCACTCTATTGTATGGAGAGGGGAGGGAAAAGGAAGAATGAGCAGCACCCTGCTGTTCTCTTTTCCATAGGAGTGCAGAGAGATCTTTCCAATCGGTCTTTTATCAATCTTCTGTGATGATGGCTGGGAACTGCTGCATTTATGTCAAATTTCGACCCGAGATTACCACAATTGTTTGTCTTGGGTGAGAATTATCTGGCGTGTGTATGTAGCTTAAGAACGTAGGGCTGCTGCCTTGATGCCTTCCATGAGATGACTGGCCTGCTGCTATCTGGAGGAGCATTACTCCTTAAAAGCCAATTTACATTTCTGTTACTGCTGCCTAAACAATTACACTATCTTCTAGAGCCATTCTCACTTTTATCTCATCTCTTTATTCATAAGAACAGGAACATTTGACTTTCCATCTGCACCATTGGAGAAGACTTACTTAAGATGGTCAGACCATAGCTATCCTAGGAGTATAGTTTGATTATAAAAACACAATGGTGGTAAGTTCACTTTAAGCAATGTGATATAGACAGAAATGAAGCAACAGGATTAATTATTATTTGAGTACCATTGTGTGTCAAAAAATATTTTGCTTCAATTACCCAGTTTGCCACTAAGCAAAGAGTAAACATGAAAGCAATATATGGGCATGTGTACCCTTTAGAAGGGAGTCCACACAAAAAAGTCAGTATGGAGTATACAATGCGATCTTTTGACCTGAACAGTAGAACTCTTTAATGAATCTGCAGCATTTTCTCTTTTCATGTGTTGCTCTGAAGTGTTATGTGCACTGCATAGTCATTGAAAGTGGTGTATCCACAAGAGAGTTTTAACCTTCGTCTTTCTGGAGGAGAAGAAAGCCACCGGAATCTCTTCTGGTTTAGATCATTTTTTTTCCCTGACCAATAAACATTACTTTAGGTAGGTTTACTTTTCCCAGTAGTTTATTAAGCTGGTGGATAATAAAAGTATGCAGGGTTTGTGAGCCACAGGAGCATTATAACATGTATTGTATATTGATTTTTGTTCCGTTTTTTTGCAAGTCGTATATTTGGTGTTAACAATATAGCTGGAGCTCTTGAATCTAGTGCTTGGATTTTATGTATTATGATCTGCAGATTAGGCCAGTAGACAATATATTTTATCTTCATCTAACTAATAGTTAGTTTAGTTTGCAAATTAGATAGTAAAATATGTTTTAATATGACACTGTGCAATTTTCTGTATTTTAAGACATTTACAGGACCTTGCAGGTTTTGGCTATCTTGATGCAGAACATATACACAAAACCTTTCCCTATTTTTTTGCAGTGTCAAAAGTTTTAAGACAAGGGGCTCCAGTAACAGTAATGTGGACCTGCTCAGATGGCCATGCCAATGTTTCTAACTTTATAGGTTAATTTTTAGCTGGAGTCACATTGTTCAGGTGTGTTTTCTTGCCCATGTTAATGTGTGTTGGAACTAGGCAGACCAATAATTTTGAATAAGTAATAAATGCACTGCAAAGAAGGTTGTAGGATAGTTCCCACATGCAGTGAGGCACGTAGCCATAAGTGGGCCCCTGTGCAGAAACTATTTGGGACCCCCTGCTGAACTGACTTGGGGCCCTGTGGGGGCCCCTGTTGGCTGAGAAGAGTCTGGGGCCCTCGTACATTGGCACACTTTGCACCTTCTTATGTCCACTCCTGCCCGCATGTCTAAGTGTATTGATCTGTGTGTTGTGATATATTAAAAACAAGTGTTTATTGGTGTGTGCACATTGGTGTGTTAGAATAATTGGGACTGCAATGCAACTCAAATATACACATGTGGCAAAATTTGGTTTGCATCAAGGCATAGATATGAAGCTCAGGGCCAGAGGTGTTTAGAACAGTAAAGTTCCAACTTGGATCAAAGACTATTGACTCTGCTAAGAAATCTGACATTTTTTAATGAGGTGTATTATACCTGTCTATGACAGAAACTGGAACCCCCAATGCTGAAGTGGCTTGGAGTGTATGACAGTTATGACATAGCACAGCTACTAAACCCTTCAATGTTGGATAGGAGTAATGCTCAAATTCTGTGCCGATCCAAGGGCAGAATAGCTCTGATCTGAGTTGGAATCAACCCTAATCAAAATATCTGATCACTACTACCCAAGACCAACCAAAACTGGTGAAGTTTATGACATAGAAGGAAAGGACAGAACCTTTGTCAACTTATTCTTACTGTCTGTGCCACCCTAAAAAAGGCTGCTTCATCCCTTCTATTTTAGGCTGGGAAGAAAAGTGGGTGAAAATCTCTTTAGCTCTTGTCTTACACTATTCATAATTTTGATGATTAGTTAGATGCAATTGTTAATTTGATCAAAAAGGCATTTTTTATTGGTATTTGGGCAGAATGTCTATGTATAATGTATCAGACAAGGAGCTGGTAATCTTTTGAGTTGATTTACCATCAAATTGTTCAAAACCATTGTTTTTATTAGAGATATTACTAAAATCAATAAATTCAGATAATTTTATTAAGTGCATGCTACATAGAATACTTGCAGTTGATCACAAGGAACTGATAATCAATATCTTGATCATTATATTGATGAAAATTACCATTCAGAGAAAAAAACACAGTTTAGGTCTAGCATACGATACACTATAATAATCATAACATAATAATAAAAAGCACCTTTATTTTGTATCCCTTACTGGTAGAATCAGAATCCTGATTCATGTTCTTTTCTTTTTTTTTCTTTTTTTAAACATTTAGGCTTTAAACCAAGTTAGCACCTCATGGGAGGAACAAATTAAATTACTTGTTCATGACATATTATAAAAATATTGAAATATTTTTCTTTGATAGGCTAGGTCTTAAGGTTTGTGAAGGTTCAGAATACCTTTTCATTGAGCTCTTCCGTATCACGTGTCCTCAATTAACATGGCTTGGTTCACCAAATTAAATATTCATCACTGTTTCCCACAGGATGCCTTATTTATGATGTATACAGTGTTGAAGTGCGAAGTAAATAAAAGAGTGCAAAGATGTTATTTGGCTCCTGTACTACATATTTGTTCTTTAAATGTTCAACTTTGTAGCCTAACATAGAAAGTGCTAATCTTTTAAAGCTGTTCAGGGAATAAAAATGTGATTAAGACAGATGGGGATGTTTCACAATTAAAATTTTTATGCAGCGGATGAGATGAGAAGTGGATCTGATTTTTACAAGGTTATTTTGGCTGATGTTGTAGGTTATACTATATCAGTGCGGCACTGCACAAAGTATATGGTACAGTACAGTAGAGTACTACACTTAGCACAGGGCTGTATCAATAGCAAAGGAGTTTGTTTCATAAAAACATAATGGAAAAGATACAACAAAATAAAACACAAAACAAAAAGTTACGAAGGTTGATTTACTAAAGATTTTCTTTTTTTTGTGATTAGGAAACCAGTGTAAATAAATACCTTTACCTTTTTGACTTCACAAAGTAAAATATTCTATATTGCTTTAGTGAATCAACCATAGTATGTATTTTTTTTTTCTTAAGCATACTTTTTTTTTCCCTTGGCGACTGCAGTACAATTTACACTGCTGTTTCATGTTTTTATCTTGTCCTGTACAGCAGTGGTCGCCAACCTTTTGGACATCATGGACCACTAAATTTACAGACTCTGGACTGCTCATGTGCGGGGAGCCGTGTGTCACTCAAAGGGGAAGAAACTTCCCCCAGAGTGCGGTCATGATACCAGAACCCGCCCACTCTGCCATCACAGGTCTGAGCCTGCAATGGGAGAGTGGGATGGTTGTGTCCAGAGAGACCACCCTCTGAGTTGGAATCCCTGCTCCCTGCAGGGGCAGGGAGCTGGAAGCATTTAGGTTTTAAACAGGTAGCATTTTGTCTTAAATTGTCCTTGCAAGAAAAAATTACTTTTACTAAATAAAGAAAGAATGTAGTTTATTTTTCCTGTCTTTGGTGTATTTGGTGCGGGGACACCCTGGAGTTCTTCGGCTGCCATTGTTCCATGACTTCTGGTGTGAGTGCACCTCTGT
>NC_092860.1:128926424-128959848 GCF_032062135.1 Pyxicephalus adspersus | reverse complement strand
GAGTCAGTTTGTAAACAATAACAACCTGCATAAATACTAATTATTTTTTCTTATGCTAACATTTTCTGCATTTTTATGTTTTTTTTTTTTTTTTTACCTACTGAGTCATAATATACTGTAGGCCATTCAATGGATTTTACATTGTTTTTATGCAAAAATCCCCACTAATGGAAAATATTTTTAACCTACAAGTAAGCCCTATTTAAATGCCTGCCTAAGTACACAAAGGTCAGTTCATTAACTGCAAGGTCTTTCGTTTTCCATATCTGTTCTGTATCTTTTATTAAACATATTCATGTCCATTAACAGTAAGTGAGTAGAGAACAAAAAGCTAATTATTTGCAGAACATAAAATCCTTAGAATAATTCAAGAAACTTTAATTAAGCCAATATATCATACTGTGCTTATTACACAAATAAGAGCTAAAACATTTACATTTTTTGGTTTGGAAAAAATGTATTTTAGGCCAATGTCTGTATATGATTGGAATTCTTTTTACCTTCAGTTTAACAATCACATTGCTAACTTTTTCGTTGTCTTTTCAGTACAGTAGGTTAGAAAAGCATGGATTGTAGTAAAATGGACATATACAGTCCAATGGTACATCTACCCTTGTGTGTAATATTCTTCAATACAGTTTTTTTAAATTAGGAGAACTCTACAAATTACCACAGGGTGCTAAAACCTAGTTTAATACTTTTCAGAAACAGGGAAAGAATCACATGATAGAGGTACATATGAGTAAGAACTGGTAATTCCTCAATGATATACATAGCACTTTTAGAGAAACATATTAAGAAGCAAGTGCACTGCTGATCATTTTTCGAGCTATTTAGCATTTCTGTTGCATTACGTAAGAAGTTGCTTTACACTTGGCCGTTATTAATAGTAATTGCTATTGATTACATGTGCAGGTCCTAACCCAGACCCCCTTCTCTAGCAGTGACCTTGTGATCTAATCAATATTCCTCCATGTACAAAGGGAGTTTTGTAGGCAGATGGCAGTGGGAATTTTACATTTTGTACAGAGTCTGGCACATTATTAGATATTTAAAATATGCCATATGCTATCTTTACTCAGTTGGGTGACAGTGATGTTCCCAACTGAAGCAAAAATACCAAGCCACATATATCTTTTTGGGTATTGCAAAACAGTGCAGTGTAGCATGATGGAATTTGTTGCAAAAAAGCACAACATTAATCCTTGGGTCCAGCTTTGAGGTTCCTTGAGGTCCATTTACATTTGAGAGGATAAAAGAGTTCCAATAAATCTTAAAGTTCTCCAAAGCTGGAGCAAATACATTCATTACATGATGCAATGGCATGGTTTTTAGATGCTTTACAATGCTAATGGACTTAAATAGACAGATCTGTATTTAGAAGGGATTGTTGAGTGGATTGAACAGATCACAACTGCACAAGTTCATTATTTTTCTATTTCTGTCTATGCTAACATTTGTAGTATAGGCCAGTGTTCTGGGAACAGCCACAAGTCCCTGATAAAGTCAAGTGTCACCGCTTACTCAACTTATAAATGACATTGACAGAGCTGAAAGCTTTTTGCATTCCATTCAGATTCATTACATAACTCAGTGTTAACTGATGTTATACAGTAACTGTCAAATTGGCCAACCAACTAAAGATGTGTGTAATGTCCTTCAGTTGGGGTTATAGAAAGAAATCTTTTGTTTTAAATTTTTTTAAATGTTAAACTATCATTGTATTCAGGAGCATTATATGCCTTATTCAGACAGTCAGACTTTAACATGTTTTATTTTAGATGGAAAGAATTGATTTGTGCTCCTAAACAAAAGACAGAATTGTCATCCAGAACATAAATCCCAACCCAAACATAATCTGTACATAAAAGAGAAAAAAGGACAAATGTTACTGTTTAGCATGCATACCATTTTGCTGTTTAGGCAGGACAACCCCAAGGTTGAGATAACATTAATGAATTTTAAATAATAAATCACAACAGCGTATCGCAGGTAGGTCTTATGATTACTTTAATATTCTATAAATCAGTAGCAGGTGACAAGATACCCGAGGACAGCATGAATCCGGCAAAATGGTCACTAGCAGTCCTCCCAAGATTTTTCAGCTCTTTACACATATGACCTTATTAATGCTGTGAGCACAATCTTTAAGTCTGATTTTATATTATGCATAAACTGTTCTGTGCAGTGCATGAGACAAATGAACAGTTGTAAGGAACTCGAAATCTCTATCCAAAAATTTAGGTCTTATCATTTACTTATCAAATACTATATAAGGTTGCAAGGTTGCCCAGTAGGGAAGTCACTACCAACTGATACTGAAACATTAAATATGGTAGTCTATTCTTCTTTACATTTTGAAACCATATCTACCAGAACATTAGGGTAGAGTTTCTCTGTCTGTCTCTGAAAATTAGTTTCATATGGTGAATAAATTAGTTAGCCTTAACAATTTATTAGTAAATTCATTCATCATACATTCATAACAAACTGAACAAAGGACTGAAAAACATGGTTATTTTTATTGGCTTAGAGTAGTTTTGCTATGAACTTGGTGTTTACTAAATACAGCATTGGAAGATCGGGCTCTGTTGAACACTATATACCTGATTTATATAGGCTCTCCAAGACTGGAGAAGATGACTGTCTTGGAATGATATCCTGGATAGACTATCTGGGTGATTCAACAAATCTGGAATGAATCTGGTCTAGAATTAAAAACATTTGCCAACTAATAGCAAATGATTTTTAGGAAGCCCATTCAAGGTTTGTGGATAACAAAGGTTCTCCTATGATAGACAGGCCTAGATAGACTTGATAGATAGTATGATCTGAGAAGCTGTAAAAATTAATTCCAGTACATTTCCAGTGATGTAGTAACCCTACACCATTTTCTATTAAAAATTACATTTGTTTGATAATGCAAATCTTATTTATACAAAAATGAGGTTTTTTTTAAAGACCTGAAATGATTATATTAAAAGCATAGCAAATAAAATCTTGTAGCATTAGAAAAAGAATTTAATCTGTAAGAAAGTGTTTAATTTATGCATCAGTACGGTAAGGTATAGATCCAGATTTACAGTACTAACGCTGAAATGCCTAAGTACAGTAAATGCTTTCTCAATGTTATGCACTCAAATGATCATGACCAGAGCAAAGCAACAACATAAAAAGAGATCGTATAAATGATATATTGTTTATACATTCTTTCTTGTGTCTGTAAGTTTTAATGGAAATTGGGTGGTCTCATTTATCCACTGCAACAAAGTATGAACCAGTAAAGGATTAGACACAGACATTAAACATGTCTGTTGCAGATACATATACCACAGCCTTAAAATAAAAATATATATATATATATATATATACATATATATATATATAAATATATATATATATATATATTATATATATAGCATTTTTTTCCACTAGTAATTTGTATGTATTTATTTACCTGGTAACATCCTGGGTAAATACTGATCCCAAATGCACGACTACCTATCATTAATACAAATAAAACTTAAAAACATTCCCTTATTCTATCGGACAGGTCTGTCCAAGTCTGAAGAATTTACAGGTCATCTAAAGTCACAATTATCAGTTTCCAAGTTCATTATAAGTAAATTGTTCTTTCATTGCTTACTAACAAGTGTTTTTTGCATACAAGTTGTGGTTCCATGGAGGCTGGTGACCATACTCACCACTATCACCATCCTTTCATCTTTAATGGCATCTAGAGCTGGCCAGGTTGGGAGAACAAGGACTAGCAGTGATGTTTAGCATTACTAAACCTCCTACATCAAAATTATGTTATTGACTAGGTGAAGTAAAACTCTTGTATATTGTAAACTGTTTACAGGAATAAACTTTAGACCCATGGAGGTAGCAGCATATGTCTTTATTCATGAGTCCTAAAACTCTACCCATCATGAAAAGAGGACAATTCTTGTAGAGATACGACAAATCACCAGATAAACATTTTAGGACTTCTTTCTATCCATTGTGGCAAAAAATCAATATAGAGCCCTATTTGACTCTGTAAGCTCCAATATAAGCTCTATATTAAGGTAATAACCCCCATTCAGCAATATTACAAGACCAGGAATAACAGGTATGAGGCTGTAATTCTGCACTACCAGAGGTGTACAAAATAGTGTTTTATGGTATATTGCCTGATTTTAAAGATTTACGTGATATATCAAGATTCCGCTGTATGCTACAAGCAAAGGTTCCCCCTCTACCTAATGCACTCTACAGACATTTTGTTCTCTTAGTAAGTATAACATATTCAGAGCATGCTACTGCAAATAATTGATTCTAGATATAAATTGAGAAATGTGGGTTCTGACATAATGCTGTCATCCTGAGCTTATTTATATCTTAATATGAGATTTTCATTCTTTTATTAAAAATTATGTTTGCAGGGATTATTATTTTTATGTTTACAGTCTGCCATGTATAATATATTCATAAAATCTTCTCCTGCAATGTCAATTAAAATGTCTGAAGGATGTTTAATTAATCACAGCATTTACTCTGCAACAAAATTAAGTAGAGGATTAAAGACAGTTTAAGTATAATGGGGCTTGTAAAAAAAAGTGATTTTTATAAAGTCAACTTGTCTCCTTCAGGATGTAGTGTTCAGGTACTGTGCAACTGTGTGGTTCATGGTAACTAGTTAGCTTCCATTGTACATTTTCATCTTGTGACAAAACAGCTGAACCATTTTCCCATCTCTGGTAGGCAACCAAAGGTTTGGTCATATTAGCTCTGCACATCCAAACACAAAGGAAAAGACCAGCTGCAAACTCTGAATCCATATCAAATATACATTTTCATTGGTACCAGGTGAACCAGTCTTGTTTCAGACATGTTTTTTATGACTTTGGTGCACTAGGTACCAACACAGGTGTGCCTGTACTGTGATCACATTGTTTCACCTGGGACCAATGAAATTCCTGGAGTTAATGGGACCCATAGTCAACCTGCACCATTGCTGGTTGTACATCTGCCTACTATAAACAGTGGAACAGTTCAGCTCTTTTGCTACAGAATGCACTTGTCATTTTCCATTTTCCAATAATTTAATACCCAGGCACTGCTGTCAGAGGAACAGGTCCATTAAGTCCTCATCATGTTGCATTTGTCAGTATTGTCGTGCTGTTGGAATCAAGGTGTGCTGGTAACACTTCACTGTTTTATGTTCTCGATTTGCATATTTTTTATGATTTGTTATTTAAAGGTTATTTTAAAATAGAACCTAATCCTGACAGCAACTATTCCATCATCATCCTTTCCAAATAAGCCCTTACTATCTAATAACTATTTTCCAGGTCATTTGCTCCCTTAAAAACTATTATTCTAAGTTTTGGAAATAGCTGATGAGAAGCGTCATTATCCTAAATGGAAGTACTTTAAACTGTACAGGAGCATTTTACATTTTTTTGGCTTGTCTCGGAGCACAATGCCATTTTTCACTGTGAAAATTCATACCTACTTCATGGTTTACTGCAGAGAAAAATTATTGTAAATTATGAGCCAATAAATGGCTGTGCTACGTTTGATATAATAGTATTCATTTAATGCTTGTCACATGTACATAGAATGTTCTGCATAGCATTCACTATACCTAAGTGTTCTCCAAATAATTTATCTCTCTGTAAGACTTGAATGGATACTGGAATTTCTGGCAATATTGTTGAAAATATTTTTAATATTAATCAGTTTCTGTACTTTGGGCTCTTTCAGCAGAAAGCAGAAGCCAGCAGTATAAGAAACCTTGGGGAGAAGTGAAGCGGCTATTGTAATCTTTGGATTCAGAATGTTTAACAGCCAATGTCTCAGAGGCAACAAACTACTTTTATTGTTGCCCCCCGCTGTAATTCTGACAGTGAAAAGTCAGGAAAACAGCAGGAAGCAGCAATGAATACATTTTTTTTTCTCTAAGAAACATCATCTGCCAGCATATTGAGTGGTGAACCAAAGGGAAAAAAATCATGTATCTACTGCCTCTTGAGAGTTTGATTTTCCTCTCTGAAGCCCCCTTACATTCAATGTATAGAATTGACTGTAGAGTTTTCAAAGTTAAAAAAAGAAATACTTTACAATACCATTTTCTAAGACTTGTTCAGTTGTTTATCAGCATCACAGCCTTTTGAATACCTGAGCATCTCCTGTGCTAATAAAGCTTTATTCCACATATTCTTTAATATCTTTATAGTGATTTCAATCCTCTCTTTTATGTGAACAAAACAGGAAAGATGTGAATTACATGCAATGGTAGAACAGCTGTAACATTGCCTCGGTTGCGTGTCCATGAGCATATCTAGTTCAAGCTTTATGGCCTTATTCGCTTGGGGTCTGGCATGGTGTGGGCAAATGACCATCATCATCCAGGTGTTCCTTTGAGTCTTTGGTGGTCAGAGACAACCTCTTCTGACAGTTTTGACCGGTTCCTAGTTTGTGCTTTAAGTTTTGGGTCTCCCATCCTTGTTGCTGACATCTGCTTGCCTCATCATTGTACTTGTCTGCCACCTGCCAGGACCTCTGTCAAGTCCATGACTTCACATCACTTGCCACCTTCTATGACCTCTGCCTGTCTCACTATTCTACCTGCCTTCTGTTTGTCCCAATCTCTTCCAGTTCTATTATCTTGCTATTACCATCAGATTCTGTGCTAGTTCTGGAATCAGAACTGCAAAGCTTAAAATTCATCAAAGCTATCTGCTTAGAATTGGTGCCTGGGTTTAGCCCACATTACCTGCCAATAACAGGTAAGCTGTATAAGAAAGCTATACCATGAAAGTCATGTCCCAAAAGCAAGTTGGGGACAAGAGGGAGTCAATAATATTGCCTGTTTGCTCTATGCAGCTGATTTTTTTTCTGCAGGACCAACTTGCCATACACACTCCACCTTTGTGGGATAGAGAAGCTGGGCTTTGCTGTTGAAGTTGCTCCCTTAATAATTGGGAATCTGATAATTGGTGGGAATGTCATGCTGATGGGAGAAACATTAAGAAACAGCAGAGAAAGAAGAGATCTACAAGATTAATGAAGCTAATGCAGGGAGATGCTTGAACTGTAGGTTCTCCTGTGTCCTCTCCAGCAAGGAAAACAAAGAACAATGCAGTATTAAATTCATTGAAAATGTCTCCAAATCATGTGAGAATGGCTCAAAAAGGTGACATATGTTGCACAGGTTATCACACTGCATTCATGCAATTATCAAGCCATCAGTTATTATCCGGTTATCCATAGGCATATGTAAGTGTACTGTTATTTTTCATCAGGCATTTTAAGGGGAAAAAAGTTAGGTTTTTGAGTATAGGTTCAATTTATCTGACTTATTAAGGTATTTGTAAGCTTTTACATAATCCTTAAATGTATCACAGCAAGGGGCATCACTTACACATACTCTTTTGTACTTGAACTTGTTGAACTTTGATATCTTTGGATAGCTGCTTGGTTCATTAGAGATTGGTGATGCCAATTCATTCTCTGATAACTTAGTGGTGGAGAGGTGATGTAGTAAGCTGTAAATCTTAACCAACTGATCTGTAACCTGCTTGGCTGCACAATATTGCAGATTTGCCCTGTTTGCAAGATTGACCAACAAATATTTTGGCAGGTAAACCTCTGTCTTTAGCTGTTTCCCTGGAGTTCAGATTTAACATTATAATATGTATTCAATATTTACACAAAGACTAAATAGCGAATATTGTAAGGTCAGAGCATCCTTTGGCAGAATTCACAAGAAATTCTATGAATGTTTTCTTTCTGCACACATTTATGTTTCCAGCTCTGCTATGTTTGTATGGGTTTAATTGTGTGTATTGCTGCTGTGGAAGGGGAAGTTATAATTCCGAGTATTAGCATTGTGAAGCAATGTGCATTTGGCCTACACTGGGCCTGCATACATTATTTTGAAACCAGCGCTCATACATCACTAATGCGAATTCATTTCTTCGTCTGTTGTCAAATATAAAGCCAATCCATTAGGGTCTGGTAATTGTGTTTCTGCACAGACAACAGTCATTTTTGTCTGGATTAGCAGCTTGCAGCATCACACAAGCCCTTTTTTGAATGCCAAATTGGGAATGCTGTAGCCAAATTTAGGACCATCACAGTGGAATGAGAGCTGCAGCAAAAGTCTTTTTCTAACAGACGGCTAAATAGATGTCATTTCATACATTTTATAAGGAAAATAAAGAAAAATGTGCTATTCGAAATTAAAAACACTTTCTTAGTTCGACTTTTAGAAAATTAGATTTGGAACAGGTCTGTAGGCTTCAGGCACATCTTGATCCTTGGCCTTTGTTCTTATGAGGAAAAAGTGAACAGTTATATGCTCCTAAAAACAGTTTTAAGTAATATTTCTACTATTTGTATATTAGCTATTAGCTTTCCTATTTCATTTCCCCAATTAAAAATATACATGAAACTCGAATAAATGCTATGGGCAACAATTCCGTTTTCATGAATTAGTTGTGACAACTGTGATCAGGTTTTACTTCCCTCGAGACCTCATTTATTATATCTTTGGTGACTTTCAAAAGATCTGATATTTCCATATTTAGGTTCTCCTGAAACCATCCTTTCATCCATTTATATATATAGCAGTTGGCCAAAACACTCAACCACCTGGATAATATTGTGTACCTCACCATGGTTTAAACAGATCTGAAACATCAAGACACGGACTCCACAAGACCTCTGAAGATGCCCTATTGCAGTGGTCACCAACCTTTCAGACCTCATGGACCACTAAATTCATATTAAGGAAGAAAATTCCCCCATAGTGATGTCATGATGAGAGAACCCGCTCTCTCTCTCCATCGCAATCTCAGACCAGCTTGCTAAACATCCTGGGGGGACAGTAGCACAGGGCTGTGACTACGGGGACATTATTACCGGGGTCACAAGAAGGATCCCGCAGGGGGGGTACATCAACCAGGACATTTTTCTGCGGACCACCAAAATTTTCTTGCAGACCACCAGTTGACAACCACTGCCCTATTGTATCTTGCATCAAGACATCAGGAAAACTTTCTCTGAAGTTTATCAAGTTCCTCCTACAAAATTCTAACTATTGCAGATGGAGATGTTTAATCCAAATGCATAGTCCTACTAAGCAATCTAATTTGATTTTAATAATCCTCAGTTAGAAGAAAAATATTAGGAAATGAAAACCCTTAACATTTATTGATTTCATTTTCATTTTGTAATTCATTTGAGTACTGTGCATTTGATGTATTTTTTTGCTTTCTTTTCTTTGTGTATTCCCTGAAGATCCTTATAACAGCCTCTATGAATTCATATGAATGTGTTTTATTGGAATATGTTATCTTGTAATTGTCCCTTCTGTTTCTCAAGTGGAAAACAACTGATGTGGATCTCATTGTACTTGATACTGTGCCCGCCACCCCCTTAGATTGGCCACAGATCACACAATGCAGAGCTGGAATGATGTTTAATGCCTGCAACAGCTGTCAAACATTCCCACTAACGTCACTCAGTGGTGGCTGAAGAGAAGGTGTGGGATGCTGAGAGTTGGTACTGCAAATGTTTTCCAGTATTTTAACTTGTCTATATGTATAGGATAAGTAAATTGAACACTCGAAAACACTTGAAAACTTCTGCTCTAAATAGTTTGGTTTAATATTCTATTATGGAAACACATGGGATGGTTGGGTCAAGCAGGCTGCTACATTTGACTTGCCCCGGCAATATATGGTAAACCTTAATATATTGAAGGCTCTGTATCTTAATTCTGTAGAAGTTCAATTCCTTTATAGCCTCGGTAGTTTAAAAAGGCACTCATCATTACTCTTTTTGCTTCCAGCTATTTCTGCTTTTAGAAAATTTAGTTTTGGAGGATGATATTCTTTCACCAATGTAAAAAAGCAGTTAAAATAAAATCAAATCAAGTACTTCTTTTCCACATAAAAGCAAATTTTTTGTACTGTGTACCCTTAAACTTGATAAAATTTTTGACTACCCCAAGCGAGTCATTTCCTTTACACAGTCCCCATCCATCTTTGCACGTCATACCCCTCCAGTCTTCTGAGACTTTCTTGGCCTATATCCTTATCTCTTTACAAAACATTTTTTTTGTAGCAGTCAGGGAAGGGAGTAAAGGGAAGTACTGTAGAGCAGCATTTCTCAACCTCTTTACCATAAAGGAACCCTTGAAAAATGTTTTTAGCTCTCAGGAAACACCTGCTAAAGCCAATGAATTGGGGATCACTGGAAAAAATGTTCTTACATTGATGGTCAGGCGGGATAAGTCAACTTATAATGGTGACCAGAATGCAACATTTTCAGAGAGCTAAAAAAATCATTGGTGCCCTTCAGCTCACTGCCAAGTGGTGCCAAATAATATTAAATGGGAAGTCAATAAACCACAGGTCAAGAAGCCCCCTAGCACCCTCAGGAAGAACCCTGGTTTACAACGATTACTATAGAGCGTTCCTTGGATCACAGCTCTTAGTCTTCTGGGTCAACAGACATCCAAAATGGTTGCACCCATCAGCAGTCTCAAAGTTTTTTAATGTCTACACATCAAATGCTTTTACAGATAATATAATTTAAATACTGAAAAAATATGGGAACATTTTTGTTAAATGGTTTAGTCTGGGCATTTATCAGGCAGGTAAGATTAGTAATTGCAGAAGGGGGATTACCTGTCCCTTTCTGCAATAACCACCTGCCTGAATAGCAATTTTGCAAAGTGGGACTTTAGTTTCACCCAAAGTGTTTTAGGTTATTGTTAGATTGTATAAATACTATGGAAATGTATCGCAGAAAAAAGCAGAAAACAAAATGATAGGGCACATTATTATGACGGGAACCAAATTAATGCCATTGAACAATAAAGTAAAACATTTTTTTACTTCTATTTGTAATAGAACTTTGACCAATAAAAAAGACTACAAACTATTTCTTTATTAAAATGTCATTTCCCCATATCATTTCTGAGATTTGACTTGTAATGCATGCTTTTAGTTAGTAGATTTAGCACATAACGAAAGTGAAGAGACATACAGTATGTGCAATTACGAAAAAGTAAATTTTAATGTCTAGCAAACCATATTGTGTTCAGCAGAAATAAATATGTAACACATATTTTGCTTGCTTGTAGCTGGCACTTAATATTTCTTATATTAAAACATTTTAAAGCAAAGTTTATACCTTGCAGACTAATTTAGAAACAGTTTGCAATGTGTTACTAAAAGATCACCAACTCTTTGCAGGTGCATGCTGAATTTTTGTACTGTTGTTACTTAGAAAGTCTCTAGAATCATCAATTTTCTGAATGTGTTTTTCACTTAATCGAAACAATATGGTTGGCTGGCTGGATACATCTATAAAATCCTCTCTTTATGTTTCAGACTATAAAAAGACTGTTAACATTGAACTGTTTTTAGGAAATATGGCCTGCTTTCTCTTTTTAGTGAGTAATTGACTATATTAGTTAAACGTTTATTCATACTGTACTGTAGTGAGGGCTATTTTATTATATAATCGAGTATTTAGGTATATCTAGGGTGAAAACATTTTTTTAGCTTTGATAGTGTAGGTAATTGTTTAAACCCCTATCAGTTTGGCTGTGAACTGGTAATATTAAAACACCCCCAGGCAGTTAGTTTGCTGTCTGTATATAGTAATGCCAGCACACATGAACTGCTATAGATTAAGTGTAATATTCTTTCAAGTTCCTGACAATAGAAAACCACCTGATCACCACAAATCATGCCACTCTTAGATACAAGCAAACAAATTAATATTATATATATAACATTTCTTCCCGTGTCACTGTCTTTATTCGTCTGTCATTTGAAAGCTATATTTAATGTACAGTGATGTGCAATATGATGGCACTATATAAATCCTGTTTATTAATAATAATAATAATAATAATAATAATAATAATATTGGTTACTTTGGCCAACATCATTGTTATATATAACAAATTACAATATAAATCCTAATTAGCTCCTGGTTTATGCTATCACATTTTCATCTAAAAGATTGTTGTGCAAATTTATTCTAATTTATACCATAAAACAATGATGGTTATTATAGATTATAAAGCGAGAATTACAAAAAGTGTTTATAGATCATTTTCGTTAAAGCTGCACTCCCGCCTTATCTTCAGTCTTGTTGTACAGGCTTCTCTCCTGTACTGAAACTAATTACTCTGACTTTAATACACACTATGAGCTCCTCATTCTATGTTTTAATATGCAGCATGCACACACTTAAAAGCAGCAAGTTGATATTTGCATAACTCTCTCCAAGAGCCAGCTGTAATTGTCCTTCATTGTATAGAAAAGTACAGGGACACAATGCTGATGACACTGGGTCTAAAATAAGGCATTTAATGACATTTAGTATTTAATAGGGCGAAAGAGGTACCAAAGCAAAGCTAGTAGTAGTTCACATTCAACCACCCAAATTTGCCATATCTTGCCATTGATGTTGTTAGGTAAAAACTTCTAGCACATACATGCTTAACTAGTATTCCTAACAGGTAAAAAGGTTGGAAAAGGCTGCTCTAGTACATCAAGCAGTCAACAATTACCAAGCTGAAGTGCTGGGCATCATGATCTGACCATGGTTGGGCATCATAAAGTGAATCTGTGGCTGGCTATGATTTATTGATTGGCATACTTGTTCATACATGTTCACTCTAGAATATATATATAAAAGTGTGGTCTTTTATATAATGAAAAAAATGCTTTCTTTTTTGAGAAAGACTCCTCCCTGTCTGCTGCAGTGGTAAAGACTGAATGGGAAACCCACAGCCTCCTGGGATATTGCATGCATAGTGAGATTTGTACATTTATTTAGAAAGGTGCATCACCCAATTTCGCACTTGCGCAGTGTGAGTTAGGGTGATGCAAGAAGAAGAAAGAAAAGGACAGAAGAAGGGTGGGTGGGTGGCAGCACCCAGTTTCCAGTCTGCACTGGGACGAAGAAAAAGACGAGACAGCGCAGGACCTCCTGGACTAGGATCGGGGAGATATGAATGGCTTTTCTCTGTGTTAATTGTTTTTTTTTATCAGAACAGGAAGTAAGGGTGATTCCCCCCCAGATAGCTGTAAATCTTGGTATCAGCTCTAACCTCTTTCACCACTTTATACATAACTAAAGAAAAAAATCTGGCAGAAATTATACTTTATTGTAAATGTGTCTTGTTGCTTAAAAGAAACAAACTGCCTACGAATGTAATATTTCCAGTCGAGCTATTAAAATGAATTGAGAAATCTGATTCCTGCTTTCTTTGGCCACCAAGAACAATGTTCTTTTGTAACACGTTCTCATGCATAAGACCTGATCACTTCCAGTGGTTTGTTATATTTAGAACATTGAGAAGGCGCTATTCATTAAAGCTAATAATGCTTTCTAATATGAGAATATATAGATTCACGTTTCACTGATTTACAGTTTAAATATCCTTAATTTACTGGGAGCAATTATTGAGCAGCAATGCAGTTTGGATAATTCATTCATATTCAAATTGACTGGGCACATACTGTATATCTAGGCATGGTGCCAGACTGCTTTCTCTGCACTATGATCTTATCTAAATTAGTAAGGGTTGAGCCTGTAATATCATAAGTAGCTTTAGTCCTTGCTGTAATCTACTCTTCATAAGGGAAAGAAATGGGCTCCATATGGTAACTTGGAACATCAATCTTAAATTATGTCTGGGCCTTGACCAAATATATACCTCTGATTTCGTTATACCTTTAATCATAAGTTGTCCTCATCCAAGATTAATATCAGTTTAAATACACCTTGTCTGGGGCCATCTGTTGACTTTTTAAATCCAGTAATCATGTCCGTAATACAAGCAATTTGATGTTTAGGAATAGAAAGGTTAATGAGAAATAGAGGTTATGGAATCATTTTTAAGCACGACACAAACAAATAATGATGTTTCCTTGTAATACTTTTCTTACCGATACTTTAATTAGGAGAGGGATTTACTGCACATTGTATTTGTGCATCAGAAATATCTTCATCTTGGTAGATCAGCTTAAATGTAATAATCATAAATATAGTACCTATACTGTACATGGTGTAGAAAGTATTCAGAATAAATTTGGTAGTACCAAGCAGTGATATTCGTAATAGAAACATTTGTTTCTCAACCAGTGTGTGCAGCATATGGGTATGGGGATCTTTTGTCCAAACTAAATTTAGACTATATTTGGGTCTACATTCTTCCCATTTTTTGCTATATTGTCTTCTGAAAATAGGTAAGATCTATTGTAAGTGAGCCAGGAGAAACTTAAAGTGTTATTTAACCCAAGTACAAAGGAGTGTGTGGGGTCTTTAGGATAAAACATCCTTTTCAACAATAGCAATGGTCGTCATTTCAGCCCTAGTCTTGGGAGCGGTGGTGGCGCTCCAAGCTAATGTGTAATTTCAACCCTAGTCTTGACAGCAATGGTAGTGCTGCAAAGCAATGGTGACCTATGCCAATATCCAGGTATGTTCACCAGCCCCCCCCCCCCCCCCCCCCCACCTTGCTCCTTGTATGTCACAGCCTCCAAAATATATGGTACCTCTGGGTATGGGAGAACATATGACCTCCTTCCATGATGCAGTGCTTGGGCCTAGCACTCAATTGATCAGCAGCAAACATTGCATATTTTGTCATGGACAGGATGAAAGAAGCAGTAGCAGAGAAATGTTGTGATGTTAACTATAATTGGGTAAGATGGGAAGATAATTGGGCCCTTAAAGAGAACCTACCACCTTGCCTTGAGTGGGTAAAGTGGCAGGGTCTCTTTAAATGTTTTTAAGTCTCTAGAAGGAACGGTATGTTAAAATTATGCTGATCATTTCGTCAAAAACATTGCAGTGCCCTTCATATAAATAGCAGCATATTTTCCCATTATCCCAAATTTCCATCTTTATCATCAGTATACAAATGCAGTATTGTCCTCTGCAAAATTAAAAAGTAAAATGCATTCCATTAATTAGAATTCAGCAATCATATCATCAGTGCTGATTAGTCACATATTGCTTTAACTAAGAGACTTGTGAAGTGATTTGAAATGGACAGTCATGGTGATTAGAATAAAAGGTAGAAGGCACATTTCAGATAAAAGGGACACATAATGTATTCCCACACGGGTCGATCTAAGGGTTATCTGTATAGACCTATCTAAACAGAAAATTGAAGTATTGCTGCAGGCCGTCTTCTTTACTGTAAAGGTGACTTTGCAAAGAGCGAGGCATGTTGGATGTTGTTGACAGTGAAAATCAGCAGATACTTTAATGAGCAATAATTGGTGCTCAGAAGGCAGTCGCCTACTTTATGAATATGCAAACGCACTAGCTCACTTAAAAAGGAAGCGTATTTGCGGAAAGTATTTTGCACATGAATTACGAGTTTTAAAAGGGGAATAATAGAGGGCTAGAGGGGGGATATTTATCAAAGCTTGAGAGAGAAAAGGGCATGTGAATTTTAAATGCATTCTCAACATTACTTTAAATGAGCTTCCATAACTTCTGGCTGGATGATAACAAAACCTAGCTAAGACCTCTCTTGAATTCGAACTATCTGCTGCTCACATCTCTGGCTTAAGGGAGACGTTTTAATGGCAGAATGGAGGGTAATAAAGGAGCAAGTCTCTGCTGGTTTTGGCTTCTGACTTTATGTGAACACCTAAAAGCAATATTTTTTTATTGTTTATCTCTAATTACCTTGTCCATTTTAAAGATCAGAAACTTGTAAATATAAAGTAAATAATACCAAAGTAAAGTGTTTGTATAAAAGTTTTTAGATGTACATAACTGGCTGTATTAAATTACAGTTACATTTGGTTTATAGCTTAGTACAGTATATAGGTTACGCTACTTTTAAAATGAACACATTTAGGTCATACTTATACAAATTCTTTAAAGTTATTAATAAAGTCCAGCATGTGTTGACCTTCATTTTGCCATTTAATCTTATTGGAAATGACTCAAAAGCAACATGTCTGACACATATACTTCAGGTAAAAAGACATTTAACTATCTCCATCACATAGTATATCATCACTTTTTTGGAGTATATATTAAGGTTCCTAAACATTAGGCCAAATGAGAAAGCTTTGGCCATTATGTTGAGAATTTGTCTGAATTCCTATATTGAATATAAAGAATATTCTTTAAACCCCCAACATGTGGTCCAATGTGGTCTTTGTTCTTCCATTGTGATGCCAAATATACTACCTGTGACTTCATACCACTAATAGTGCTCATTCTGAATAATTCTGGTTAATGACAATCTCTGTTTTATTGGTTAAACCAATCATGGCTTAAAACTCTCAGTGAAGAGAAGCCCCAAGTTCATTATACTCATAATGAACTTGAGTAGAGTTTCCCAATTTTCTGAGAGGACATCACTTTATACACACTGCTGTCACTCTGCTTTTACCGTTGGCCAACTTTTCCAGATCACCGTCCTTCATTTCCATTGTGCTCTTCGTGTCCAATGGCCTTTACACTGTGTGGCTCACCTACCATTGCCTACCACTTTCTTCCAGCATCTTTCTTTTGCCACTGGCTTATATGATCTTCGATTCAGCCATGGGAGCCAGTTACTCTCCTTACTTGTATTTTCATGATTTAATTGACTAGTATTCATCTCCCCACTTGTACCTTCTGCTGCTTTTTTCTGCCGCTATTCCCTCATCAGCCGAGGTCTGCCTCTCACTCCACTTCCATTGTGCCCAGTTTCCCCCCCACCTCTCTCTTACCCTCGACTTATACAAGAGAAAGGGCTTTTTCCAAGTTTGGAGGGTCCCATTATGCTTTATTTTGTCAGCTTTACCAGTTATAATCCAGATTTTTTAGTCCTTCCAAAGCAGTATAGTTTAAGCTGTATTGATAAGCACCTGTAAAAGCTTAAGAATTCCAAGAATTCTAAGCGTTTAAGAATTCTAATTTATGTATGCATTTGTTGCCCAGAGATACGCGGATGGAATGTATCCTCGCTGTCAATGCTATTCTGCCTTTCATACTTACAGTACAGTAAAATAATTACAATTTCCACATGTCTAAGGGTCTGTGATGCTGGAGAACAAAATTATGAAAGGACACAGGGGAGATTTATATGGCAAAATGCTATTGACAAGAAATAATAGCCTTAATTTACAGTTCAAATTGCCTCTGGATTTACTAATTTGGCTTGCTTTTATTAATGCCAAGAAATTATATTGTTTTGGCAAGACAGTCTCTTCTTAAAATATTGGCTGTGTTGCCAACGAGTATGCAAAATAATAGTATAAATCCAATTACCAAGTAGAGACTGTCGCCAGAGCTTTTAATCATTTATGGGGGACAAATATCCAAATATCTCATTTTGGATTGCAGCATGATTCACAAAACTAGTTTAATTGCTGCTGTAAGATATTTAACAAGTTAAGTCAGGATCTGGAATGAATTTGTATTTCCTCTCCATTTTAATTTTTTCTTTGTGGCTGGGAGGCAAGCAGAGTAATCTATGTGGTAAACAATATGCTAAAACACAAATTAAAATTTTGAAAAGATAAGAATAATGAAAATATATTTAAATCTCAAATCTAGAAACTTTAACATGTTAATGTGATTTAAATGTAACTTTTAATACTTTGTATTCAGATTTGAATGCATATCGACCTATACATGTTGAGTGATAAGTTTGTTCTTTTTTCTCCATGCTTCTTTCTCTCATTATCTTTTTGTTTGTATGTTTATTTAATGTTAGTTTTGTGATTGCCTATAATCAGTTGGCATAAGTAGAAAATACCTTGATGAGTACACTGTTCCTGGGTCACAACTGGTTTCCAGAGTGTAAATCACCATTGGCTACTTTTGGTTATGAAAAAGCAAGAAAGATAGATTAGCACCATTCGTCATTCTGATGACAGGGCTACTTGGATATGTAATTTGCGATCATTTATATTATTGTGCATTCTGTGGTTTAGAGATTTTAGTTTTGGAATGTGCCCAATTAGGCAATAACCATTTGCAATTAGGATGAAAATACTTAGATTTAAGTTTTTGTATTTAGCTTGATCTGTTTGTTGCCTTGGGGCTCATTGCACCCTCAAAGCACTGTGTTAATAATATGGAACCACAGTAAAGGAGTTTTGACGAGCCATGCATGATGACCTTTTTTCTATTTAATTAAAAAATAAGAGCTTCTGTCCATTCCTTACTCCACCCAAAGGTTTGGGCTTCAGAGACTTTTTTTGCAATTTCATAGAGTGGCAGTTCAAAAAAAAGAGCAGACAGAGAGCAAGGTGACTTTCTCAATTAGTTACATAATAGGTGATGTTTTTTTAGAATGCAAAAATGGGGAATGTATCAGCAAGCAGGGAAGAGCTCACTTAGATATTGTTAGGCTTGGAACAGGAGGATGCATGTTTAGGAAAAATGTATTGTTTTCCTAAATCTTTTAGACTCAAATCGTGCAAAACTACATGTGGGATCTAAAGGTATGAATCTGCTGTGTTTGTGAGGACTAATATTTTGCTTTACTCAACCTATATATACTTCTGCTTTAAAAGGGTGTGACAAAGACTCTGACATTGAATTTAGTTCAAAAAGGCTTTATTTGATTACCTTGTCATCTTCTTGTCACTTTCTTAGTTTTTTGCCTGAGGTGCTAAAAGATAAGTTGTACATCGTACAAGGCAAGGACTCAGTGATGTCAAGGCATGTACTTTACAGTACATAACCTTTTCTGCTCATCAAATAAATATGTCATGATGATGTTTCCAATCCTTTTCCTATAGCCACATCAGGTGTTTCATTATAAAGACTGGCCTATACCAACTGAAAGGATCATAAATGGCCATACCAGGACCTTCGAGCTATACACACAAGAGCTTTTATTTGCAGCAACTGGAATATCATGTCAAATCTATTGGTGTTGTAGATGATATTGTCAATTAAAGGTTGTCTCTCAAACACCTTCCTTTTCATAGAAAATATTTTCTTTCCTCAAGGTCTTCAAGGTTTTACTTTCCTTCATTGTGTTATAATGCTTATCATCCCTCGTCTGGACTACTGTAACATCCTTCTCTCTGGTATTCCACTAACCCGACTCTCTCCTCTACAATCTATCATGAATGCTGCAGCCAGACTCATCCATCCTTCCCACCACTCCTCTTCTGATGCATCTCTTTGTAGTTCTCTCCATTGGCTTCCATTTCACCATAGAATCAAATTTAAGCTCCTGTGCTTTGCCTTCAAATCCCTACACAATTATTGTCCCACTTACATTTTTGACCTGGTAAAAAAATACTCTCCCAGCCGCTCTCTCCGCTCCTCCAATGACCTACTAATAACTTCCTCACTCATCACACGCATGGATACAAGACTTCTCCAGAGCTGCCCCAACTCTCTGGAATGGTCTTCCTAGTCCGATTCGGCTTGCTCCTACTTTCTGCTCATTTAAAAGAGCGCTCAAAACCCATTTTTTTCAAACTTGCCTACCCGTCCTTTTCTGTCTTTTGAAACCACCACTACTTCCCACCACTACATATCTCCTATGCTATTGTGTGAGAAATTCCCCACCTACTGGATTGGAAGCTCTTCGGGGCAGGGTCCTCTCCTCCTGTATCACTGTCTGTATTAGTCTGTCATTTACAATCCCTAGTTAATGTACAGCGCTGCGTAATATGTTGGCGCTATATAAATCCTGTTTATTAATAAAAATAATAATAATAATAATAATGCCATTATTGCCATCTGACCCAATTGTTATGACTGGCTGCTTGTCCCTATTCCATACAAGTATCCTTTATAAAGCTGGGTACACACGTACAATATTTGATGTTGGAAAGGATCTTTCACGATCCTTTCCAACGTCTAAGGACTGCAAGATGCAGGAACAAATGCTGTACATACAGCACCGTTCTGCTCTATGGAGAGGGGAGGGGAAGAACAACGGAGCTTACTGCATCCTGTTAAGTTTCTGTCTACATGCATACACTCCAGTGATAGTTGCATGATCATTTTTAAACAGCTTTTCAGATAATGACAAAGGTAGATTAGGCCTGTGCAATGTGTGTTAAAACAGTCACTTATAATATTGTGATAACATAGTGGCACCACTGGCAGACAGGATTGGAGCTTTGTCATCCAGCTGATTATCATTACAGGATCACCAGGCATTATTATAAAAAAAAAGCTGAAAATTTCTTTTTGAAATTTCAATACACATTAATGCCTAAATTTTAATTATAGTTATTAGCTTCAGGTATAAAATCATGTTCTTGCTTCTACCCAGTATACATGATCTCTGTTCGGCACCCTTTATGGAGGCCTCTTCATTCTTGGCCATTTATCCTTATCATCTAAAACAGCCTTTGTCCACCTTTGTATCCCAAAGGAACCCCTAAAATGTTTTCAGATTTTGGGGAACTCCTGCTAAAACCAATTCATTAGGTGTCAGTGGTAAAAATGTTCTTTATATTATTGGTCGGTTTAAAGAATGTTTCTCTTACAGTGGCATTGTGAATGCGGCTCTTAGAAAGAGGAAGAAATCTAAAGAAAAAAGAAATGCTTTTAGAAGCACTATGATACACTATTCTTTCTGAAACTGGCATTAAATAGTAGATTTTTCTAATGGATTATTTGAATACCTGAACAAACAGTTTACATATGTTATTGTAGAAGAGTTCAATGGAAATCTTTGTAAGGGTATAGTTTTATAAAAATGTAATACATCTTTTCTACATTCCAATATATAACACACATAACATGCATTACAGAATGAAAACATTCCACTTCACTTATGACCAGAGGTGCCGAAGACAAAATACAAGTGATAGAATACTGAAAAAGGCATGGTGTTTTATTTGATTGGCTCCAGATATGTCTGGTTAAAATAAATCTATTTTAAGCTTTGTGAGGGTGGTAAAGTTGCCTCCCTGCAGTGGCTTTATGGGGGACTCTATTGAATTAAACTGTTAGGAAAGTTCTGGAAAAAAGCTTTTGATGCTGATATTGGCGAAGAGGTTGGTGCAGGAAAGTCAAACTGGATTTCTAACTCACAGGACTGTTAGACAAACCCATTTATGCACGTCATAAAAAAAAAACAGATCTATTAGCATAATCACTTATGTTTTTTTTGGTAAAAAGAAGAAATTGTCATTTTTACATCTTCATTTTGACCCAAAGGAAAAATACAGAGGGAGCATTTAAAATGTTAGGACTGACCATGGCTTTCCGTTCATGAAAGATGATGAAGAGTGGGTGTTAAAATATGTTGTATCAGACCTAAAGAATAACTTTATTTTCTGCTGAAGAGACCCAACAGCAAACAAATAACAAACCAACAAAAGATTAACACTTCTTAAGTAACGTATTTACTTAAAAGTCTTCTTTGTGTAGACAAGGATGACCCTAAGGCTGCTATTGGGCACCACAACTTTGGAAGGGATGTTGATATCCCCAACCAAGAGCTATTTCACGTGTCAAGGTACTTCATCCCCACCACAAACAGTAATGAGACACAAGAGGAGAGGGTAATGGCATGCAAGCAGAAGAGGGCTATGCTAGAATACTTTTATTGGGTCACTTCTATAGCAAGACTATTGTCTATGGGTAGTAAATATTTTCTCACACTTATAAGTCCCACTCATCAGCATGCCACCAGGAAGCATGGATTAAGACCTTACATGCCTTTTATTTCTATGTATCTGGGAATGTGTTTAGCAAACCTAAACTAAAAGTTCAATTTAGGGCTGTAACATCATCCTACAACATTCAACTTTAAACATAACCTCTTAAACACCAACCTTAACCATAACACCTAAACTAAGCCTCCCTAAACTGTTAACATTAACCAGATCCCTAATCCATTCCTCAACACTAAAGTACAACACTTTCTAGCCTACGTTCAGACCAGAAGTGATGTTGCGGTATTATTATAACTTTTTCATGCCAGTGACGTGCTGCCCCGAGGGAGATCTTCATGTAGCTTCTATATAGAATGAATGGGGGCAGCAGTTAATGGTACTGTATCTTACATAGCAGTACAGTGACACCCATTGTCAAATCTACAGACTCTGGTTCTTTAGGAACCAGCATTGTACTGTGAATGACCAAGAGGTGGGCAAAGTGTTGGAAGTTTTGTAGGATCACCTGATCCCAAGGCAGGTCTGAACCTAGACTTAGCTTATCTTTTACATGAAGGCAACAGTTCCATGCCAAAAACGTCCATAGTTCATGTCCAATTATCGAATACAACTGTCCCATGTAATAATTGAGTTTGTACAATGTAAAAAAAGCTTTTCACATGTTTCCCCAGAACTTTTCTGCCTATTAAACAGTTAACGCAATCACATGAAACAGAACTGAAGTGCTTAAAACTTGCTGTATGCAAAAGTATCGAAATCATTTTGCTTTTCTATTGAAATAATTGCTAGGGCTATTTAAACAATTATGTTTTTGTGTGGCGAGACAGATTTATGTATAATACATTTTGTTTCCATCATCAAGTAGTGACCTCTAGCAGGGGTTAATCTATGCATATCATTTGCAACTAACATCGCATTATTGTGTAACTTGCAGATGTTATATTATTCGATGCATTGTGCATTCATAGCTTGCTGGATTCACAATTATGCAAAACATAATAAGTGGAGAGCCTGTCTAAGTATTGTCCAGGTCATGTACTGCAAAGGCTCCACAGTACAGAGTACATTTTAAAACACTCAGCTCTCAATGGGCTTCTGTATAACACAACAAGGCCACTCTTTAAGGTTTCCTAGAGGTTTTTCTTTAGAAGTCATATGTGCACTTTTATAGAAGACGTAGCTATCAATCTCCTTTTTTTTTTTTTTAAAGGAAACATTTAAGACAGAAAGAGAGAGAAATATTTTCAATGACTATTTTCCCTTTTTTGTTCCACTCAAAAGATATTTAGAGACAATTTACAGAAACTGACTGTGTTGAAATTGTTGCTTAATGGGGATCTAGAGAATCATCATGAACTCTAGAACAGAAGGAGATACATAATTCATGAGATTGTAAATGTGTATAATACTGAAATTCATCAAAAGGCTCAACCTCAAATAAACAGCTTCAAATTGGAGATGAGCAAAACGGAATGTTTTCCTGTCCCAGAGATAAGTCTCATATTTTAGAAGACCAGGGAGTGTGCCGATTGCAAAAAAGAAAGAGCTGGCTTAGTTTGCTCATTGGCAGGGTTTGTGTTCATTTGCATGGTGTATGTGCTATTAGAACTGTACATTAGATCCTGCCGAATAGTTAATACATTCCAGCATGTCACTGAGTCTAGCGTGTGTGGGTGAGCTTGTCTGGATGAAACAGTTGATATGTTTTTGGCACTTTATGTGAAACCGTGTTGCAAAATTAGCAAGTTGTCTCTCTCGTCTTTAATCACTTACATACAATACATATTTATTACAAATGCTCAAAATGTGCTATTCTCAAAGGAGTTTGAGGCTTTTCTTATTTAGAAGCCTTTATAGGCTGGCATGTATATACCTATTTGCAGTGTTTATCTAATTCATCAATTTGTTTCACAAGTGTTTTCTGCCAGTTTTAGCTTTGTATTCAGATGTTTATTTATGCTGTATTAGGTGTAACTATGGGTGGGTGTACTGGGTTAGAAATTCATGCTGAAGGCCAAGAAAACTGTGTGATTACTTAAGAAAATATTTCAGGCAGGACAGAGTAATACAATAATAAATAAGTAAGTAAAAGCACACATATGAAAGTTGATATAGCAACAGGGTTAGGTATATGCAAAACTTTGACTTTACATTGATTAATATTCTTATTATTATTATGTATTTATATAGGATTGACTTTCTGTGCAACATTTTACAGCTTCATAGTTCTAATAACAGTTTCTCAGAGACATTTACAATTTAAAATCCCTTCCATAATGTATACATGCTAGAAGACTGTTGCCCGAGGTGAACATTCGTCTTGGGCAAAAATCTTGCATGTGTACAGTGGTTCCCACAATGTTGTTAATCAATCTGCCAGAGAAGATCAATCTGGGATGACTGCTGTATTTTTCTATGGAGGAGAGCACAACAGAATGCCCCTACCCTCTCTGTAGAAAAGTAGAGTGTGTGCTCTTTGGTAATTTTCATTGACAGAAATCTGACCTCTGTATAACATCTATTTAATGTACAGCGATGGGTAATATGTTGGCGCTATATAAATCCTGTTTATTAATATTAATATATAGGGCTATAGTCAGAGGGGCCTATTTATAAAGTGGTGATAAGATATCAGATACACACTACTTTGTTCACTTTATTTCTGATTACCACTTTTTTAAAGCCAGATTTATAAATGGCTATTCTATATTTTTTTATTGCTGGTGATTACTGGTATTGCTGGTGACCAAAACTTCCATTTACTTATTTATAGTAAGTAGAAAACACTTCACTATTTTGCATTTGAAAGTAATTTAAGAAGTGAATTAAATTTAGTGACAGAAGTACTCATTGCAATAGCAGCCAGACGTCTGCACACCAATGAAATAAAGTCAAGAAAACATTTGATGGTTATTGAATTTTAGAATACACAATATCATATTTTTAAGAGACAATATCCATGACCTGAAACTAAATAGCATAATATTATTGTGTCTGAGTCAACAGTAAGTCTTTCCCTGAATGTGGACTAGCAAATTATTTATTCCTTTGAGCTAAAACAGTAGATTAAAAAAATGCTCTGTCCTGTGAGTATAGTATATAAAACAGGCAGGAGGTAGGCAGCCAAGTATGTGACTGCATATAAAAGCAGCATATAGGAAGATGTGTTTATATGCAGGTTGTCCTTCCTCTTCTTCTAAGCTGTCTGTATAGGAAATAATGGGAAGGAAGGGTCACACGCAGCAGTGGTTGGTATTATTGATACATATTTAGATTTTTGCTATGTATATAGGATACATGCTGGCACAATAGACATTTCTGACACATGCACACTCATGGGCTATGATATTGATGATTAAAAGTAAATTTTAGCCAACACCTAACAGTCTGAAAATATATGCCCAACATTGCATCTTCCTCACATATACTTTAAAGCAGACCTATCACTACAACTTTTACTTTATATAGAAGGGTTGATAAAGACAGAATGGAAGTGCAAAGCCTCTGGGCTTCTCCTTCCGCACATATCGGATATTGGGCATGTGCAGAAAGAGCAACTGCATTCAGTCAACTGCATGCAAAGTTTTTTTTTTCTACTAATACAGCAGCATTCCCAATATTGTACCTGTGCAGTGCAAGGTCAGGTGATGTAGGCAGAAGAAGCAAGAAGAAGGAAGCAAATGACAGTGCTCACTCTTCCTCCGCACCATGATGAAGAAAGAAACTTGGACAACACAGGACCATCCATATCCATAGCAGCTCTTTAGTTCCGCTTTAAGTTCGGCCATATAATCTGAATAATAAAACTTTATGTCAACAGGATTTAAATTTGGTGTCAATGCCATCAGTTTAATATCAGTTTGCTTCTGGGTTTATTCAGAATGCACTGAAGTTGGTCACCTGCATCCACATGCATTTTACCTGCTTAACACAGAATGCAGAATACCAAAAGCCAATCAACACAAAACCTAAAAGTAATCAGACATCATAGGCAGTTAATGCATCAGTCTTAGAGATCTTCAAGCCCTCTTAGTCCCATAAAATCTTTGCAGTTGGTTATGTACCAATCCCTATTAAACATTGATAAATGAACAGTGTTGGGATTGTGCTTGCAAAAACAAATGTTACCACAACCTGGGATGAGAAATAGTGGTGGATTCTGTAATGTGAGAAGGAAAATAAGGAGAAAGGTAGATCTCCCATAGACATTGATAAAATGTATATTTAAGAGATATTCCAGCACAATAAGACTGCCAGAAGGTTTTTTTTTCTATTATATACCTATATTTACATAGATATGCAGGTCTATGTCACCCAAGAGTGCATGCTTGCACATTGATCAAAAACCTCTGGCAGTGACCTCATTTCTAGTTGTGTCAGGTAAACAGTAGAAATTGGATGTAAAAAGTGAACATGGCAATAACTGTCTGATGTCAGAGGCTATTTTCACTCATTTCTCCACAGTTCAAGTTTATTGTCAGTAAGTCAGCTTTTGTTCTTGCACATATAAGATAAAGAATGCACTTTTATGCCCTGCATACCGATCATAGAGTTTTATGACAAATGACCTCCAGCAAAACACACTCAGTACAATGCTCTTCAGACTTTACTGTAGAATTTACAGAGTTCAGCAGTTGATCATTGTCATGTTTCAGAGGGGCAGCCTTGCAAGGAACAATGTGATTCAACCTGTGTGCTACAAGAACACTAAAATAAAATGTGCAGCTTTTGTGTTTGTGCCATAACGTGTCATATTACCTCATCTATATTACCATACGGCTGTGTTGTATCTCTAGACTGTTCATGGACATTTTGCTTTCATACCATACATGTTTATATATCATGCTACAAATCTGCCATAAACAATGGCCATGAGTGGAGGATATACAGACACACACCAATGGAGGTTCTATTTTAGTGTAATAAAAATGTTATCTGACTGATGAGCTTTTCTAAAACTGGGTTGGCTTTGGGTTTTTACTAAGCAGCCATAGATATAACTAGTAATAAAAGTTTCCTGCTCAGACATTGATCTCAAGGGTAAAGCAGAACTATCAGTAAAAAAAATAAATACAAAAAAAATAATACTTACCTATATATGTGGAAAGCCTTCGATCCCTCCACAATCCTACTTGAGTTGGCTCTGCACTGTCCTGTCTTTCTTCTTCATATCGGCAAAGATTGGACACCAGGAGCCCCATCTTCTTATATTAGGTCCACTTTGAAGTACCCATAGGGACCACATGGGACTGCGCTGAACCTCATAAGCAAGAAATAATGGTGATTATCTAAGTTTTTGTCTCATCTCAATAGTTTCCTCTATGATAAATTAGTGTTGATATTAACGAGCTGTTTCCCAACCTTCTGGTTTAAATGACATAAAGACACACACCAATGCTCTTCAAGGATAACTTTAAATGAAACAATCAATCAAAAATAAGTTGGTTGCCTTAAACCTGTATGTCTGGCATGCCTTTCTTTAGGCCGGGTTTCTGTCTAGGGGTAACGTAAAACTACAGGTAGTCTGAATAATGAAACAAACCGTTTCTCAATGTTTTAATCCCTGGTGATTAACCGCATACATTTCCATCCAGATGATAGATAGACAGTCTTTGAACAATCTTTTACAGATATTGATCTAAAATTTAAGCTGTAAGTCCCAAGCAACTGATATAATTGATCTTTAAGGGGGATTAGCCAGGATCTTTTTAGTTCTATGAAGATCTTACATCATTTACTTCAATTGAAGATGCTGTTTGATATGTGTTCTTGATATTCATGGTATTCATTTGGATGGCTTTCTTTACAATGGGAAAAGACAGACTATGTAAATCTTTATTAAATAAAATAATAATAGATAAATATAAAATATATGAAAAGATAAGCTTATACAGCCATGTTTACAAGGAATGCAAATCACTTAACCTATTTTACTTGGTGGTGTGACCTCTGGCAATGCTCATACTTTGACATATACCCCACACTCCACACATACTTTGAGTAGATACCTCATGCTACAGCCTCGGGCACCGACATTCTGAGTCATGACAGCAGTCAATAAGTCAAGTCCAGGACTCCCATGTGACAGTTTTCAAAGGGATGTTGTGGCTTCTTCACCTGAATAAATGTCATTCATAAGTCTTCATTTCATGAAAGTCAGACTTCCAATAGGCCAAAACCATTAGTAGGAGCAAATCTCCATAAAATTTCTCAAATGGAAAATTACAGTGTTAGCTTTGAGGTCATTTATCAGGTTACTTTCATAATATTAAGGCTGTATTCCATAGAGATACAAATAAATGTAGCTCTGTGTTCAAAAATAAATATATGTTTAAATGCAAGCAATGTGTTTACTGGGATTTATTTTTAGATTTGTCTTGTAATCCATTGTATAGCAAGGGTCAGAGTGGAAAAGGAGAAGCAGCCAGTCGAACCAAAAGGTTGGCTGATATGGAACACCTTGTAATTGCCTACTAGACCTATGCAGTAGGCCATATGGGGGAGATTACATGTACTTTGTTACTGAGTATTACGGTTCTTGGTGGCTGGTACCTTGATCGGTAGCTTGCACCACAGCCCTGGTTCCTAAAGAACCAGTCTCTGCACATTTGACAGTTGCCGTCAGTCATTGGTACTGTACTGTACTGCTGTGGGGTCCACATATAATGTCCCCCCTAAGCGGTTCACTGGCATGAGTAAAGGGTAACTGCACCCCAACCTCATGGCTAGTCTAAACATAGCCTAGATGGACAAGATGTCAATCTCACATTGCACAGATTGATATTTGATACATTGGGTCTAATTTAATAAAGCTCTCCAAGGCTGGAGAAGATACACAAGGCTGGCGAGGATCATTCGGGAACCTGCATGATCAAGCAAACCTGGATTTGATTTCTTAAAAGTCATTTTCTAATTTTTAGCTAATGTTTTAAATCCTGGACTAGATCTATTCCAAGTTTGCTGGATCACCCAGCTTTACTGAAGAAAGTCTACAACCGTGGAGAGCTTTAATAAATTAAACCCATTATCTTTTTTTCCACTAAAGCTAACAAAAATTATCAAAAAGACTGTGCATTCCTTTAAATAGTAATGCAGACGAACAAACTCTATTTGAACTCTTTAAAATTTACTTCCCTGTCTACCAAAACATTTTTGGCTACAATGTAAAGAAAGATAAAGTTACACTTTACATCCAACCCTTTTTTTAAAGCAATTGGAGCAAAACATTAAGAAACCTTTGGAAAAATATAGTAGTATTTAGATCTTTGCAAGCAGACCAAAATAAACATAAAAGTTAAACATTCTTGGTGAGATATATATTTTGCTGTTTTACATTTATTTCAGGCAGGGAGTCTATGATAAAAAGAGTCTGCGTAAATGATTTCTGAAAATCTATCCTACCGAGATGCATTTTAAATTCCAATTAATGGACAAACAGCACATTATCATACGTTAATCAAACTCCAGTAGCACCTAATTTCTCTCCGCACAGTGGGCTAAAACTCATACCAAAGAAAAACAAAGACCTCATGCATATGTAGAATTAATGCTAAAAACAAAAAACAGTCCTGATTTTTTTTCATTTATGCTCAAGCTGATCAGGAACAAAAGCAGAATATTCATTTCAGGCAGCGCATTACAAATGTTGTTTGACGGAAAAGGTTTTTTTTTTTTTTTTTTTGGCAAAATGCCCTTTTGTAAATGTTTGTTCATGGAAAATGCAAGTTATAACACTTGTAACACTTTCATCAGCTTCCTGTAGGGAAAGTTTGTGATTATGTCTGTTATTATGAAGTCTCTGAAATCAACAGAGGGTTCCAATAGCATGGTTAACACGAAAGGGATTATCTATCTTATGAAGGCCAATTCACTTGGAAGTTAAAGTGTAATTAGAGTGTAACCACCGGCTAAGGGAGGATTTACAGCAACATGTTCCACCATTCACTGTGAGTCTCTCTCATAGTGGCGGATTAATACAAGCACTTAATATTAAACTAAAATAAGAACGAAAACCATCAAAATGAATAACTCCATGTGTTTACAACAGGCTGGAAATAAAAAGGCATTATAAATGAAATGTCAGTATATTCCACAATCTGGCATATAACTAATCCATAATGCACATGGAAAATCACTAGAAAATATTAAAGGAATAGAATCCCTGGAAAATCTTTAGCAGGACTTTGTTATTTCCTTTAATACCTGCCTAATGTTACTCTAAACTTCAAGCTGCAATCATACAACTCCCAAGTCTCATAGATCTTCTGTATTTGATATAAATATTGTATGTTTTGGAGCTTTTACAATGATGTGGATGACTATGTGACAAAGTGGGGTGCTTAAACAACCAATCACCATAATAATATTAATTTCTTTGTAATAATGTTTTTGACAGAACTTATTGAGGAGTAATGGGGTGCTGTGTATGTGATGCTTAGAGGGTGGGGGGCTGAATCTGTTGCTTTGGTCTTTCTCAAGCCGGCTAGCCACATGAATCGAATCATTAATTAACCTGTATTTATTTTAGTAGCTTACAGATGTGTGATATAAAGTATATTAGTAGCATTTAGCACAGAGCTTGCAGGTGAGATTCCTTCTCGCTAACCTTCCAAGTAACACTAATCCCCCCACAAGGGAGGATCATAATGAGGTTGTTTGCCAACAAGCTTTGGGCTTATGGCAATAGTCTCTATTTCACCTTCATTTGACCTCTGATATCCTTTAGAGTTTATTAGTGAGTACATTTGACCTGCAATTGACTTCCTTCTGACATGCATCTGACCTGCTTGTTTGCATCTGACATGCATCTGATCTGTAGGCATGTTTGGAATTCTCATGGACATATATGTAAATGCAAAACCTACTTGCAGCAAATAAAATCTCTCCATACAGACCTTAATACTATCACTTCCATTAATTAACCCTGTAACCATAATACTAACTCTCTGTTATTTATTCCCATACTAACTCTCTCTGTAAGTCTCTCAATAGTTCTCTGTTCCTGTAACTATCCCACTAGCTCCTATTATAATCCCTATATCACGGCCGACCAACTGTAGTCCTTGAGTGCCAGGATCTGCACATTTTTTCATTGTTCCTATAACACAAAGCAGTAGATGTAACATGATTTAGTTTACAAGGAATTAGAAAATTATGTTTTTCTATCATGACCTGTTTTTTACCCTCAAAAACTTGATTGGACTGTCCTGTCTTAGGGAGGGTTGGGCGTTGATTGTTTGCTATCTATTGTGTGTATGGACGTTCAGTGACTGTGGATTGTTCTGTGGTACACATTCCCCTGTACATGTCCCTTCCTGCATCGTTCAAACGATCGTATCTTGAGTGTGTACATTATTGGTGGATTATATTTGAACGATCGTATCGTTACAGCATGTACAGAATTGTGCAATATACGATCATTCAAAATAATCGTGCATAATCATTAATCGTTCTTTTTCTAACGACAAAAATTGCACGTGTGTACGTAGCCTTACACGAAACTATCTTATAATCTTTATACTGATTCTCTCTGTGACCGTACCGCAAACCCTCCCTATAAATCCTTACACAAATTATCTTTGTGACCCTATCACTAACCCTTCTTGTAAAATTTTTCACTAATTCTCTCTGTAATCCTATCACTAACCTCTTCTGTAACCTTCACACTAATTCTTTCTATATTACTATACCTAACCCTCTCTCTAACACTTACACTAATTCTTTCCATAACCTTATCACTAAACGTCCCTTTCACTAAGTTTCCCTGTAACCTTATCACTGACCCTCCCTGTAAGCTCCTATTTGCATACTCAATTCTCATAAAACATCTTTTGTGCCACAGCTTTACCAGTGCCATAGTGATATTGTTTCATACTGCTGATTGAAGCAAATTTTAAAGACAACTTTTGTTGTCTAATGTGTTTATATACCAGGTGCTCCCTGATTATATTGTCGTTGTTAAAATATACAACAATATATATTTATATTAAAAGAATGGTAATATAATGTGCAAATGTTTTGCTCAGATGAAATAAACATGTTTTTCCTGTTTAATGTCTGTTTACAGTGCTGCAAATTCATAGACATCACTTATAAATGTGGGATTTACCAAATTTCTGAAGTGCTGCTATGAAGGCGGCAGCTGGAAAATGGTTTTGTGCTCTGATGTTACCTAGGATCGATCTTAAGTAATTGTGATTGTCAACAGTATTCCACAGCTACAAGTCCAGCACTTCAGCAATAATATTTGTATGGAAAACTCTCCAGAAGAATATATAGATATGAACTGGGTATTCCCATCTCTACTCCTTCTCATATGTTCATTAATTGCTTTTTCCAGTTGAGGATCTCCAAATCTAAATTAAACACACATTTTAGTCATTTCCATATAAATAAGAAACTCTCAGCTTGTTGTCAAGTCTTGTCTGAGTTGAATAAAAATATAACTCACCTAAAATGCTAGATCTCTCCTCCTGGCTGCCTCCAAGGTGCAATTTGGGGTTTATGAATTGAAAGCTGTAATGACAGGCTTAAAGGATCACGTATGGAGCTGGCAATGACAGTATAATGATTGCAGCTGAACAAAGGCAAATACTAGTGAAATTGGCTAGGATTATGTTATTCTTCTTAATTATGACCTTATGTACTGATAAAAGGGATTACATCAAATGCTTTATTTTTGTATACCGCCCATTTCTGATTATTGGAAATTTCTGACCCTAAAATGCTGACATTACAGCATTTTTAAATATTTAGTTTTTAATATGATGTCTAACAAAATGAGGAAAAAGTATTTGTAGCAAATAATTGAAGTACATTTAAACCCTAATAAAATGAAAAAAAAAAATAGACACAGGTAAAGGGATTGGTGAATCATGCGTGTGCAAAGCATGTCAGCACAGCTGCCAGGGGTGCATGTGGCAGGATGACAATGCAGGAGAATTATTGAGAAACGGTGACAGGTAAAGTTTTTATGAGATTATATGAGTTGGGTTTATATGTACTTCACCACACATTAATAAATCATATTTTAGTGCTGGAATTCGGCTACTTTTATTTACACCTTAGATTAATGCTTTGCATACACTATGCAATTCCTTATCAATATTATTTCAAATCAATAATAAAATTACAAATATCAATTCTATTTTAGTACTATTATTTTTTTAGTACTATTATATATCAAAATTATCTTTCAACTCTGGTCCGACCAAATTTCAATCAATATACTTACCAAATATTGGACATGAAAATGATTTTAAATTTATTTTTTTAATTTATTTAGAATAAAGTATTCCCCACTTCTTCAGAGTTCCTCCTGTAAAAAGCTATGTGTTTGTCATTTACATTTTAATATTTTATTATTGAAATGCTTAGCACATTTTTTTCAGTGTAATAGTGTTTTTTTTTTTTTTGCAAGGTAATGCAAATCAGAGTTGAAATAAAGTGATCCAAAAATTTCCAACATGTAATTTTATGTGCTAACATGAAAAAAAGCTAAATGGGGAGATCATTTTTAAACTTTTGTACATAGGAGTTAATAAAGGCAATTAAAAATATACAAATCAAAGATCAGACACCTTGAATACATAACCGTTCTTTTGATTTAGCAGTGATTTGCATGACCCTAGGGCTAAAGGTTTTAAAGATATAACATCTGCCTGATTAAAGGTTTCAGACATGTCTGGCATGGGTGGGACCATGTATCAAAAGGCTTTAGTGCACCATTCAGTTTCTGTCGGTTAAAAGTGTCTGTTACTATCAGCAGCAAAAAAAAAAAAAAA
>NC_092860.1:128907925-128925761 GCF_032062135.1 Pyxicephalus adspersus | reverse complement strand
AAAAATTGCAAGTGCGTACGCAGCTTTAGATTGAAAACAGTGCTAGCAAGGGCTACTGCGTGGGGGAAATAAAGACATAAAATATAAACATGAAAAACTATTTAGCATTATTTTGTTTAAAATGCTTTTCCTACTTATTCTTTTCTTACTATTGTTTTAGTATTGTTTTGACCATATGTACATTTTGTGTTGGTTGAATTACCTAGTTAATATTGCTTTATCACTGCTACAACAAAATACATAGCTACAAAAGAAAAACAAATCATGTAGAATACAATAAGCATTGTGGATCCTGTGTGGTCCTTTACAGTTGTTATCACCTTTTATTGCTTCTGAAAGACATCACAGTATGACATCTGGTTCCCCATACAGCTATTCTCACTTTAGCAAATAGGTACACGTACTTTGTAGCAATTTTTGAAATAGTACAATAATGGCTTCAAAGCAAGAGCTGCTGGAGCGATTCTGTGTGACTTCTTTAGGTTTGTGTGCTAAGATAATGCACAGAACAATGATGATGTTGTTATGGGAGCATATACAACCAATAAAGAAAATATCATCTCTTATGTGATGTTGGAATTTGACTGATTCAAGTCACCTATTCAAAAATTAAAATGAAAAACTTTTCTAAGAACAGTTCCAAAAAATCATTAAAACTGTTAGTTTTTCCCTAGCTGATAATATATTTAATGTTCATAGGAGATGGGATAACAGGCGGTATAGATTATCTTAATCCTTTACATCCAAGGATTTGGGTTGTGGTGACTGTTTTCCTAAAGCCGCTCTTCCTGCCAACATCATTGTATACAATGCAGGACCTGTGGCCTCTTCTTGTCCTGCACTTGTAATGCCTGATTTAATAAAGCTTTCCAAGACTGGAGAAGATACACATTCATCAGTAAACCTTGGTGATCCAGCAAACCTGGAATGGGTCTGGTCCAAGTTTGAAAACATTTGTTAATAAATAGCAAAAGACTTTCGAGAATCCCATTCCAGGTTTGGTGGATCACTCAGATTCACTAATGAAAGTGGATCTTCAGCCTTTAGGAGGGCTTTATTAAATCAGGCCCATTTTATCAGTAAGATCGTCCACAGACATTCCAGTTCTAGAGAGAAGAGGACTGGACTGGACAGGACTGTATGTTAAGATATGTATATATATAGCACATATATATACATACACATACACATATAAGCAACGAATACGTTATCTATTGGTAGGAGCGGGTTAATGGTAAGAACTTTGGAACTGCTCAGAGTTTTCCTTTAAAGAAGAGCTCCAGTGTTATAATATACATGGTATACATGGTAGCACCTTTACATGGTAGCACCTTTATCTTTTAAATATTTAAAAATTAAGAAGGGATTGGACTATCCTCACTTGAGTCAACAACTTTGCTGACCATAGGCAGAATCTCCCAGAGAATGACTTCTCGAGATCATGTCACACAATGTAGCTGAAAGACTGCAATGGTGTATTTATTTTCTAACTCTTGTTTTATTGTTAGTGAAAGGAGAGAAAACTTAGGCTGTGAGGATTTTTCAAGTTGATGTAATAAATGTTCATAAGTGTCTCCTGGTATACTGCCAAATAGGCCAATTCTCAGTACGGCTTTGCATCATTCCATCCCAAGGGGGAGGGTTTGGGCTGTTGATGGACAGCCTTAATAAACAGACATTGACAAAAGAACTAACATTTTTTTTTTTTTAGTTTAGCCAAAGTGTAATAGAGATATTAGGTTTTTACTCTTTACAGAAAATGAAACTGTAAGACATACTCTTTGCAAATACTTGATATACACCTGATGGCAGAAAAGCACTGTCAGCATGGATTGTTCCTTTTAAGCATCTTTCACTATACTGTTGGGTAAATAGATTCTGGTCAGTTGTAAAATGATTATTAATAATAATAATAATAATAATAATAATAATAATTATTATTATTATTATTATTATTAATAATAATAATAATAATAATAATAATAATAAACAGGATTTATATAGCACCAACATATTATGCAGTGCTGTACATTAATTAGTGGTTGCAAATGACAGGCAAATGCAAATAGTGACACAGGAAGAGGAGAGGACCCTGGAGAGGAAGAGCTTACAATCTAAGAGGAGGGAGAAGTGACACACAATAGGAGGGGAGATATGGAGTGATGGGAAGTAGTGAGAAGAAGATGGGTAGGCAAGTTTGAAAAAATGGGTTTTGAGTGCTCTTTTAAATGAGCAGAAAGTAGAAGCAAGCGGAAAAAGATGAGGAAGACCATTCCAGAGAGTGGGGGAAGCTCTAGAAAAGTCTTGGAGCATGAATATAAATTAAAAGAAATGTAATGATGCTAATGCCAAAACCATGTATATATTTATCTTTTTATATACTCACACCAGACATTTATCCATAGAGGTTACGGGAATTATTTTAAACCATGCAACATAGCTTTGCTTATGCATTGATGTATAAAATATTTTTTGCAGATTCCATACATTTCAATAACCCTCTATCTTGACCCCCCTTCCCCCTGTTCTTTTCACTAGCAGAGAGCTACAGGCAGAGTTTGATGAACAGAAATGTGCCCTTAGCTAAATGCTTTGAAATCGATGTCATCCATTGATCTCTGTGGTTGCACAGACAACAGACCTCATTTTGTTTAGCCTGATGCAACATTTTTGACAAACAGATAAACTCCAACAACTTCCCATCAAACATGCAATGCAAGCTGGTTGGTTACATTTTACATCCAGCCCTTTCTTTCCTGTTAACTAGGGGTACCTGGAAAAGTCCTTGTGATACAACCATGAACCCATACAAGACAACAGTTGGAGTCTATATTTCATCTTAAGCTTTATTTTCTGCTTCAGATTGAGTGAGATAGTATTATATTCCTTTCTTATTGTTCAGCAGTCTCTGTCCATGTATTAAAATGCTTCTTTCATGCTGAGGGTACTGATGTAAGTTTTTGTGGTTAGATAGCCCTGCCTTCAAATATTCTTTGAATTCGTAAACTTCTATGTCCCCAATCCAGGGATATGTTGTCCATGAACTTTAGAAGTCATTGCCATATTCTTCCAAGCTGAGCCCCTCCATGCTGTGTGCATCCTCCATTGGATTGAATAGTTAGTGCCCAGAACATTGGTGGGCCCAGATTAGAATATTTTGTCCAGCAGCTCTGCAGAAGTTTGATATTGTAGATATTGTAGAAGGGATTTGAAGCATGGGAATGTATAATATGTGACTGCACTTAGGAGTAATTTTTGATGGCTTAAAATAGGTAAAATAGGTTAGTAATTTTTTTTAATTTTTTTAGTAAAATAGGTTACTTTTTTTTTTTTTGCATTTTTGTGGCAAAAAAAAACTAAAAAGTATAAATACATGTTTAAAATAACAGCAAATAAATAAAAAAGTAAAAAAATAAATATTAAAACACAAAATAAAGAGTAAAAAAATATATATATTTTGCTAATATTAGTATTTTTTACTCATCCCAAGTAAAAATCATATCATTTATATAAAAAATTATTTTATTTAATTTCAATATTTTCAGAAACAAATGCTGGATAGTACAGTACAGGAATGCCAGTGAATGTATACAGGTTGGGCTGTTCTAAATGGTAGAGATCAGTTGTGTCTGTACAATTCTCCAAAGCGTTACATTTTATCCATACAGTGTCAGTGAGAAATGGCAACAAAGTAGTACAAATCTCATTACAGTTATAGATTTAGACTTGGAATATGAACTGAACAAACTGAATTTGTAATGGGACCTTCTTTAAATTTCCCTTAGCTTTTTGTCATTGATGAATGCATATTTGTGGTAGGGGAGCGGTGAATGTTCAGTTTCGGGATGACCTGTAGATTACAGCTATATTAAAAATATTGTTTATTTTAGGCTTACTAAGTTTAAATTGCTGTTTCTCCCATTTTCTCCTGCTACATCGATATGTTACATTCTTCCCACTGAATGACAGCTTATGAAAACAAATGCTTTCTTCAGTTCGACCAGCATAACATGATTGCCTTGGCCAATAACAAGATTGTGTTGGTTCATAGTAATTTGTTAGTAGGTGTTATTGATCACTGTATCAATGACATTTTCAGTCATGTGTTATTGTCCTGTGGGTGTATGATGAATTGCAGTAATGGCTGTGAATGTCCAGAAATATATATATATATCCACAAAAGACACTTCTTTTCAACATTTAAATTGAGCGGTTAATTTTGAAGCTGTTTATTAGGATATAAACCATTTATTAAGGGCCCCAGTGGCTAAGAGTTCCAGACATGTTTATTTTAATGAATTGATTTTTGTAATTTCTGTACTCTGGTTTGTATTATGGTAGTTTATCCTTCATATAGAAATGATACACACGTTTCATTTTCAGCAGTATCTATTTAATATAGGATTTTCAAGCAGACTTGTTATGGTTATTAAAATCTAGAACAAATCCTGAATATGCAAAGGATGATTCAGACCTGGAGAAGAATAGGGCCGCTTTTTTAATAAGTAGCATGGTGGACATCACCTGTAAGGTTAGCTTACCTGAACTGAAATGGATTAGATTTATTTACAAGAGTTCTTAAGGAGATATGATGTGTAACCTTTTATAAATACAATATTGGTCCATTGGGTGAAATCAGTGTAAAGTTGCTCACTTTAGTGTAGGCACAGAAGACACAAGGCTTCTCTTTACAACTGGAAGAAAAGAAGCTGAAAGTAGAACTCCAGCAAAACACAACCAGATTCTATTAAGATACTATGAAATATAATAACAAAGCATGATTTGTAATATTCACTTTCAGTCTAGATCTGTGGTATGTGTTCCATACTTCCTTAGGGTTATGAGACAGTAATTTCAGGTCAAAACCAGATGGCTGCTTTCAAAATCAATGTATTGGTATTTTCATCAATATTCTGCATACATGTATGTCTTTATATCAGCCTAGAGTTCACCTTCAACCTCCATGGATAAAGTATTTTACAGTAAGAGCTGTGAAAGTGTGGGTTCAGTTAACTCAACAAATGCTTTACCAAAGATTCAGTACATGTATATTTTATATGCTCAAATCTTAATAACAGCTTTGCCTTACTGTTAGTTATGCATCTCATTACGTCTCTACTCATATTTCTACTTTATTCTGCTGGTATTTAAATGCAATCAGCTTTGTGTTGTTTTTGGACATAGCGTCATCTTCATCTCTCATCTTTTATTAAACCAATTTTATTTGAAATATTAGTATGGTAATGTAACCAACAAAGCCATAACAGTAACCTTCAAAGGCAATGTCTTTGGTTTTACTGCTGAGAAAAGCCTACACTCTTCTTAAGTTTAACTAGGTGTTGATTGGCAACATTTATTCTTTCCCTTGGGGATAAATGCGTTCATTACATAGACATTTATTCTTCACCTGAACCAAAGTGTATTTACCTGGCAGAAATGAGGGAGAATTGAATATGTGTGTGTGTTGGGCTGGATCAACAATATTAATTTTCACTATTCTGAGTGTATATATATATATATATATATATATATATATAATTATTCCTCCAGTATGTACAATGTAAAGGTTTAGCTGTTCATCTGGTCATTATCTGTATCTTCCTCACTGTAGATATGTTTGCACAATTGTCTATTCTGCAGTGCCATGGAAGATGATCACACTGTTTAAATCATTATTAATATAAATAATAATTTTACCATACCAGTTAAATACATTTCTTATCAATCAACATGGTCAGCATTGGACGGTTTAGCCTCTCTAATCAAAAATTTGAGGATTCTGGTTGAAAGGTTGATCCTCCTTTATGATGACACTGTTTAGTCAGCAGGATCTGTCATAATTCTTAATAGTCAAATTATCCGAGCAATTCTTTTGAAGTGGCAGCTTTAGGAGAAAGAGGACAATTGACTGACACACATTCTTATACATAAAGACTGCTGTAAAATGTAATTTTTGAAAATGATTTGCATGCCTCTAGATCTAAAAATCATTTTCATTTTTTTATTTATACATTTTTTTTGCTGGGAGCTACTTCTTACAAATTATATGTACCCCTTAGCTATGGCTTTACTTATATAGCAACAGAGTGTTACCATGTCATCACAGCAGCATGGCAAATTAACACATCTCAGTGTTTTTCTGATGATACAAGTTGCTTGAAGCAAGGTGTGTTGTTTCATTGATCGTCTATCTTGTCCTATGGAAATTATGGCAATGTTCATGTTGTTTTCCTTGAAAACACTACTTAAATATTAGCTATTTTATAATCCATCACATGAGCTTTCTATGTAATTGTCTCCTTTTCTGTTGTGTTCTTTTTCTGCTCAATTTATCAGATGTGTTCCAGACCGCTATTTCTCATTGCTTGGGTATTTCATTATATATTATAAAAAAAGTAAAAATATCTTTTTAAAAACTTTTTTGAGAACATCTACATCTGCTAAAGTCCAAGATAAGTAAAAATAAAATATAGCTATCAGCAAGGGGTCAAACTAGTGCTTCTAAGATATTAAAATAATCAAGCATAACCTTTCCCAAATGGTTAACATACTGGGAATGATTTTGGCCTTTTGAACAGTTTTCTCTCCAGCTGCTTTCATTCTTTATGTAGAACATATAATTCATAGAGGAATATGCATGTCACCAGGTTATTTCTATCTAATCAACAATGAATAATATAACTTGTCTGACAATTGACCGACCCACCTGATGGACCTTACAGTGATCAGGAATAATCTTCTGCACTGATTTGTGTCTATATAGAATGCGTATGCTTGTGGTTGCATTTGTGGTGGGGTTGCAGTGTGGTTGTGTTCTTGAAAGCAGTATGTTGCTTCTCGGCATGCATTTCCACCTCAAGTGCAAGGGTACCGCATGCAGCGTATCCACCTGCAGTGTGATTTATTCTTACTGAGCAGCAGTTTGCTATGTGCCTTGAAGCAGCTAACTGTACAGAATAATATAACTTGTGTGACTATTGACTGACCCACTCGATGGACATCACAACTGTTAGGAATCACAATTCTTTGTGTCTCTGTAGAATCAGGTTCTCACACTTTATAGATTGAAACTTTTGGATTATGTTAAAAATTGTTTTAAAATCCTATTTATCCCATCTCACCTCTCTTTTATCCCTCAGTCTACTTTTACAATTGTATTTTCCATATTTCTTTCCTTCTGAAGCTTCTAGAAATAAATATCCCATGATATTTTCCAAATCATCCTTTAGTTTTGTGGGAATGGCAATATTTGCTACCTTGCCAACCCCATTTCTACAGTATATCAATTAATACCTTAGGTTCTATACATACAAGTGTCTAAAGGTTCCATGCATCTGTGAGTATTTCTAAACACTAAGACCTTAACCGTGCTCCTAAGCGCTCCCTCGCTGGTTGGGAAACATTTTGTCTGTATGTTTGCATAAAGTTAGGGTTTCAACATGGTTCTTGGAATCAACATGTTGCTTCTGGTCATGCGGTTCCTTTTCCCCACTGCATTTCTACCATAAGTGCAAGGGTAATGCCTGGAACTCCATTCATCTACAGTGTGGTTTATGTCTCCAGGGCAGTTTGCTATTTGCCCTGGAGCAGAAAATTGTGAAGTCTGAAAGAGCTCCAAGAGTGAATTAGTTTAGTGATGGGAAGTGTTAATATACAAGAGTGTTCAGCTAAGTGTTTGCCTTAAAAATAACAATGCCCACAGCATGTATGAATCATTGACTGTATAGCATAGTTCTTTTAGTGCCGCAGATTAGTGGTTTAAGGTCCAGAGAGCACCTCTCAGTTGCACACATTGATTATATTTAGAACATCCTGGATCTTCCAAACCCAGGGAACTCTTTGTGAAAATAGAGGCCACAGTCTCTGTGGTCATGTTCTGCTCCTTCTCTTCCCACACTCATTTTCTGAGTAATACCTAATGTTCATTACCACATAGTAGACTCTTGGTGCTCCGAATATAATCTGAGAATGTTAGCACGTAGCTGGATGTGCATCATAGCTCTCTGATACAACAAATCATAAGGTTTCATTATATGTGATATTATATATATATATGTATATATATATATATATATATAATTATTTATATGTATTACAATATATATATATATATTTGCATACAATTGTTTCCAAGTTATAGAGTTTCATTTAGAAGTTTCATATAGAAGTTTACAAGCATTTTAAATAAGAAAGTAACTGAGATGTTGCTAAGTGATTAGACGTGGAGCACTTTAGACAAAGGCATTGATGGGCGGATAAATTAACATCTAATTGACAAAGTAAGTGAAAAGAGAAGTAATAGGTGAAGAAAGGAAGGTAATAAGAGCCTAAATGCTATAAACACCAATTTAAATGGAGCTCTTGAGAAAAATAGGTCAGAAGTAGTAAATATAGTGTGAAGATTAAAAAAAAAAAAAACTATAGTAAATGTAGACATTACCTTAAATCATTAGAAAGAGATTTTAAAGGAGACATATGCTAGGAAAATGTTTTGCCTATGATTGAGATTATCTTCTGAAAACTCTAGTGACTCAGCTGTCACACTAATCCCGAACATGTATACAGGTGATCACAGGAGTTTAAGAATATTTTTTAAAGAATTGTCAGCCATTTGGACTTCATTGGTAGCAGGAAATTCACAAGATTCTCAAGCAATGGGACAGCTATAATTTTTATTTGAAGATGATAAATGGTGATCCACAGATTCCTCTCAGGAGGTATGAACATTTGCTTACTATATGGTAACAGACCCCATTTACACTATACATTGTATAACGGTGACCCAAATGTCGCCTTCTCTGGTTTCTTCTTACCCTACTGACAATTATATAGTCTCATTATTCTTGAATAAAACCATTTTAGTGACATTATTTATTTGTTTCTGTACTTTTCTGGACAAGGCAGGAAAGGCTGAATATAATAAACAAAAGGGAAGGGCCAGGGGCAGTCAAAATGGGAGATACAACTCTTTAAGGTGTTGGATGTCCATCAGCCAGAAAATAAAGCAAGGTCTATCTGACCAGTTGTATTGCATGCTATAAGAAGCTGTGTGGAGTGAATTATGAGAAAGCAATTCTAGTACAGAAATTAATCTTGTACAACTCTACAGGACTGAAGGTAATGCTAGAGATCATCTGCGCCCAAACTGCAGACTATTTACATATTCCTACCAAGCTTTAAAACAAGGCATTCCTGACCCAATATTATAACATGAAGGTATTCTCTAAGACAGGGGTGCCCAACAGGTGGATTGCGATCTACCGGTAGATCGGTAGAGCCCTGCCTTTCAATATAAACTCTACCGCGCACAGGAGTTATCAAGTCTAAGTTTTTATTGTTGGTAGATCATTTTGACTTGGTCATTTAAAAAAGTGTGGGCACCCCTACTCTAAGATCTCTAAGACCATTTACAACAGGTTTTTATCACTTTCTAACAGTTTAGAAATACCTGTTGGTTGTTTACATTAGAAGACTTGCAGCAAGATTCTGGTTCAATAGAAAGTGCATGCCTTCAAATGTTTACAGATATAGGGGTCAGGGATGGTTTGTTTTTAAGTGATTTTACAAAACATGTTCTGGTTCAGAATAAGTAAATAATTAAAGATGCTTTTCTGGGCACAGGTTTATATTATTAAACAAAATTTTTTTAGTGCCAACATATTAAGCAGCACTGTACATTAATTAGGGGTTGCAAATTACAGACAAATACAGACAGTGACACAGGAGGAGGAGGAGAGGACCCTGCCCTGAAGAGCTTACAATCTAGGAGGTGAGGGAAGTAACACAGGTTCACTTTAGTTCACATTAAAACTTATATAATCATATGCTTGACTGTAGTGCAGCATAACATATGGCAAATGCTTTATGGTGTATTGCAGCACAGACACTTTGTCTTCTACCTGTTCCTGTGCCTGACAAATTCAGTGCCATTGTGGCATGAAGCAGACCGGTTCAGTCCTTCTTAATTATGATGTGCTGAAAAGATACTCTTTCAAAATTCAAGAATAAAAGTTCCTTCACCTTTTGCAAATGTGTCAGGAAGTAATGGTGGTCATAGCACAACCTTTGCAAGTATTGTGCTTGATTTGATCATTGTGTGTGAAACTGGGCAAGGCGCAGGTCATGTAGAGGTTCTCCAGAGAGGATAGAGGAATCTTTGAAGTGTCTGAAATAATCATTATTAACAGCATTTTTCCAACACCTTGTAAAGTTTCTGTGTGAGCTGGCAGTGATTGTTCTGTTTCTATGCAGAAAAAGGAATGATGCTATCACCCTTTGTGCACTACATTTAATCAAGCAACCAAGCAACTTCCACTAGAACAATTGTTAAGCCGCATAGCGCTGATTCAAGTTTTTCAAAACAACTTTATTGATCCAGTACAAATGAGGACACTCTACCTAGGCAACCCAACTGATGTGTTTCGCCCCCCTGTTGGTGCTTAATCGTAGAGCAATGTTACTCCATTATGTTTAAAAATTGTATAGGTCTACAAAAACTGATTTAGGAAAAATAAATCAAGCAAGGTTGTGACCCTGAACTGGATACATTGGAAGCATATTTCATTCGACCTAAATACATTTGTAAAGTGAGCTGCAAAGCTGTTCCTGGTCACACAAAGATCTTATTTTCTGTGTTAGGGCAACAGAATTTATTAGCACCTGTATAGTTTCCTAAAAAGTATATAGAAAACATATATATTTAGTTACATAGACGCTCACATTGAGTCATCACAGAATAAGGTTTCTGCAACATAATGATGGAGTTGTGTTTTGTGGTCCTTTCAGACAGTGGGAGTACTGGGCTGAGTTCTTTTTTAAACACTCTGCTTAAACAAGCAATGAATATTTTATTGATCTGTAGAATTTCATTGGCATCTCTGCATGCCTCTTCCGTACTGACATTCCTCAGCATTCAGATTCAAGAATTATTTGTAGAGCTATTGCTCCTGTGCGTGCTTTTATATACACAAACACACACATTCCTGAACCACAAGTCATATTTCTTATGGTTGTCTTCAGATAGCATTTCTACACATTTGCAGGTGTCCTCGGTGTCTTGCAGTTAAAGTATATACTAAAATAAAGACAATTTCCATGTGAATGTGGAAGATAAGAAAACAAAGCCAAGGTGCTTTTTGTTTTTCTAACTTTGCCAGTGTACAGATTTGTAGCTAATATATACAAATATATATATATATAATATTTTACTGTGATGTAGGCTCTGGCTACTGTCTGCTGGTAATCAGCACTGAAAAGTTCAATTTAAAATTCAGTGGTGTGTTGCACAATTATGGGCAGGTGACAGGTGAATTTTAACTAGTGAGCTTTACCTAAACAGCATTCGCTGGAAGATGATATAATGTAGATTTCAGCCTGTCCTGCTGATAAATATTTTTTAAAGCATCATGAACAGGAATGAGGTTTCTCCTCTATCGTTAGAATATTAACCAGCAAGGTATGAGACAGATACGAAAATTCTTGAGTATGAAATAAATTAGTTAGTCATCTATCTAATATCTATCAAGATTCAGAGAAATATCCAAGAGGACTCAGCGAAGGAGAAAATGGATACTTAATTTCACATATATTGGAAACTCATGCTCCATCAAGCTTAAGGTATTCTCCTACCAAGTAAGGTTCAGTACAAGTCCTAAGAATAAATCTACTTTCCACACGTCTACCTCCCCGTCATTTAATCACACTCTTACGAGTTCATTTTACCCTTCATTGCTTTTTTTTCTTTAAAAAATACCAAAAAGCTTCCATTGTTTTGCCTTTAGTATAATAGGCTGCTACGTCCTTTTGTAATTTAAAATGTTAAAATCTTCCTGAATTTTATTTTTATCAGTTCAGCTTGGGTGGAGGGGTTATTTAATAAAGCCCAGTGATCTGTAGTTATTCAATAAAAACAATATTTCAGCAGGAAGCAGGTCAGAGCAATGAAAGGTAATTTATATGAGTTTTATATGTGTAACTGCCCAGTGCCAGTTAATTTAAAAAATATATATTTGGGTCAATTTGTGTTTTTCAACTACAACAAGCTTGATTTGCTACTGATGAACTACAAATTATAAGATGACTTATAGGCATATTTTGGTTATAGTAAAGGGCACAAGTGTTCTCCACCAATATACAGCCAGATCCATCTTTTTTGTATTGACTATACCTCTGCCAAGTTTGACTCCATGCGTCCTATTTTGTCCATGCTCCCAAAGCAAAGCATAGCAAGTACATAATAAACTTGTACCCATATTTGAGTAAAGACAAGTCAATGTGAAAAGCACTTGGAAAAACTTTGGTACCTTGGCACCTAGCTTCCTTTGCAGTGTTGGATTACTCCATAAAATAGCGTTGATGCCAGATGGGAACTTTATGTTTTTAATTGATGAATACATTCATAGTGCCATAGAAGAAAAAAAAATATTCTTGCCAACTGTACTGTACCAGTTGTACTGTATCAACTTTACTAAAGTATGAATATTAGAGAATGAGGAGGTCCTTAATATTGATAGCGCTCATTCACCTATTTGGGTCGGTGATCTAGCCAAAACAAGCCCAGTGCTACTGACAGAAAAGCAGTATGGTTGCTCAGTGTCTAGCTCTCTGGCCTTTGCCGTGCTAGGTACCAGGTTTGAATCTTGGCGAGGACAATATCTGCAAGGGATTTGTATGTTCTTCCCCTGTTTTCATGGGTTTTCTCTGGGCTTTCCAGCTTCCTCCCACATCCCAAAGACATGAAGTTACGTTATTTTACTTCCCTTCAAAATTAGCCATAGTCTGTGTTAATGACTTTAGTATACACATTAGATTGGGGGTCAGTTAGTGATAGGGCTATGGATGTTGTAAAGTGCTGTGTGATATGTTGGCGCTATGTAATCATAGTAAAATGTTACAACAGGAAGGTATTTGTAATACTAATCATAACTGCTAAGCAGCAGGGTTGATGTAAAAAACATACAAGACAGGGAAGTTTTTGGCCATACCAACCAATAGGATTCCAGTTGACATGTTTCTAGAACAGCCCAGAGAATAAAACAAACATTTGACTGGCTTCTATTGGCAACAAGTTCACCAATCTTTACTCTGGAGGCCGAGTATGCTAACATTGACATTATCAAAATTTTATAAACAGCATACAGTGGATTTAGATTGCCTCATTCATTCTTTACTAGTTTGTTAGAATTTTCAAAAGACTCGATATGATAATCCAATTTTCTAGCCAAATTTAGGCTCACTTTCCAGAATATACAAGGCATGCCTCGGGTATTGAAAAACAATTGGAACTGTAAAAAGTGTAGCTGCAGCAAAGGTAGACTCATAAAATATATATGCAGATATTTTTAGATGAGGCTGGATACAGTGCAGTGAAAATGTTAAGCATGAAATGTTATCATTAGGAAACTGAAAATTTGAGACATATAATTGTAAATTAATAACATAATTGTGCTAATCCATTTTCTTGTCTCCTGTAGTGAGAAACAGTAAGAAATACAGTGACAGTAATTTTGATTAGTAATTCATTTGACTAGTTTGCTCAAGAATATTATTCAAGGATATTTTTATGTATAAAGTCAGTTTTAGCAATCAGCCTATCTTTAAGATGACAGAAATGAATGTGGGTATTGATATCAGGTAGTTCCTATGCGTTTGTGCGGGAGTTACATCATCAGCCTGCCCAATGGGTGAAGAAGAAAATGGCGGATGTCTAAAAAGAGTTAAATGATTTCACTAGAGTAAAGCAGACCCAAACGTATGTGTATTTTGCATACATGCAAGATGTGGCAAATGCTGGCCACCCCTATCATGGTTTATTCTGCTTTATTATGTAAAAGGTTACAGGTAATTTTAGTGATTAGGTTGAAATCTACTGTATGGTGCACTTGTGCCCAAACTGTGGACATCAAACTAGTTACATAATCATGAAGCTAACCTCCTCAGAACTGTAAAGGTGAAATGCTTTATTAGGTCAAGGAGCCAAGTATATTGGATTTTTATATACCACTCTCTTTGTAGTTGGCATACTCTTCTTTCATGACAAAGGTATCCCGTAACTTGCCTGTAAGATATCCTCCCCCCCTTAACCACCAAACTATTAACTCACCCACTTGCCAGCCCCCTCCCCTTTCCCCTTAACCAACCTTTACCTTAAATAAATACTCCACACCTGAGCTGCGTTTAAAATGGCTGGCAAGCAGCCGTTTATTTACAAACATAAACCGATATTAATATTCATAACTTAACATACTCATTAACATATTAATTAACCAACAATAAATAACATTTAAATAATATTTAAATAACATTTAAATAACAATTAAATAACATTTATAACCTCATTAATATTAAACCTCCTATCCTCTAAACCAACCTATCACTTTAAATTAACCCTTTCATGACCAACCAATTTTCAACCGACTAGATTGCAGGCCCGGAAGGTAAAGTCCGCCACGCCACCACAGTTCCAACACCACCAACCACCAAGCCAACCTGGCCCCCTAGCAGCACAGCACCACCTCAGGGGCATCCACCAATCCACTTGCCATAAAGGGGGGGATTACGCCACCACCTTGGGTGTGTCCCCCAACCATAATTAACCTAGAACTCTTACCTTCCACCAAGCCTCAACCGCCACAGCGCACGGTTGGGACTCCTCACATCCGTGCGCCCTTCCACACCCGAATTGCTCTGTGTATGCCATCTTGCAACCCCAAGCACCACAAGTCTGTGCCCACATCATTCAGATGCACCCCATCCTGTCTCAAAAACTGACCATTATCCTCCTCCAACTCCCGGTGTCCCACAACCACACCCCCATTTCTCGCCACAAACCTCCCCACTTCTTTATTAACCTTGATCCTTGCTTTATTGATTCCCACCACAGACCTAGCCCCCCTCCACACTGATCTGGCCACAATGTCAGACCATACAAAAACTGTCCCAGGGAACTCCACCTGCAATCTAAGGAAATCTAACCGCACATCCCTCACCAAACCCTTCATTGCTCTCTTACCCAAATCATTCCCTCCGGCGTGCATTACCACGACGTCCGGTGCTCTATCCAGCGCTGCACACCTTCTTATCTCAGGAACCATCCGACTCCAGAGCATACCTCGCACTCCAATCCAGCGCACCAGGGCTTCCGCCCGTGGAATGCCCAACTGCCGACCATCCGGCCGCACCTCAGCCCGCTTGGCTCCCCACCACACATAGGAATGGCCGACAATCCACACCAAGCAGCATGCAGAACCTAGAAAACAAAATTTTGAAAGAGCAACCATTCCAAACAAACCCCAACCTCCCCAACGCACCCCCACAACAACCACAAAGCAATATCACCCACTTACAACAAATGAGGCCTGACATAGAGCCGAAACCTGTTGGATTCCCACCTGCCAATCCTCTTAATAACAGCGTCCCCTAGCCCCCACCTAGCCGCTTCAGTAGCAGCCCCAATCCGAAAGGAATGAGAGGAAAAAGACTCCCCGGCTTCCCCCAACAACCTCAAACAATTCTTAAAAACAGCAATAAATTGAAAACGAGACAGAAAAGACCCATCTTCATGCATCAGCAAAGGACCCTCTCTTAAACCCCGCACTCTCAGCAAATCCTCCACTGCCATTACCGGGCAGACCCCGGAACGTCCCCCCAACTTGAACACCCTCACCAGTAACCCCTTACCACTCTGGTCCGTCTTAGAACGCCGAATCCACATACTCACCTCCTCACCTGAGCACACCACGTCCTCCACTAAAATCCCTCCCGGTCTATTCCTGGCCGGGCTGACCAACTCGCTAATCCTCATTGCCCCAAAAAATGCCAACAAAAACGCCCCTTTGAACAACACCCGCTCATACTCATTCCTACTGACTATATACAGCTGACCTATCAGCTTCTGCAACAAACCAAACGAGACCGGCCTCCTGGCATCCTGCACCTTGCGCCCCCTTTTATAACCCTTCAGAGCCTGCCTAACAATAAAATCTTTGGTCACATCCCTCCACCCTTTCCACTTAAACCAAAAGGCCATCCCAGCCAATAACTTAGTAACCACTGATACCGACACCCCCTTAGAAAACTCCCGCACTTACCAATACAACAATACATGCACTGCATCAACTTCCCTATCACCCACCCCCAAAAACCTGCACAAGCCCTCCCAATCCTTCCATACCGCCGAGTAAGCCCTCCAAGTGCCCGCACTCACCGACCGCTGCAGCCAACCTCTTACCAGCCCAGCGCTATGCCCCACAACTGACCCGGACACTGGCAACCGAACTGCTCCGCCTCTGGCGCCACTTCTCGAAATCTGTCCCACTGCAAACGAGACAAAGCATCCGCTATAACATTACACACCCCTGGAATGTGCCTTGCAAATACAAAGATATTATACTGCATACATCTTAAAACCAGATGCCTCATCAACCTCACCGCAGGTACCGAAGACACCGAAAATTTGTTCAGCGCCTGCACCACCCCCAAGTTGTCACAATGGAAGCGCACTTTTTTGTTAGCCAACTCCAATCCCCACAACTCGATCGCCACTACAATAGGAAACAATTCCAGCACCACCAGGTCCTTCACCAGACCCCCTGTCACCCAGGCATCTGGCCACACACCTGCACACCATTTCCCTCCAAAGTAGGCCCCAAAACCTGCCGCACCTGCCGCATCCGTGAACAGCTCAAGATCCACCGCCTCCACAGGCCCTTGGAGCCACAATGCTTTACCATTGAACGATTCCAAAAAGTCTTTCCAAACTACCAAGTCCGCCCGCACCTCCCTAGTCAGTCTAACATAGTGGGACGGTGATCTCACCCCTGCCGTAGCCGTTGCGAGACGCCTGCAAAATATTCTGCCCATCCTAATCACCCTACACGCAAAATTGAGCTTGCCCAGTAGGGATTGCACTTCCCGCAGGCGCATCTTACGCCGACCACACGCCCTTACCACCTCCCCTAGTAAATCCACCAACTTCTCCTGCGGCAACCGACTCTCCATGGCTACCGTGTCCAGCTCAATTCCCAAAAAGGTCAAAACCGTCCTCGGGCCCTCTGTCTTATCTTGCGCCAACGGAATCCCAAACTTCTCTGCAATATGTTCCAACGTCGCCAGCAACACCCGACAAACCGAACTCCCCGCCGGCCCAATCATCAGGAAATCATCCAGGTAATGGATGATTGAATCCACCTCCGCTACCGACCGCACCACCCATTCCAAAAAAGTGCTAAACTTTTCAAACAATGCACAGGAAATGGAGCAACCCATCGGCAAACATCTATCAACAAAGTAAGCCCACCCCCATTTACAACCCAGCAGACGCAAGCACTGCGGGTGCACCGGTAACAACGGAATGCTGCCTCAATATCTGCTTTAGCTAAAAGAGCCCCCCGCCCATATCTCCTCACCCAAGAAATTGCAGCATCAATGGACGTATAAACCACTGAACAAGCTTCAGGCTGAATCCCATCATTTACCGATTCCCCCGGCGGAAAAGATAAATGATGAATCAAGCGAAACTTACCTGGCTCCTTTTTAGGCACCAGGCCCAGCGGCGACACAATCAAACCTTCCAAAGGCGGTTCCTTGAACGGCCCGCTCATCCTTCCCAAACTCACCTCCTTCGCCAACTTGTCCGCCACGACTTCCAGATGCCCCAAAGCAGATTGCAAATTCCTAGCTTCCTTAGCCGCCCCCCCCGCAGTGCTCGGGATCCAAAACCCCTCCACAAACCCTTCTTCCAGTACCCTGGCCGCCGCCCTGTCCGGGTACTTACCTAAAAAGGGGCGCATCTTTTCTATGTTCACTGGCGTCCGCCCCTTTGCTACCACCCTCGCCC
>NC_092860.1:128828038-128906418 GCF_032062135.1 Pyxicephalus adspersus | reverse complement strand
CAGGCGCCCTATAGGAACGGGGGCTGCGCTCCCTGGCAGCCGCAGCCCCCCTCTTTTCCGCAACCTTCTTAAGGGGCCCAGCCCTAAGAACCCCAGCACCCGCTGAGGTTCCCCCCCGGGCCCCTGTGCTCTGCAATCGGGGCTGTGCCCCCCACCAGCCACAGCCCCCTCCTCCAGCGATCTCCTCCGCTTCCCAGCAGGACGCATGGGGATCTTTACAGTAGAGGCCTCCCCTCTCAAGGCCTCACCTGTGTCTGAATGGGGGCTACGCTCCCTATCAGCCGCAGCCCCCTTGCCAGAACTCCGCCGACGACGGGGATTCCTCCCTGAGCCAGAAGCAGACTTGGGCAAGCGTCGCCCCACTGCCCCGCTAGGAGGGTCCCTACCGGGGCTCCCAGATTGGCGCTGAGTTCTGATAAAAGGTTCAGGGCTTAGACGCACCGGAGCCCTAGCTCTCTGAGGCTGCAGCCCTTCTGCTCTAACTACAGTATCTTCCCTGCTAAGCCCCCCAACCACCTCAGCTACTCTATCCTGCAGCCAAGCCTCACCTTGTGAGGCCGCCGCAGCCCTAAGCTGCTGCATTAATGCGTCTACTGACTCCATAATGCCTACCAAATTTCTTCTTTCCCAAAAAATGTGCTCTCTCACTGTTACCCTCTCCTTTTATCTGCTTCACCCCTCCCCTTAAACTTTTCACCTCTCCTTCTCTGTCCCCCTTGTCTGTTTATTGAAATCCAATCCTGACCTCCTCCCCCCCTCCTATCTTCTTCAGGCGTACGTGCCCTTTGTCATGCCGTCCCTCCGCCTACTTTACTGCTTTGGGCCTCTCTTTCTAGGCTCAGTGCTGTAAGTGTGTCATTGGCTTTCTCATTTACAATGCAGGATACTTGACCTGCATAATGGGGAATGCATCTTCCCTGCTATTTCTCCATAATGCTGACTAACTAAAAATACTATATCTTTAGGGCTTAGATCAGTGTTTCTCATCCAGGATTCCGTGGAACCCAAAGATTACTCTAGAGGTTGCTATGGGTTCCTTATTCAATGAGCAGTTTGAGACTCTCAGGTGAGTTACCACTGACACCAATAATCATTTTATTACGGTGGCAGCCTTCCCATATGTCACCCATGTAGGAGGCATTGTTACCAATGACCATTAAGCCAATGGATTGTAAACTATGAATAAAGTAATTATGGAAAGGGTTCCCTGAAGAACTGAAAGTTTCTTCAATGGATTCCCCCCCAGTTAAAAAGGTTGAGAAACACTGGCTTAGATGCACCCAATTGATTACGAGATGTAACTTTTAAGGAGTTATTAAGCTGTGTATACCTTATTAAAGTTGTGAATCGGTCCTTTAGTATTGGCTAACGCTTGTTTTGAGTAGTTTTTATACCCAATTCATGTCCATATTATAACTGCATATAGAGACACGCATGGTATGACTAATATACAGTTCATTACTGCTTATATCACCAACATTCAAAGCCACTTTTCTTTCTAGTGATAATATTAGCTACACGTGTGAAGGGGTGAGATAGGGGATCCATGGGTTGTATGTTGTCCTTCACCAAGGGATTTCTTTTTACTAGTATTAGGGTAATTAGAGATTTTTAGGGCCCTGTACACTTGCTGTGTGATGCCTATTGGCAGATTGATTTATTGAGCTTATGTAACTGCTATAAAAACCCCTTAGACTTATATCACAATAGGACAATAACACATATTTTATATTTGTAAAGATACCAAGAAGAAAAGTAAAGCTCACATATTTGCTGTTTATACTACATCTCGTTTTGGTGTACATTTCATTGTTTTAGTGTTTAGAGTGTATCAAACAACGGTTTCTTTTTAATATTGTATATTGGTAAGAAAGAACAATAGATCAAAAGCAAGCAATCAATCTTTGTAGCAGTGAGTAGAGGAAAGGTCTAGTAGCTGAATATCTCATGAGAACAAGCAGATTTGTCAAAGTTTTTGATTTCTTTTAATGGACCAGCAAGAGAATTCATAATTTAACCAAACCTCAAGACTCTACTCTTCTGCACGCTAAGGCCAACACAATTTTCAATGCTCTTTACACATTAATTTAAACAGTGGAGAATAGTCCTGTTAGTTAACGAATAGAACAATGGTATTCTTGAACTTCAGATACAATACCTACAATACATAGAAAAAGCTGTGTTTAAAAGCATATTTAAAAGAAAACATTTTTAAAGTGGACCTTCCACTAAAATTGTAATCTATTGGTCCCCTCCCAGAAACATCTATTTGTAGTAGGCAAAAATAAACCAGAAAAGAAAAAGCTATAGTTACCCTACCCCTGCCTTCTGAGCCTAGTCCGAGGAGTCTGAGCTTGTAGAACACAGAGCACCTGAAATATTGCATGTACACATCCTTAAAATGGACTAGTACTTTTCATTTCTTTTGATGACAATGGTAATTGCTTAGATTTGGGTGGAAAGTAGGAGTAAATTTCCAAAACTGAAATACAAATGGCATTAAAAACCTTAATGAGGTTCCAACTCATCCCCACACTATTCAAGACTAAATACAAACTTTTTGTGCTTTGAAAGTCCCTTTAAATTGGGATTACAGTCAAAGTTTTTCCTGATGGTAACAGCCACACTGATGTTAAGCAACTAAATCCTATTTTCTAACATGTACAGCTCTCCCTCTGTACAGAATATGACCTAACCATGTATAATGGCTGATACCAGCACTAATGTACTGTGAAATAGAGTGAGTTGTGTTTTTCATACAAATGACATTGGTTTGGCACAAAGGCAGGGAGAACTATATGAGCAATAAGGAGTTAGAAAAAAGGTTTTTATTGTATATTAGGACAGGCTGTAATTTCACTTTAAAATGTAAGTTCAACTCTGTAGGTCAAAAAATAGTGTTTCTTCATATACGTGCCCGATTTCCAATATATCTTAAATATACCAAAATACATCTCTGTGTGCACTGCTCCTTGACTGAAGTTTATGTAACCTGCACTGTGGTGGACCATGCATGACAAGCATAGATAATCCCACGAACCATTTTCTGTAGATACAGAGGCTCTTCATGTCAACATATCACCTCCACAACCATTGTAAAATCATGGGCAGGTCAGGCTGACAGGATAAAATAAAAATTGTGAAGAAGGGAAAAAGATGACTATTTAATGCAATTAAAATGGGAGAAGAAGACACTACAAAAATGTAGAAATGTTATATAGTTAAGCTTTTAGCACTTCCATGCAAGAAACTGTTTAACTGTAAAATAGTTTCAAGCTTTTTAGCACTTTTGCTGCAGTTCTTTTTGTCTAGTCTGGAGACTTTGATAAATAAACCCCCAGTGTACTTAATGCATGCAGCGTTTGAGCTATTTATCATTTGTGGTTAACTGCACACTTTAATAGTAGAACAAAATACATAAATATTAAGATGCAGATTTCTCACTGCCAGAGAGAATGTTATTACTTCCTAATTAAATTCCACTGATGGTAGCATTCACATATTTTTACATTGGTAATATAATTAGGTTATGCCATCTATATATTTTCCCAAGTTTAACATTTACCATGTGTGTGTTGGACAACCTGCATCACCAGATCATAACATTTTTAACATGAACAAAATAGGATGCAGTTGCATTTCAGGTTTAGAATTTGTTTAATAATACTAATTATCGGAACCTATTTTTGCCGTAAAGCAGGGTGAAAAACTTTTTTTTAGACAGCGCCATTTAGTAAAATGTTTCTTCACCTTTTTTACATGGGGAACCCTTTGAAATAACTTCCAGGTTAGGGAACCCCCACCATAAATATTATATCTACAGCTCATAATTTATTAGCATGATGGTGAGTAGGAAGAATGCCTCTTACATTGCTGGCATCTGGGAAGAATGTCATCTTTACCGATAGCCAAAAAAATAATTGGTGTCACTTTAACTGACCTGAGAGGTTCAAATTGCTCATTATTCAAGGAACCCCTAACAACCTCCGGAGGAACCCTAGGGTTCCATGGAATTCTGGTTAAGAAACACTGGTCTAGAAGCATCATAAGGTATAGTTGACTTTTGAGCAACCAGCTTCCTGGTTCAACCAGCTTCCAGACTATGGATCAATGCTACTATGGGCAATAGGGATACTATTTAGTGTCTTCGCAGCATGTTGGTAGTAGTGACCCTGGCCATGGGGAAAGATGACAGCTTAGCACCAAGATTTTTTGGGCTGCAATTCTCTGCTATGACAAGGACCCAAAGCAGTAGAATGCTACTTGGTGGAATAGACCTGGTTAACAAAACAGTGTCTCTCCTGCCACAAGTACATTATTGAATACAATAAAGACAGACTTATCTCTGTATGGGTATGAGTTGATTTAGCACTCAGTTCTTTTGGTCTTTTGTTATTGGTGTGTTCTAATTAGACAGGGAAGATTGTCATGCTTTTATGTCTTTTCTGATAATTAGGTCAATATCAGTGGTTTTAAGTGATTAGCTTCTTTGTAAATTGGATGCACTTGGGCTTGAAAAAAGAAGCAACATTACATTTCAGGAAGCTGGAATGACAACATAGTGAACGTTCTAATTCCATTTTTCTTGATTGTCAAATTAGAACTGTAATGTGCCTTTTGCATCATTTACATGATCTAGAATGAGCAAAATTTCCTATGTGATATTTGTGAAGTGTGTGTAAGTCAATTAAACACAAAAATGCACTGCACTAGCAGTTAAGTGCCCATTCACATCACTTAGTAGTGTGCTAGAGTGCACATATTTCTGTGCGTTTATGTGAACTATGGAGCATGCATTAGAAAATCAATTCAGCAATGCACCTCAGTGCACAGAAAAAGGTGCTATCTCTTGGCAGTGGAATTCATGTGTTGTGCTGTGTTGCAGGAGTTTCATTGAGATGGCTATCAAAGTAGATGGTATTTCAGCTCTTTACAACGCATTGCAGTAACACGTTAATTTACTGATGTACATACATTTCAAGATAAACAAATATAGCTGGTTAATCTATTAAAACTGTGATTGCTAAAATTTACATTTCCCAAATTGTTGGTGCTCAATTAATCTATATTCTTATACAAGTATTTAAAAAAAACTTGTGTACTGGTCATATAAGATGTTAATTATCCAGTGTTTATTTGGTACCAATGTATTACATGGTGCTGTCCATAGCCACGTCACTTCCTCAAAGGGCCACACAATCTAACGTTCCTATCCAGTATTGATTTGGCACCAATGTATTACATAGTGCTGTCCATAGCCATGTCACTCCCTCAAAGGGTCTCACAATCTAATGTCCCTACCATAGTCATATGCCATTACACAGTGTAATGTCAATTTGGGGGGAAGCCAATTACCCAAACTGCATGTTTTTGAAATGTGGGAGGAAACCCTTGCAAACCTGGGGAAAACCTGCAAACTCCATGCAGACAGGGCCCTGGCTGAGATTTGAACCTGGGACCTAGTACTACAAAGGCCAGAGTGCTAACCTCTGAGCCACTGTATCCTATGTATCCTGGCCCAATATCCTATCATATTGGTCTATGACCTCTCTCTCTCTGACTTAGTCCACCATCATCACACATGATCAGCAGATTTAGAAAGCATTTTCTTCATCAACATGGCCCAACCTTTATTTAGGAACTGCAATGTTCCTGAGAAATGTAGACAGCAAAGCAGCTGAATGTGCATTTAAAATTTAATCAACAAAATAATTAAGTACATTTTTCAAGTGTGCTGAAAATGAACATGAAAAGCAAGCAAAGGTGTGAATTGCCATTGATCTTTGATTGGCCAATCACAACCTGGGGGTGGGGAGGTGACCTACCCGCAGTAGAAAAGTCAAGTCACCATTCTTGTTGTTCTACCAAGACTTCTTAAGTCTCAGGACTTGGTGTACGGAGCTACAAATCTGTTTGCCTACCTTTACCAGCTGCCTGTGGATATTACTAATACACACAGGTGGAGTGTGACCGAACAACAATTGTGTAGTGTTGTACAGGTAGAGTTCACAGGCCTCTACCATCAGAGTTTAGTCAGACAACTGACCTTGCTACGCCAATAAATTTGTGATAACTGGTTTAATCTTTACACCTGTATCAAAGGACAACATTTCTCTTCTTTTATTTGAAGCCTCATATATCCCCAGAGTGATACAAATTTGATATACAGTAAATCAATAATAACTGCCTTTCTGAAAACATCTTTATTGCATTTTTTTCTCCACAAGCAACAATCACAAGTCTGGTTCTATCATATCTTGTCTCCTCAATGCCTCTGCCTCAACAATTAAAGATATTTTATGGTTGTCATGACTTCTGCTAGGAGAACAATTTTTGCCATGACGCTTCTTAAGTAATGCAACATAATAACATGCTGCCAGTCAAGGGTTAATCCTTCTTTCTGTCTTTGGCTGAATTAAATTGAAAGTAGTAACAAAATAAGACAACAAACCTATATTTAAAGTCCAGTAAACCATTTCATCCTTCCTCCCGGTGACAATAAGTAAAAAGCCTTTTAGTGGAATGTAGAATTTCAAGTCTCCAAAATTGTGTTACTGTAGGTCCTTCTGTGATCTCCCAGATCAAATAAAAATAATTCTCAGCAGAACTGAACCGAAGTGAAGAATTAAATTGCCTGCAGACAGCCCTCTTCATTAGGGGAACATTACGTTTGTTTCTTTGTATTTTTTATATTAGCTATTAAATGCTGACCCAATACAATCTGACCCAAGTATTTTTGGGCATCTAAAGCTGAACTCCGAGATAAGCAAATATTGGCTAAATACAGGAGAAATGTATATTCTTATATGTATCTTGGTGTGCTTATTGTATTTCAGTGGTTTGAAACACTATGTTTGGTATATTCTTATAATCCTATTTCTCTGGTGCAGAAATTAACCGGAGATGCATTTTTTTTTTTGATTTTTCACAAAAACAGGAGATACAGAGACATCTTGCGATGTTTTCATGACAAAGGATTATTCCTTTGCTTTGGGGAGATCTCCTCTTTCATCCTGCTGTGTCCATGAGGCAACAAATGTCCAATGGACAGCTAACTTGTTACAGACAGCAAGTAAAGAAGGGGAAAGTTTTCAGGCAACCTATCAAAGAGTAACATCAAAGCAGCCTATAGGTTGATCCTCTCAAACAAAGGGCCTGATTTATTAAAATTCCCCAAGACTGAAGAAGATAGACTGTCATGGGACTGTCTGGACTATTGTAACCTCCTCCTCTCTGGTATTCCACTAACCCGATTCTCTCCTCTACAATCTATTATGAATGCTGCAGCCAGACTCATCCATCCTTCCCTCCGCTTCTCTTCCGCTGCATCTCTTTGTAGTTCTCTCCATTGGCTTCCATTTCACCTTAGAATCAAATTCAAGCTCCTGTGCTTTGCCTTCATATCTCTCCACAGTTGTTGTCCCACTTACATTTCTGACCTGGTAAAAAAAATACTCCCCTAGCAGCTCTCTCCGCTCCTCCGATGACCTACTAATGACTTCCTCACTCATAACCTCATTACACGCACGGCTCCAAGACTTTTCTAGAGCTGCCCCAATTCTCTGGAACGGTCTTCCTCGTCCTATTTGGCTTGTTCATATATTCTGCTCATTTAAAAGAGCACTCAAAACCCATTTTTTCAAACTTGCCTACTCATTATCTTCTGTCTTTTGAAACTGTCACTACTTCCCAGCACTTCATATCCCCCTCCTATTGTGTGTTACTTCCCCCACCTACTAGATTGTAAGCTCTTTGGGGCTCCTATTTAATGTACAGCGCTGCGTAATATGTTGGCACTAAATAAATCCTGTTTATATTACTACTACTAATAATAATGGGGGAATATGGGTAACCCAGCAAACCTGGAATAGATCTGGCCTAGGACTAAAAACATTTGCCAAATAATTACAAAATATTTGTAATAAATCCATTCCCAGGCTCTCCCATGATAGGCTATCTTCTCCAGTCTTGGAGTGCTTTAATAAATCATGCCCATAGATATGCCTTTTTAAAGTTTATCTAAACTCTCACAATGGTAATATATTGCAACGTGCCAGTCATTAGATGTGATGGCTACATTAGTAGCCAAAGATAGCTGGGAACAATATAGCTGGTAAAAGTCAGCACGATTAGCTCGTAAAATTTTTTGCAAGAACAGCAAGCATTTATCAAATAGGTATACCAAAAAGTTAGGTATATTTAGTAAGTCAAAAGGGAACAAAATTAAAGAGGTTTATTGATAGAATTCATATACCCTTTAACGGAGCTTATGTGACCTCATCTTTCCCACCATGGCTGTATTTTAGGACCAGCTGCTGGAGAAAAGCCACTATTGCAAAACCACTATTACAGAGATATAGGTTTATGAGCGTGTGGGGGGTTGGTGAGTTGCATAAATTTATTATAGGGATTTGTTACAATTTAAAGGAAACCTATACTGAGGCAGATATAAAATCCACTAGTGTTAAACTAAAATAAAAATGCAAGTTGCTTGGTTTTCATGCTTTGTTTAAAACAGTCCCCATGCTCACTTATCACTTGCTGCAAGTTTCACCTTGGTCAGTTACTAAGTAATTAAAACCAGAGAATAAGCAGAAAGACCAAGCAACTAAAATGTCAATAAGAATTCAGCAATAACAATTGTTTCCTTAAAGGCCCAGAGACAAAACAACAGTGTTACTCGGTCTATAAACCCTTGACACGTGTAACAGGATGTGGCGATATATGTTGGGTAATGTCTGTAACTCCAGGGCTCAAAAACTGAGATCATTGACATATTGTTCTTACACCATCATTCAGTGAAGGGGTTTGTTAACATAATTGTGCTGACGTCACTTTTTGCTATTTTGCCACCAGCAACTACCTGGAGAAGATGTAATTACGTGAATCACTCTAAGTATAGATAATGATGGGTCAGAAGAGTCAGAGAAGAAGAAAACAGGGTTTTTCACCCTTTTATCATACACATTTCCTGTTTTAGACTCCTTTACATCTGACTCAATATCATTTGACAAAAGTCAGAATATGTTGAAAGCTTAAAATACTCAGCTGTCTCCAGATGACATCAGCAAAAGCATGGAACGATTTGCTTTGAAATCTTTATTTTCACATTGCTTATGTACTGACATCACAGTAAGAACATGCCTACTTACCGTCAAAGCCATCTGCAAATAAATTGCAGTGCAGATGTGAAATTAGAAACAAATATAGCACCGAAATATATGGAATGTAGTTTTCTAGCCAACAATACTGTACATTTACCAATTATAGGACTGGTGCACACTGTCTTTTTCTTACTGTTGTTCAGCCATAAGTGAGTTTCCATGTATTGGCTGGGTTCTGTCTGCAGAAATCATGTTCATCTCTATGGTGATCACATTGTGCTCTGTGCTGCTTTCATAGATCTGCCTACAGGATGACATTATGTGCAATACTTTCACTGCAAAAGATGTGTGCTATGTGTCACAGTTCACTCCCGGCAAGCATAGGAAAACTTGAAGTTTATAGAAAGAGTGAGGAAAGTCTGAGCACTCTGTGCTCGGAGATTCTTAGACAGAAGGTGATGGGAAATCCAAGTATATATTTTTTTAAAATGTCCCCACATTTTTGTTATCCACTTGAGCCAACTTTATGACAGTGATACCTGTAAATATTTAAAAAAAATTGCAAGTAAAAGAAAAAAAATCAAAAGATCGGGCAATGCAAAAACACATTTGGTGAGTTGTGGGAATAACTGCTAGGGTGCATTCCCAACACTCATATGAATTGATGAAGGCACCCATATGAGTAGTGCAACATCTTTAATATTTCCAGATGAAAATAATAATTTATCATTGACCATACTATGATCATAAATCACTACTACCCCTGTACCATGATCATAATTTTACTACTACTCCTATACCATGATCATGAATCACTACTACTTTCACACCAAAATAAAAATTTTCCACTACCCCTATATTATGATCATGAATCACTACTGCCTGTATATCATGATCATAAATCACCACTACCTATAAATCATGATCATAAATTTACACTACCCCTATACCATGATCATAAATCACTGCTAGCCCTATATCATGATCATAAAAAAACACTACCTCTGTAACATGATTTTGAATCACTACTACCCCTATATCATGATCATAAATCACCACTACCTTTATACCATGATCATAAATTTCCACTACCCCTGGACCATGGTCAAAAATCGCTACTACTCCTGTACCATGATCATAAATCACTACCACAACTGTACCATGATCATAAATCACTACTACAACTGTATAATGATCATGAATCACTTCTACCCCTATATAATGATCATAAATCACCACTACTCCTGTGCCATGATCCTAAATTTACTACTACTCTAATAGCATTATCATAAATCACCACCACCTCTGTACCATGATATTGAATCACTACTACCTCTTTACCATGATCAGACACTTCCACTACCCCCTATACCATGATCATAAATCACTACTACCTGTATATCATGATCATACATCACCACGACTCCTGTGCCATGATCATAAGTTTACTACTACTCTCATACCATGATCATAAATCACCACTACCCCTATACCATGATCATGAATCACTGCTAGCCCTATATCAGGATCATAGAAAAACACTACCCTTATATCATGATCATAAATCACTACTACAACTGTACCAGGATCATGAATCACTACTAACCCTATATAATGATCATAAATCACCACTACTCCTGTGCCATGATCCTAAATTTACTACTACTCCTATACCATTATCATAAATCACCACCACCTCTGTACCATGATCATGAATAACTCCTTCCTCTTTACCATGATAATAAATTTCCACTACCCCTATACCATGATCATGAATCACTACTACCTCTTTACCATGATAATAAATTTCCACTACCCCTTCATGAATCACTACTACCTCTTTACCATGATAATAAATTTCCACTACCCCTATACCATGATCATGAATCACTACTACCTCTTTACCATGATAATACATTTCCACTACCCCCATACTATGATCATGAATCACTACTACCTGTATATCATGATCATAAATCACCACCACTCCTATGCCATGATCATAAATTTACTACTACTCTCATACCAAGATCATAAATCACCACTACCCCTAAACCATGATAATAAATCACTACTATCTATACCATGGTCATAAATCACTACAACCCCTATAATCATAAATTCCCATTACCCCATTACTTTGGTCATGAACCACTACTATCTATATCATAATTATAAATAACTACTACCTCTATAATCATAAATCCCTATTACCCCTTTACTATGATCAAAAATCGCTACTATCCATACCATATTCATAAATCACTACAAAAACCCCTATTATTAATATTTTTATTATTATTATTAAACAGGATTTATTTAGCGCCAACATATTACGCAGTGCTGTAGATTAAATAGTGGTTGCAAATGACAGACGCATACAGACAGTGATACAGGAGAAGAGGACCCTGCCCAGAATAGCTTACAATCTAGTAGACCTATACCATGATTATATATTATTATTACACCAATAACATTATGATAAATTATTAATACCTATACCATGATCATAACTCACTACTACTACTTTATCATGACCTGAATTATTAAAATATTTTACAGATATCTTTCTTTACGTTCAGTTTGTCAAGAAATCGCTCAGCTTACTTCAGTGCACTTTTCAATCTGTTGCCTCTCCTCTGGCTCATACACTTCCTCAGCAGTGCCATAAACTGCCTAATACAGGCTTAGTAATCAGTGTTATCCAGCCAGGAAAGCATTATGGCTTTCTTCCATCACAAAGCTGAAAAACAAGAATTTATCCTTATTTAGGGATGGAAGAGTGTTGCTAAACTGTTCTAAGTACTGTTAACAATTTCACCATACAATTCAGGCTTTCTGTGTTTTATACCAAACTATTCAAACGTCTCTGTATGGAAGCTGACATAAGAAATAAGAATATACAGTATGTGTGTTCTGACCAACATTGGATTTTCCCTTCTGCATCCTATTGGAAAATATGTTGAGTTCTACATAAAGTTAAAATCTCATTGGCGTAAGAGGTGTTAGGCATATCTGGTGTGTTAGAGATCATCCTATGTACATATTTTACTGACATATGTGTTTTCCTGACATGCAATTATTGGAAAAGACTGGCCAACAATAATTCATCACTAAAGCTGATTCTATGTTAACTGGACCCTTTCACAAAAGGACATAACTAACAAAAAAATCAATTACACCACCTCCCTCATTTCTTCTGGCGATCGCAAAAGCAATGGCGTCTATCATGAGCCATAGGTTGATTGTGACTGGGCACTACGAATATTTAATTTATAAATTTGGAAGTTAAAATCTGCCAACCCTCTTTTTATTCCTACATAAAATGTGGAAATATTATAACCTTTGCTAATTTTAATTGATGTCTGATGATAACCCCATTTTTTGAGATTTACCATCATTTTCTTTCCCCCAGTCCCTGGTAATGGAAGTAAGGGAAGCAATTGGCAAAGAAGACAATCAAAACCCTCTTTTTTAAATGGTGTAGGATCTCTGTCAATTATTTATTAGCTGTCTATTTTCTTAGGATTTACCCTCCCTCTTATCTTGTGTATATATAGTATACAGTATAATAAGGGTGCCTATAATCTCATAAAAATCCCTTTATTTGTTTCCAATTCCTGAAACTCTTCCAAGAAAAAAACTTTTAAGCCCATCATGTTCTGCTCAGGCTATAATTCCTATAATTAGTAGCATCCTGCCAAGGGTGGAATTTTCATAGTTTGGATTTAGTGACACTTTGATAGAGGGTCACTGAGTAAATCTCCCCATAAGGACACTGAAGATAACAAGAGAAGAGAAGTTTTAGATCCCTACTTGAAACAAAAAGTCATTTAACTTCTTTTTTTACTTTACATAAAAAAAGAATATAAGTTATAGTGAAAAAAGATCATAAAGAAAAATATTCAAGCATGCTAAGATTGTGGATATTTACATAAAACAGTAAGATGGAAGAACAGATATAGCATCGTTTCCTTACAAGATCTGATAACATTATCCGTGCTGCATAATCCAGCCTATTTTAGTCACACAAGAAAATAATCCACATTGTTTAAGACCCACACGATAAGCATGAAAATTAGGTCTCATCAGCATTTTTAATATAGTTTTTCTTTACAATCTTATTATAGCATTTTTATCCTTTCTAAAAGAGGACTTAAAGGAAAATTGTCATGAGGGAAGCATGCGGCTGTCATTGCTGATCTCCTGAAACCAACAGTTGGCTGGCTGGTGTGACAGCCTCCATGCTTCAATATTAAAGTCATTAACCCATAGAGAATACATGCACTGATGTCATATTCTCTGGTTAACAGTAAAAGCCCAAAAGAGGTTTTAACTTTCCACACTCCATCAAAAACAAAAACAATGATTAAAATACTTACCTGTGTTTTTCTTTGACAAATGTTCTAATGAAATCAATAGGAGCCTATCAAAAGACAAGTGATAAAATCACATCACAAAATAAAATACAAAGTGTATTGTAAAATACATTAGGATCAAGTGGCAAGTTAAAGCAGAATTAAAGTTTATATTTAACTGCTGCTCTTATAGATTTTCCACACCATTATTACTTCAAGGAATAGAATTCTATTTAAAAGTACCTGAAATAGCTAAAGAGACTTTTCTTCCCATATACTTGAAGCTTGCACCAGCTTGAAGTGTGCCACGCTCAGTTTTGATGTATGAGAGCATAAGATAAGCTTCTAATTGTTACTTAAACAAACCAGGAAGACTGCACAGACACAGCCACAGACAGTAATCAACAGAATGTCTTTTTTCAAATACAGCTCCAAGGACACGACCTAACCATGTATATTGGCAGCCATCAGAATAATGTTTTGTTTAATGGAATTCTGTTTTTTTATACAGATAACAGACAGCACAGTGGCCCCAAGTTCCAATCTCAGCCAGTACACTATCTGCATGGAGTTTTCAGGTTCTCCCTGTGTTTGTGTGGGTTTCCTCCAGGTACTCTGGTTTCCTCCCACATTCCAAAAACATGCATTTAGGTTAATTAGTTCCCTTCTAAAATTACCCTTAGACGGTAATAATGACATATGGCAATGGTAGGGACATTAGATTGTGAGCCCCTTTGAGGGACAGCTACTGACATGACTATGGACTGTAAAACGCTGCGTAACATGTTGGCACTATATAAATCCTGTGTTATAATAATAATAACATTACATGGGGTCAAAGGCATGTGGGAGATCAATATAGGCAATAAGCAGTTTGAAGGTTTTCATTGTATGTTATACTAATTTGTATTTCTGTTTATGTGTGTTAATATAGGTTCATGTGTTTTGATGTGTTTCTATTCATTTCAATAATAATACATCATAGGTGTGAATATTATCAATATTACACAGTATTTTTATAGCACCAACATACTATGTAGCGCTTTACAAAGTCCATCGTCATGTCATAAGCCAAGAAGTAAGGTTCTATCAAGTATCTATATTAGTGGGCAAAATATTGGGCTGTTTCATAACCCTTCATAAGATAAATACTGATTCCAGAGAAATGGATTTTTATAGATGAATAATTACTTCATACCATGCAATAATCATTTTAACAATTAAACAATAATTTGTGAATAGAACAATTTGATGACCGAAATTATGACCACTATGTGTTACAGCAGTTTAATGAACCGTTATTTTATCATACAAAGGCAACCTGAAAAACAGTTTATCAATTTCTGCTCTGTTTTATGAAGGTTTGGGGAAAAAAATTATACATTTTGGCCTTGTAAAAATAAAAAATATTTTAACCAAAGTTGTGTTCTTACCACACATTAACTAACTTTTGCATACCGCACAACAGTGAATCTTCCCAGCTGTAAAATGATAAAATTAAAAACTTTCTCATCATCTACCAGGAAGGGATTTTTTAATCTTTACGGTATAAATTCCTGTAACTAACTGTAAAAATGACAATATGTTTATGCATCTGATGTTTACTGGTATTTGTATGACCCAAACTCTGCTTTATCACCTAGCAAAAAAATTATTAATATTATTTTCTTTCTTAGCATCTATGCTCTACCAGTAACAGAAGTAATACATTTAGACTATTCTCAGACCAGTGGTAAGGTCGTAGTGTGGTTACTGCTTCCTCACACCCTGTACCCGCTTCCTTGGGTCAGTGTCTCACTCACTGTTACCCTTAAAGAATTAACTGCTGCAGAAGTGAGCAGTTCAGTCCTTCCCATTGCTTTCTGCTGTAAAATGTTCTTTAGGAACCAGTGCAGCCTTTCTGGCAGCTGAATGGCTGGCAAAGTACCAGCTGCTGGGGGCCAATCTGAACATAGGTTGTCCTACACCTTATGAGCTCCATAAACTTAGCAATGTTTGTTCACCTGCTAGAACAATGTTTCCCAACCATGGGGAGCCCTTGAAATACTTATCAGAACTTAGGGGACCCTGCTATAAATACTATATCCACAGCTTACAGTACAATGGTATGCAGGTCAAGGGGATAAACGCCTCTTACATTGCAAGCTATGGGAGGAATTGCACTCTTACAGATAACCAAAAAGTTCATTGACATCAGTGGTAAGAGACCAGGCACAAACTGCTCATTGTTCAAAGAACCTCTGGAGGAACCCTGGTTGAGAATCATGGTGCTAGAACAAAAATAGACCTAAAAATCAGTTAAGGTTAAGGACTGTTGTCATGCAACCTTGACTATGAAAATCCATATAGGCACTAGATTTTCTTCATCTTAAGCTACGTACACATGCCCAACGGTTCTGGCCCAATAATCGTCTCAGGGCTGATATCGGGCGAGAATCTGGCATGTGCACAGCGCCAGTCGTCTATCGTCCGAACTACCGTCCTGGTGGATCCACGGACGATGAACGACTAGCGATCCTAATGCAAGGGAAGAGGGAGAGCGCACAGCAGGGTGCTGCTCTGTTGCTCTCCCCCTCCCCTCTGCATAGAGCAGAATGGTGTATGTACAGCACTTGTTCTTGCATCATGCAATACTAGTGGTTGGAAAGGATCGTGAAAGATCCTTTCCAACGACTATTATTGCACGTGTGTATGCGGCTTTAGACCGTAATTAGTTACCATCTTGGATAAAAACCTAGTATCAGTAACATCTTTTAGATATGCTCTATCCTGGACCACTGAACTGATTATTACTGACAACTATTTTTTTACTAATACGGTGGATGCAGTGGGGGGCCTTCTGCTTGTCCTTTTCTCTACATAGTACTGAATAGGTTGCCTATTGTACTTGTAATGATCATCATTTTGATAGTTATTCAATAGTTTTTGAACTGTACAAGCCTTTGGTGGCCATTTTTATATTATATTAAGAAATTTAAAATAATAAAAAAGGTATAAAAAAAATATTTGACTCTGTTTGTATCCAAAGGATTTCCTTTAGACTACACAGGCGTCAGTAAAATGTTTTAATAAGCCAGTCAAAAATCTTAGTGTTTGGAGTATGTTTTACTTCTGCTCCAACTTGTGTATATTTTAAATATCCAGTTACATGAAGGAAGATCATCGGGTTGGGAAGTCAGCATGTCTTTCTTTTTGGTATGTTTTGTTATGTTTTATAATGACTGGGAGCCAGAACTAGCAGCTGTTCTAGTGGATTAAAAATTAATTTGGTTGCTACCTTTGGAACATTTATGGGAATAACAAAAAGATGATTGGAAAAGCCCCACCAGGTTTTACCAATTAGGCAAAAGCTTATATTTTTTAGAAATAGGCGTGTAGGTTTTTGTTGGAATGACGAGTATAAAAACAATATCCTGATTGTCCAGGAGGACTAGCATGGAAGATCTTAACAGCTTATTGACAGGAGTCAGTTCAACAACTAGACAGCTGTCCAGTCAGAGCTTAGGGTACTTATCTTCTGTAAGCAGCTGTGGTACATCTGCCTCCAATACCAAGACCGTCTGAATGATGTATGCAGCCTCAGATACAAAGATACATGCATATACCCTTGGCCTCTATATTTAACTACAAGGTCATCATTGCATTGCCTACATAGGCACAATCCCATTCAACTCCTGCTGTCTTACATCAAAATACTCCTAATGTTTTTTAATTTGTTTTCCTACACCACTCAGTTCTGAAAGCTTCTAAATTATGGATGTAGTGCATGCATTTAAGACATGTGGGCAATTATGTCATCACTATACAATACAGAAACACATGAACAAATGTTATGATATGGGAAGTTTTTTTTTTTTTGAATGACACGTCGGGCCTTTTATTTAGCCATAAAAAAGACAAAAGAGTCATTGTTTAAACTGACAATAAATTATCTTAGGTTTTAAAATGCTCACTTTTGTAAAAAGGCCATGTCAGTCTCAATTAGGGAACATGCCTTAAAATTATCTTACTGATTTCCAGAGGCTTAGTTTTCAATGAGTCACAAATGAAGTATGTATGGTAATAATAAATCCATTTTCAGGCTGCAGCTTTGCTATTGGCTGCATGCGGAATGTAAAAAGCAATCATCCATTTTTAAATAGATAACCTTCTGCTAATGCCATAGGATGCTGTGTAGCTTTACCTCTGGTACAAATGAATGAGAATGGGTTTCCACTAAAGGATTCTATATTAAAGCAGTCTTGAACCAATGAAAGCAATAAAGGAAGCCCACAATATCATCTAATCAGTATCCTACATTACCTGAATAAAAATAACCAGTACAAAAGTATACAAAGCAAGTAGCACAAACCCGTAGACAAATGTAAAACTAGCAGTTTTTACCCCATAGCCATATAAATGGTCTGCACATTATGGACCTGTCAACAATCAAACTTAAAAAAATACCCTGCAATTGACAACTAGCAGACAATATGAGCATAGGAACAAATTTACATCAAACTATAATCTTTGGCTTATTTTCCTATATTAAGATTTGATTTTAAACACAGACATAGGCTATGAGGCAATAGAATATAATTTGTAAGTTTTAGAAGGTAGTTCATTTCCCCATGAATCATGATTAGTTATATTATGCCTTTGCAGGCCTAAAGGTTTTTTTTTAGTAAGAAGAAAAATAGTCATAGTGTAATGCTTTTTAGGTTTCAAATGAATAACAAAATGAATTTCTTAAAGGATAAAGCATGGTGCATTTTCTGTGCTGAGAAAACAAAAAATTCTAGCACAGAATCTATCAGATATCATTACATAAATCACATACTATTTTAACGCCTTTTATTTCTAGTGGGAGGTTGTGATCCTTTTTTTTTTCTCTAGAGTTAAATAAAATAATATTAAAATCATCTAACACCTTTGGATTATACTGGTGTAATAAAAGCCTGCTGTGCTTAAGGTCACACCGGTAGCACTTGTAGCCAGATGTTTAGCATTGCTGTATTGGCAATATTATTATTATTATTAATAATAATAATAATAATATTATTATTAATATTAATAATAATAATAATAATATTATTAATAAACTGGATTTATATAGCACCAACATATTACGCAGCACTGTACATTAAATACGGAAAATAACAGACAAATACAGACAGTGACACAGGAGGGGGAGAGGACCCTGCCCCAAAGAGCTTACAATTGGAGACTGCCATTACCATTTGTAGACCAGGGTAAGATCCCCACTGAACTGTTGGGACTCCTAGCCCTATCTCTTGTTATCCAGATGGCCTCTTGGTTCCTCTTGTTGTCCTCCTCCTGCTAGAACGTACCAGTCAATTAATGGCTTAGTTCGTTCTCTCTTTCTCCACATCTGGAAAGCAGAAGACCCCTTATCTTGCCATGGTGGCTTCCTTTTACATAGTGTCATTACCCAAACTGCTAAAGGCTGCTCACACAGCTTATATGGACAGTTCTCATCCTCTGTTTTTATCTTAATAATCAGCACACTGGACATATCTTCTACAACTTTTCGTCAATTGCTGTCCAGCTAGAAAGCTCATTGGTGGTGTCCAGTTTCATGGTTATTAAAGAAGGAAGAGTTGAGGGAGCCATCGGATGGTTGGAAAACCTAACCTAGCCTGAGCAACATGAAGACTATGCCTATAATAAAAAGACAAGCAGCTAAGCCATAGCTATTCCTATTAATAGACTTGTGTAGAGTGCCTGACAGTTTAGAAATGAGTGGATTATAATAGCTACTAAAATGTATATATTACTAGTACTTTGCAACACAGGGGATCTGGATGCCCTATATCAGCACTCCTCTAATATATAGCTATAATTTTGTTTAGGTTTTGAGGAAAAAGAGTTTTCTTTGAAATCAAACTTGTTACTGCACTGTATGAAGAAGAGGCAATGTAAACATAAAACAACATATGTCACACGTAACATGACAGAAGACTCTTGCGGAGAAAACTTTTTTGTTTTAGTAAACTTGCACAGGCGGTGTATTTCCATTTGCAGACACCTGTTCTGACATACACATGGAGCCATGCCATAAGCTCTTCCCACTCCTTCCAGGAAACAATCAGCAAGCTGTAAACCTGTTCAGATTAGTTCTTCTCTTGCTGTACTGCCTTGCAGTTGAGCTGAATAGCAATTCATTTAAAGCTTTAAGATAACATTTAGAATCCCTTCCAAAGGAAATGCAGAAAATTGGTCAGTGTAGGTGGACCAAGTGTTTCCCATCTGTCATCCATTCTACTAAAAAGATAGCTAATCTCATAATTAGATTGGTGGGCAGCCTGAGAAAAAAGCCAAAAAAAAAAAAAAAAAAAAAAAGAACATTCCTACGCCCAACACATGTAGCTTCTTGGAAATGCCAGCAGACAAAATAAAGCCTGGTCTTGCTGTTGTATGTCCCCTGGGGCTCTCCAAATCTTAGACACTGGCTCACAGGCAGTCAGAAAGGTCTGCAAGTGTGGAGTACACATAGGATTCCAGTAATCCTGGTTTCCTGATGGTGCCACTTAAATATTTAAGGATTCCTTGTAATCTTCTTTGAACTGTGTATAGTTCAGAGTCATTAGAATCTTTCTGTGTTTATTGTATAATGTCAAACAGAGTATAGTTTACCCATACCAGAAACTTAAATGATCACAGTGCCTTCAGATTAAAAGCTAGCACTGTGCCTGCATTGATTTAAATCCACCTCCGGTATTGCCTTAAACTAGTTTTTTTGCTAATTGATATTAAGACAGACACTCAATTGCTGAAATCTTTCACAATGATAACAGTTTAGAGGGGTGGTTAAGTGGTCATTTTCATACAAGACAAAAGACTTCTATATAGCCTTAAAGAATCTGTTTAGCCTTTGGGTTTGCTGAAATTTGTAGTTATACAATATTCTGAAAGCTACAGGTTTTTTTCTGTGCATGAGTTTAAAAAGTGCATTTTACCGGTATTACAACATATGCTGTAGTTTACCATAGCTTTGTTCAGCACAGCTTGTGGTGCAGACCAGGAGAAAGGGGTGTATGCTTTTGCTTAAGCAAGGATTCATCAGCGTGTTTACCATGTAAAGAAAATATTACTTACTGTATATGTGATTAAGATGTGCCGTTTCCTACAAAAAAAAACACTACCAACTATAAACCAGTCCTACCATTAATTTAGTATCTTCTGGTAAGCCATTTAGCTCTAACTTATAGAATGACAATGATAGAAAAATACTCCCCCAGCTGCTCTCTTCGCTCCTCCAATGACCTACTAATGACTTCCTCACTCATAACCTCATCACACGTACGGCTCCAAGACTTTTCTAGAGCTGCCCTGACTCTCTGGACTTGTTTTTCTTGTCCTATTTGGCTTGCTCCGACTTACTCCTCATCGAAAAGAGCACTCAATTGCATCTTTTCGAACTTGTCTGCCCGTCTTCTTCTGTCTCTTAAAACCCTAACTACTTACCCAGCACTCCATATCCCTCCTCCTATTGTGTAATACTTCACTCACCTCCTAGATTGTAAGCTCTTCTGGGCAGGGTCCACTCCATATATAATAATATATTGGGCCTATATAAGTATTCTATAATAATAATAATAACAATAATAAATGTAGCAATTCATATTGTGGGAAATGCCTGGGCACATATGACATACTTCAGTCCATTTGGCAAGTTAACCAAAAAAACAGAGGCAGGGTTTGACACTGATGATGGACAGGTGTCTCCCAATCGTGACCTGTGGGCAACTTTGACTCCCAGACGTTTTTGCCATCTCTTCTGTACAATTTGAGGGTTAATGTATTTGGTATCTAGTTAGTCAAAACAATTTGAGTGTTGTTGTTGTTTTTTTTTTCTTACATTTTGGATTTGACAACTGGTTGCACTAATATCATGTGACATAAAGAATTGCGGCTGACATTATTTAATTGTGCGGGTTCTATGCTTTCAGAAAATACTTTATACAATATTAGACTTAAAGGCTTAAAATGGAACTTTTTTTTTTATTTCTGTAGATGTCAGTAGTTTAGGGCAGGCTTTTATTTCCGCCGGTTTCTTGTGACTTACTCCTATTTTCTTGAGACCAAAAAGTGAAACAAGATCCACAATATTTATGGTTGTCACTGGAACAAGAATGGATGGAAAATTTTCCTGTCCTGTCAAATACAGAATTTCCTCTTACTTTTGAGAGATTTTCTCTAGTTTCCTGTGTGTGAAAAAGGTTAAATTTATCCAGCGGGGACACAGGGAAGTAATAAAAAGCTTTCAGAAGTTCTAAGCTTTTCTTACTAAATCCAAAACAAGATCTAGCTGGAGTCCCATTTAAATACAACTAATTCCTCTTGAAATATACTCAGCTACTTATCATAAACAGCGTCTGTTTCAAGAGATGTATTTGTTTTCTGTGTAATCCAAGATGAGCCAATCAGATTTTGAAAATGTAGAGTAGGCACAATCCTTGCCGTTACAGGACCATTGATTTCACACAAGAGCTTGTATTAGCATTTTTCAACAATCAATTCCAGCATAGATTGGACATCAGGGCTTTATAATTAATGATGGGAGATTGAAGTCACGGGGGGACAACTTGCAAAGCAATGTAAAACAAAATGTGTGTATTCATTTCCTCGCACAAAAGGCAATGGCGTTCATTTAATAAGGCAAAGAGCAATGAACAAAGTACATTAGGAGAAAGCAATGATATTTCCCTTCCCTGACTGCTCCAAACTGACTGTAGATAAAATAATATTAGCTGCTTTAGATTACAACCCTGTATATTAATTTTTGCCTTTTATTTCATGGGCCTATATGCATGGATTTTACACAGATTATTTATACATTTCAGTATTTACAGTGGCACTGTATTGACATGTCATAGCTCTTTCCTCTTCTGGAAGTGTCTTAGTGTCCGGCTCCTCTGCCCTCTCCCTACATAAGCTTATGTGTAGCTGGTGGGGGTGAAAGAGATAACTTTGACATATCACTTGAAGGACATCTATGAGTCAGATGGGAGGGCTAGCATCATATCCAAGATGGCAATATCCAGATGCAGTCTCAGGGCTTTTGGATGTCTTCATAAAGAATTTATACTGTATACATTCAAAGGTAAATTATACTAATATGGTAAGAGTGATGTTAAAATAAATGATCTACCCAAAGGATCTCATTAATAAACATGCAAGTTGCTGATATCAGTACAGCTGTGTAACATTGCTTGGAACAGGTGAAAAGTGAAGATTAGAATTTAACACCCTAAAATATTTAAGTTTTTGCCCTTGCTCTTCTACTTTATGTCAATTACATTTTTGGCAAAAGCAAAATAATGTCATGAGATGCGTCCTACATGCCCCACTATGACATGAAAAAAAGCAGGAGTAGACACTTGTTTTTAATTTAGTATGCAGGAAAAGTTGATTATGTTATTGTACATGTAAATAACACTTAAAAGAAATATTTTGTGAGAGGCTTGGGTAAAGTTTCTACTGAAACCTTGAATGACAAGTCTTAGAGAAAGAATCTATGACCTTGGGCTTCTATTGTTCTTCTGAAACAAAGTCCCTATCACTTCACAGGCTAAAAAATGTGCATATTGTTATGAATTCAATAAAGTTTATGGGTACGCTAGGAGATATTTGTTTCCAAAAAAATCACAAAAAGTCATAGTGACCCAGATCACATTACCATCATGTCAGGAATATTCACTGATGATTAAACAAGATCTGGATCACTGTGGATTTTCATTCTCTTTCACAACAGATTGCTGCTGAAACAATCGTTGTGCGTCACATAGGAAAGCTTGATATTTGATCTTAAAAATGATCCAATTATTGCATGACCTGTTTAAGTGTGTTGCATTACCTTGGAATAAGTAAGACCAGCAATATAAAGGTGTGGGAGTGGATGGGTACACTGATGGGTTAATGTCAAGCAAGCATATAGCAATGCCTCTGGGTCATTCATTTTGGGTTGCATCAGTTGTCTGCTGTGAATCTGTTGTGATAAATGATCCCTTGTAATTGATATATAGCAATCTGCTGCTGGATTTTATGTAATGATTCTGTACAGCAGGTGGATGGAGAAATCTTCAGAACAAAATTGCAGTGTCTAGGGACCTCCTCCTGAAAGAGTTGCTGCATACTGATGTAATAGGAATTATACAGTACAGAAGATGAAACATGTAGCTTAGAGGCATCATTCAAAGGATTCAGCAATATGCAGGATGTTCATTTTTTATTAATTGTTGATAAACTGATGATTTCAACAAAAATCACATCTGAGCATCTCCGTAGTTGTGGAGTCAGGATGTAAAATGAAGCGTTTAAGGATGTCTAGCACGTACCAAGTTGCCCTGCTTCCTGAATGAAGTCTTTATTGCTGGCACACTGTGGAACCAAATAATAGGTTAGCAGTTTTTCAGTTTGGGCGTCTTTCTTAATCGCTTGTGGTCATGCAGCATAGCGCGACACTTCCATCACTGATATATTTCTACGCTGTGATAGAGAACCATTTCCAATAATTTGATATGTAAATATACATGTAGGTATATAACATTTGCAATTGAAAATATGAGAAGGGGGTTTTGAATTTGGCAGCTCATTGTATTTTATTGTAAAGGAAAAATAAGGAACATTCATATCAACAAGCCTGTTTATGATTCCCGACCAGACTATACGGTTCATGCCATGTCATTATTTGGAGATTTCAGGGTAAGGAAAATAGAGAATGTCACTTGATGATTTTACTGCAGATAAAGGACTGCCCTATGATAAGGGACAGGTTGGCACACTCTATTGACTTGTATACAGCAGTGTACCTTGCAGGCAGCAGTAATCATGTAGGCAGCAGTGGACACATACAACACAGTAGACTATTCCTCATTTTGTACCATTACACTGTTCTTAAAGTGAACCTGCACTTTTTTTTACTAGGCAAAATAAAAATATTAGTTTTTTCCATTCCTTGGTACCCAAGGTGTACAAGTCTGCTACTGAATCCCAATAGCTCATATCAGGATAAGGCAAACACATGGCAATGCCTCTGCCTTCTCATAAAGCAGTGCATGGTGCTGGAGTTGAGGAGGCGCTTCGGTCATGCTCCCATTTTTCTAACATGAAAATACTTTTAAGGATCATGTAAAGGACACTTCCTTGACAAAACCCACAAGCCCAGTGTTTCCCAACTTTTTTAACATGGGGGAACCCTTTAAAATAACTTGCAGGGCATCAAAGATCCCCTACTATAATTACTATATCCACAGCTCACAGTACATTAGTGTGGTGGTCAATGGGAAGAATGCCTCTTACATTGGTGGCCAATGGTAAGTCTGTAACCCTTACAGATTTGGTCACAAAATTTGGTCACAAAAAAAAGTCACAAACTGCTTCTGTGGTTAATGCCCCCCTAGTAACCTCTAGAGGAACCCTTGTTAACAAACACTGCACCAGCAAATGAAGAATAATGCAAACATGATTTTTTTTCCACCGCCGTATATTGAATTTACCATATGCCTTGTCTTGACCCGGACATTTGTGCACAAATTCATCAACAGATTGCATGAATTTATGGCATTTATGGGCCTAGTAGATAAGGGAACAGATCTGACTGGCCCCCATTGGATGCACACGCAGTTTGAGGCAGCAGTACCCCCTACAACTTTAGAAGGCGAGGATCACTGTATTGCAGTCACTGCAGTAAGCTGAAGTCCAGCAAGGGTGAACTTTAGCCTTGGCAGGCAACAAGTTAATGAAAGAGGAAACATGATATGAGCAAAACAGAAATCCTATAATTCAATTAAGAGAATGCCAACCCAGGCGTGATGCAGTTCACAGCCTTCACAGCCATAAAGGGAAAATTATTTTATATCAGGTAGACATTAGTTTTTAGGATGTCCAGAGAAATATATTCTCTTTGTGCCTTACAATTGTGAAAGATTCATGGCCTGCATTAATCTTCTCCTGCAGCGTACAGTGATTTACTTACCGGCTGCGCCATAAACTGAATTAAAAAAAAAATAGCTGGTCTCAGCAAAAAGGGATGGGATGACTTAATAGACAGGAACATGAGGCCGCATTACAAAGCATTGCACCAGCCCCCATTCAATAGATGTAAATGAAAAACAAAATGTATAGACGAGTTATGAGAGCGACAGATCCGTGGATGTTTTTATGAAATAAAAAGAGTGCCTGTTCAAAATATTGAGTGTTGAAGACGTTTAACAGCATCACGCAATAAATACCCATTAGTTTTATTTTAACTTTATGCTAAAACAATTCCCTGGTGTTTCAATTAAAATGCCTTTTCCAAAGCTTTGATTTTTACAAACTGCATTTTCCATCTATTGCCTGCTCAGAGGGGGATTTGTGACAACAATCTCACAGCTATAGGGGCCTGACTTCAGCAGGCTCTATTGAATTATTAAGGACCTCTCTTTCCACAAGATGCACCTTTTAGAAAGAAATAATTGAGCTTTATATTGAATGTTTACACAGGCCTGTCAAAAAATAAAAATGAACTGCTGAGCAGCATTATTAGCATTATGTGAATGCAAGGGTAGATGATATGAAATCTAACCTGATAATAGGTTTTTTATAAATATTTGATTCAGAAAAAAAATCGAAATTCTAGGTAGGCAGATAAATACGCAGCGGAAATACATATATATGTGAACGGTCATACACATGATTTGAAATCTGATTTAGCTGTTCCGTACAGACAGCATATTCAGATATAGAACCTCCAGAGCTGGTAAGAAGAACTGTTTGTCCAAAACACACCCCAACCCTGGGGTAAGAAGGTAAAAGATACAGGGTATAGTTAGGCCTGAAGCTGGAAGGAAGTAGGAGTAAGGCCGCCATGACGGGGGCTCATGGAGATGAAAGAAAAGGGGGTTAAGTGGAGGAAAGAGGGTCAAGTGTTCAGAGGGAGAGTGGTTGGTGAAGTTAAAAAGGGGGTGGAGGTCAGAGGTTGTAAAGGAAAGAAGGGTAAGGTGGTTGGAGCTGCAGGGGGGAGAGTTGTCTGCCCACCCACCCTTGGAGGCTGGGATAGTTGTGGTTGCCAGAGCCGTTAGGAGTCCTCGATGGCAGTACTAGTTGAAATATGGTTTACGTGGTTGAAGGGACCCATCTGAGATATGGCATCTATAAGGAGAAAATAGTCAAGGGGCTGCATGCTTAGAATATCGTTCTGTAGGTTCCTGGTAGGAGCAGTATGGCAATTTGGTGATACGCCACAAGTTGGTGGTGGTCAGGGCTTTCAAGGACCTGTAATGCCAGTGCCTGATGTTGAGTAGCAGGTATTGGGAATTCATTTGATTGCACAGTTGTTATTAATATGTTGTTGTTTTTAAAATTATTGTGAAAAAAAGAGAGTGAGTGGTAAAAATATAATGGCCACAAGGGCCATTTAAACCCATTTTAGGACGGAAAAGGTGAGTTGGTCATGGCCTCTGAGGGGGTTATGGAGTAAAAAATAGTGGACTTTGAGCTCCCCCATGTCATGGGTTATCTCTATGGTTTTCTTTCTAGTAAGGTAAATGGCTGCTAGTGTTTCCCTTCCTCTTTCCATGGTCCTGCTTTGCAGGTTGTTAAAGGAATGTGAAAGAAAATTCAGGTACATATTCTATTTAAATATAGTTGTATTTTATATCTGCCCAGGTCAGAATTTTAAAATATTTTGATAACCAATTATATTTATTTATGTAGACCCACCCCCCTAACAAAAATGTCCAATTTCTTTCAATAAGCATATCCTCAAAATCTAAAATCTATTAGTACATTAAAACAGTCTGCTACATGATTGTTAATCAGGTATGTCCTTTAATATTGACAAATCTGTTCCAAAAAGTGACAGCCAATCGTCAAAGCAGAGCCTCCAGGAATGATAGCTGATTGGTTGAAAGGGGCATCCCAAGCATTTTTTGGAGGACTTTTATGAAAGCCATTGTACATCTCAAGGTCTGCAGCAGAAAGTCAATGAAATTGAGTTTCACATCAAGTAGGATCACATAATGGACCATATTAGTTCCATCTAAGATCAGCACTTTACTAAGTGCACAAAATACAGCAACACTCTAGGGATTAAAATGCAAAGTATAAATATCTGACTACAATAAAAGCCCTTTCAAATATTTCATGACTTTTTTTTAAATGTGTTAAAATTTTAAATATATTGCAGTTTTCCATAATTTAGATGGGGTAGCTGCATATACTTTTCTTTTTATCAGGTTTTTTTTACCTTATTTTTACCCAATAATCCTGAAAACAACACACTTTTATCTTGGTGGCTACCTTCACTTCTCCACTGTATCTACAGCGGGAGCCATAGTTGTCCCCAAGACTGGTCGTCAAAAAATCTGCCTTTGTGTACATCCTTTTTGTGGTGGATGTTGTGATTAGTAGTTTACATAATTGTTTTGCTTTTCGTCCAGCTCACAAGACATATTTCTGCAGGTCCCCAGGTATTTATTTGTTAAAAATGTCTGACCTCAGTCTGAGCAGCAACAGATACAGCATCTTGTCTGTCTCTCTTGTTTTATCAGATCTTGAATACAGGAATGCACAGCTCTGGGGACATGTGCTGACCCATTCTGTACCTTCATATAGCCTTTGTCATAGAATTAAAGGCAAACTGCAGAAAGTGTGAACAGCCATTCATGTGTCTGACAAGATGTCTGAGTTCATCCACGTACAATGGCCTTAAAGGAATGATTAATAATACATTTTACGTGTATGAGTTGTGCTCCCAGAAAACAACTGCTTCCGGCTGCATTATTAATGAAGACCTGGGTGGCTTTGTAGAACCATTCAAGTTTATTATTTTATGTCTAGGTCTGGAAATACATAGCTGGGGACATAGGGGCCCTGATTTATGAAAGCCCTCCAAGGCTGGAGAGAATACACTTTCATCAGTGAAGTTGGGTGATCCAGCAAACCTGGAATGGATCTGGTCCAGGATTCAAAACAAATGCTAGCAAATAGCAAATGATTTTTAAAAATCCATTACATGTTTTTTGGATCACCCAGCTTCACTTCTGAAAGTGTATTCTCTCCAGCCTTGGAGAGCTTTCATAAATCAGGCCCATAGAGTATGTGGTTCCTGATTGCCCCTTTGAGAGAGCGCATGAATTAATGCATAAACCATATGAGATGTGTTGGAGAGGAATCCTTGAGAATTTCTCTTATGCTAATCTTGGTAGACCTGACACATTGCTCTAACCCCTTCTGTTATGTCCCCAATGCCCTGCAAGTGTCATTGTGGGTAAATACTCTATTTTTTATGTATACTTTTATATGTGTGGTTATATCTATAACAGACATTCAACACACTAAGGCTAGGTTCGGACCTCCCGAAGGATCAAGCAATCCCACATGGTTTTCGGTCACCTGCATTGCAACACTGGTTTTAAAAGTACTAGCATCTGCAGATTCAACGACAGGCAGCAGTGAGCAGTACTCTACCACTCAATGCTTCCTCGTATTGATTCTCTATGGGCTGCTGCAGGTAGTACCTACATGTATTGTCTCCCCAGAGGCAGCAATTCACTGGCATGGGGAAGGTGTACCGTATCACAGCCACATTGCCTCTCTGATCCAATCCGAAAGGTCCACTACTATGTAAAAAAAGAGCCACTCCTTGTGCAAAGCTGTCTGTCTGTCTGTCTGTCTGTCTGTCTGTCTGTCTGTCTGTCTGTCTGTCTGTCTGTCTATCCTACGGTCACTGTGTGATGAAGAAGAAGAAAATGTGAAATTGAAGTGTCAAACTATAAAATTAAAGTCCAGATACACAATTATTTTAATGGAAAAATCAGATAAATTAGTTGGAACAATGTTCACCAACAGCTGGTTCTAGCAGAACATTGTGCCAGACCAAAACATAGTTAATATATCAAACAATGTTTTTGCTGTTAAGTCCACACAGTTTTTTTTATCCCTAGGTACAGAACAGAGGGCAGGCTTTAGCTCCAAAACCCTTTGGCTTTGTGTGCAGTCTTTCATTTAATTTTTACATTAGAATATGCTTTCTATCAGAATTTTAACATCATAATTTGGAGCTTCTTTTCCAAACTCACATTTATTTAGATATGGAAGGTAAAAAGGTTGTCATGTTTCAGAAATGATCACATGATTGAAGCAGACAGAATACTTATTTCAGGACCCTTTTGCAATAACTTGCCTCATTTTGTGCAGTACAAAAGTAGTAAAATAGAAGTAAAATTTGCAATACCATTTGTAAAATTGATACGGAGAAGACTGACATAGCAAATCTGCCCATATCATCCAAAAAGATTTTTGTTCACTGCATGCGATTAGCAAAAAAATGAATTCTGCCTGGATTATCCCCAAAAAATGATGCCTATTTCAGCATGTACAATGTTATATTTAGTAATAAAAGCGTTAAAGAATACTTCTAATGCTTTGGGAGAATAGGCATTTTGAAGAGAAGCATATTTTTCTCTTTGTGCCCATTTGTGCATAAATTGATCACAACAGCAAGCAACGTTTTTTGTGTCTGCTCTTAACGAACACATCCACTTATCCTTGGCATATCCACCAGGCAATTTCGGAATTCAGTAATGACTTACAGGGTTGTTATAAAATAGTAGACCTTTATAGCAGAGCTGAAATACTTTCCAAACTCTCTTGGCAAGAAGTATTTTGGAAACTTCAGCTATATTGTATATGTTTGTCCACATTTGCCCTAGTATTTTGTAAGTGCCCTGGCATTGAAATGTTTTTTTTTTTTCTTTGCTGTTTATTTTTTGTCTTTGTAAACTAGAACTGTTCATTACAGACAATAATGTTAAGAGAGACAACCGTCATGATCCCATGTGAGCAGTGTGGAAAAGCTTTCCTCTGCTGAGGCTCATCAGCCATAATACACTCTGCATGTGATTGGCTTCTTCCTCTGCTCAAATGCCTCTGTCCCTTGGTATTTCTCACAGGCTGACATGCGGCTCTAATAGTTCTATTAGGTGCAGCATGTCTGCTGAGCTTGCTGTTTTACAGCGTGCATGTCATCGGTGCTGCCTTTCTGCAGTTCCCTTATTAGCATGTGCCCTTTACTGACTCTGCAGGGGCCATCACCTAGAATTAGATGCTTTCTGCTAGGCCTGTCCTTACTCTGTGCAAAATGATTACAATCCATTATGCCACCTTCTTGCTGACAGCCAGATACTGCTGTGATTACAATAAAATCACTCCGTATTTAAATATGATACTACCTATCTCAAGTGAGTGCTTGATAATGAAAAGCATTGGACAAAATTGAAAAATTTGATGAAAAACGTTTGCAATTTCGATACACTCGTCAAGGTAAGAAGAGGTTACAGAGTAGAGTTAATAAGAAAGTTCAGTAAAGTAGCTGAACTTTTCCAACATTCAGATATTTGGAGTCTTCAGGATGGGTCAGAAATAATGCTTAACTGCTCTATGTTTTCAATAACTGGGGATACTATTATTAACATTACTGATTTAAAAACTTTGAAGAAAGGAAGTCAAGTAAAACCAAATCCTAAAATTAAGTTTTACTTCAACAATGTTTTGGGTGTTACATCCAGTGAAATAATCTGCAGCATGCTTTGCATTTTCAGTACTTTTTCCTATTTTGCTATTATGAGTTACCTTTGGGCCAGTTATCAGTCTGGAAGTGGAGAGACAGTGCCCCTGCACAACAAACTAATATAGCACTAATACAGTAAAATTATAGTCATATGTTGCACTGTTCATTGCAGTGGAACTAAAATATAACACCCACTCAAATTTCTTTGGCCACCTCTACCATATCAAATTGTCCACTCTTAGTGGGTGGAAATGGGGAAGGGAAGGATGCACACCCCCTTGCATTTTACTTTAACTTACTTTACCAAAAAATAATTTATATATTTACAGACTTTACCTATAAAACCCTCCTGACTCCTGAGGTATTGGTGTTCAGTTCTTACATGGAATCATGGATTAAATGTCTCATTGTGCCCATTTGCTGGAAAAAGCAGCTCACTGGCTTGTACTTGCTCTTAACAGTAGGTGCTCTTTGGAAATTTACTACAAATTCTTCTAGGAAAAAAAAAATGCTTGATCATTAAAAAGACTTATTTAAGAATCCAAGCCTCTGTGTCCTGTTAATAGATTCAAGTGAAATCATCAGCATTGTACATAAAAAGCAGCCAGATTTCTGTTTATACCTAAGCAGGAATCTAAAAATGCCATTGACTTGGTTTATATTGGGTCACACCAATAGATGGTGATGTGTCCTCATGTAAAGTGTTTAACAAACCCTTGCTGTTAAAAGACATAAAACATGCATTTGTTACACAAGGATGCATCTACTAGGGGCCAACAGAGATACACAAAAGAGCAAGTAACACATCATAACTAACTCAAACACACAAGTACTTTAACCTGTAAAAAGAGAAAAGAAAATAAACAGAATGAGCCGTGATTTTTTTGTTTCCCCTTTTATTAAAATGTTTCAAAAATAAAATACCATGGAGTGTAATTTGTTGCTATAGACAACTCACACTTGCATTTCTGCTACATTGCTCAGTCTCCCTGGAGCTGTAGTGCCCGACACCAGCCTTGCCTGGTATTATTATACTGAAGCATATGATGTCCCACGCTTCCAGTGTGATCCTCATACTCATTCATATTAAATTTGTCTCTGCCTCTTCTATGAGAATTTAGTCTTGAAGGAGAGACCGGCATTTATTCCTCTCATGAGCCTTCCCAGAAATGGGGAAAAAAGACGGCAATATTTTTCTCTCTACAGCTATAGCATGCATAAACTTTGCAATAAAAATCAGAATCTGATTTTATTTTCAATATAATATTTTTGTACAGATGTAAACATTTTATGATCTGAATATTGAAAATCTTGCCGCAATCACGTCAAGACCAACTGATCATTTTTCCCTCTTGATTTGTGACGGTGAATTAATAGAAAAAAGCATCAGTGGAAAAAAAAGCAGTCATGTTTTCTGCTCGGTCCTGTTTTATGAACTAACCGAAGGCTATAATACACTTTAGCTGCATAGCCTAATAGAAAAAGTGAATTCTAAATAGATTGCACTTTCCAAGTCTGCTAAATGAGAAGCAATCATAAAACGATGCCAGTGTTTTAGGCTGGTCTTGCGCAAAATTGCAAATATTACACCGCCATTTTCTTAATGAGATATTTTCGTAGACAAATGTAGTTTTGTTTTACTTCAGCGTAAAATTATATGAGGCTATGTGGCAATAAAATAGCAAATATTTGATTGTATCTCTATTCAGCTGTAGCGTAATATGACTTCTTCATCGTCATATTGACATACAGCAATCGTGCTTCATTTTATTCTGCTATTGGCTTAGTACACACGCACATATGCAGATCATAGCCACCAGCTGTGTGTGGAGGTGGTCGCTTGGGGCATAAGTAGGCAGATTAGCTCCAAAGCTACCAATGGGGCCAACAAAAAAAGCCAAATTGTTTATCTTTTATGTCTTTAGGCAGTTCACAATGCTGGGGTAGTGCTTGCACATACGCATTACTGTGCTTTATGCCATGCATTGCATTAAGGCAAATGTCTAATTAATGGTAGAGCACCAACAAAAGTGCCATGTCTTCTTTTTTTCTAATAGAATGCACAACAAATGGCAATAATGCTCTGCTGTGTGCAGAATAAATGGCACCACATTGGACCATAGAAGTAATGTAAATACTACAAATAGCACCGCAACACACCAAGCCAGAAGCATATACATTACTGTAATATGAATGGAGCCCCAAGCAAGGTAGTTTAATAACATGATAAAATGAAAGGAAAGCAGCTACATGGATGAAATACCAAAATGCAAGTCTGTGTGCTTTTGCTCAAAAGATCAGTGATCTGACTTCTATCTACTGCTTGGTCACCCTTAACCTGGTAATAGACAGCGAAGAAGGATGCAATAAAACTTCTGTCCTTCACCTGTAAGCATGATCCTTGTCAGCACATGGGCATAAAAGAAATCTGATTGGCTCCTAAGACTATCCCTCCTTCTTTTATAAGAGCGATACTAATTCAAATTCAGGTCCCTAAACTAGTTGTATTAAAAAGTACATTGAATAAATTCACAAAACTTTATTCATTAGAATAATAAATGCAGTTCTTCATTATGGATAGATAAATTACATACTTTCATACAGAGAGATTATGTAAAAATGAAAAATCATAAAATAAGGAAAAAAAGTAAACCTGACATGAAAGAAGTACAGAGGCTTCTTATTGAATCCCTTCTTCAATATTAGTTGGTTGGCTGTTGCACTGATCGATTATGTTTACTGACTCGAGGTCAGGAAAGTCAGAGAAAAGTCAGAAGTTCTTGTCTGTACACCTTCTCTAAGTACGTGAATCTAAGTATCGATGCATGAGGAGATCATAGGAGGGTCAGGAAGAGTAGTCTGCATGTTTTGCTCATGGCAGGTATATTTTATTAATAAACTCAAGGAAAAAAAAACATCCAGTGCAGTAAATTTATAGTATTACTTAAAAAAAAAAGTTTGCTAGCTGATAAACCATCTTCCATTAACTTCAAGCAAAATATATTAAATACTTTACACCTTGTTTTTAAGTTTAAAACCCTTTAAAAAAAAAAAGGATGAAGCCCTTTCCATTCTGTGTTTACTGCCACAGCAGTAAAGACAAAACGGGAGCGTAGAGTCCCCTGGGATATCGACGTCACACATCCCAGGAGGCTGCTCCTTTTGCATGTGCAGAAGGGGCTTTTTCCTACGTGGGGAAAAAATACCGATCTCACACATGCGCAGTGCCCTCTTTTCCTACTTACAGCACACTAGATCACTCAATCTCAAGCCTGAGCAGTGCGAGATTAAGTGACGTAGCCAGAAAAAGAAAAAAGACGGAAGAAGATGGCGATGCCCTGCACTTCCTGTGCAAAGGTGGTTCCAGGACGGCACGGGATCCAATCCAGGAAAGCTCTGGAAGGTTTTTTTTTAAGTGTAACTAGCTGAATATACATTGGTATTGGCCTCCTGAGCCCACTTTCCTGTATAGCAGCATTCCGAGAGGGGAAATCAATTGGGTGCCCAGTACCCTAGAAGTGCCAGGGAAGTGACCAGGTTGTATTGCTCAAGGAAAAGACAGACTTGATTGCCTGGCAGAGCTATGTAAATCTTTGGACTGGTAAACACAAATACAAATCTTATACCATTTGGAACAGCTGCTACTATACCTGAGCATTTAGTGGTTTTCTTTGAGTTAAAGGTTCAATACATTTCTAATTATAATTATAAATAAACTGGAAAGTAAAGAATGTCCAGCAGATATGTTACAGGGTAGAAGTAATGAAGGGTATTGACCTGGATAGTAGAAACTTCCTGTGCTGCATAATGTCTAACCAGAACAAAGCAATGAATGTTGCAGCCCTGCCGATGAATGTTCCTGTGTGTATCAGCACACGCGTGTCTTTGGATGGTCCTCCTATCTATTTTAGCATCTTTGCTGAGTGTTTTTTGGATGTAGATGCTGCCGACACAAATTGGGCACACCAGGTTGATCAGCCTGGCACAGTCAGACATACTTGGCTTCTTGACACAGATACAGAGCGTTTCACATTGTAAAATACTTCTTTGTGTATAATACATAATTAATGTGTGTGAACATAGTTAAAGTTGAATAAATTTGAATTGGTTTGGCATTTCCTCTCGGTCTCTGTAGAGGGCTGGGGAAGAACAGTAGGAGAGAGAGACCTATGTGGAGGTTGGAGACAGAGAAGCGAATATTTATTTTTAGCAGAATGGGTAAACAACAGAACTGACAGGGGGAAAGCTGCTTGTCTATTCCTCCAAATCTCATAAGTAAGATTTTGCTTGTACAAATCTGAACTTTGCTATTTATTTCTATCACATGTGTATCGCGTTCAGAAAAAACATTAGTGGGAAAAAATATCATTGAGATGCACCAAATTTGTACAACTTTCGAAAAGTAAAATTAACCTATCTGGCCTTATGACATGTTAATGGTTAACACTGCTGCTGCAGATCTGTGGTTTGCTTACTGAAGTTTGGTTTTTCATTATTTATATAGTTCTCTGCGCTGTGACTGAGTCATATCTTCTTTGTTGGCAATGATAAGTTACCTCTACAGGGTAAGAAGAGAGAAATCTGGAGAAAGTAAACTACTGCAGGTGGTAACCAGTAGCAGGATAGTTGAAGAAGGATCAGATTATAAAATATGGCATTTTCCTGCTAAGACATCTTCTCTTGCTTATTATCTTTTTATTTCATGATTACAAATTTTGAAATCTGTCTATTAGAAAAAATATTGAAGAATACAAGAACAAGAAAAATATGGGACTTTAACGGCATTGGGTTTATAAAAAATTATCATATACCTTTTATTTCCTTCATTAAGAAACAACAGTTAAAAAATATACATGCCTCCTCCCTTATACCAAGTTTGAGAAAGAGTTAATCAACATTGTTAGCATACATGGGCTAGACACATTGTACACATTACATATGATGAGATCATTCGACGCATTTCACAGACTGTGTCTGCTTCCTCAGGGATGTAATTGGTACAGTTAGTAGGTGTATCAGCACAAAGGATGTTGCATTCACCGGTATGCTTACTCCCTTGGTATGAAGGTAGGCAAAAGGCAGAATTAAAATCACAACACACAGAGATGGCGGTGTCCCATATATGTTCTCCACAACGATATTCAGTACTTTTCCAGATATTATTGGTAATACTCACTCCATTATGAAGTGATAATGAATAATTATCTCCAAAAACTAGATTCAATCATATGATTCCATCCACAAACGGACTTGCACTTAAATTGTAAGTAGAACCAACATCCTCTGTGACACCAAAAGTGTCACAGATGATATTAGAAAAAATAGCTAAAGGTGGGGACCCAGTGAAGACATTTTAAAATACTGTTACTGTGGAGTTAGGTCTGGTTGGTGGTTGTGATTGGTACTCTTTGAACCATTCCAACTCATATTTGCATACATTGTTCTAGCAAGCACCATCTCTATAAGAAAACTGAATTAATTTACTTTCTGCCAGTTTTTGGAGCTCAGTAGTTATTAGTCTTGCCAACAAATCCAATCTGATTGGTATTGGATGTCACCAGCAATCACCCAATGGAATTTAATGAAGATTTGGTTTTATTGGCAAAGTTGGTTTGACATTGTTGTAAGTTTGGAAGGGAAAGAGCCTCCTCTGGTTGGTGCTATCTTTGGGGTCCTACAGAGTTTGATAGAGGTTCCTTGAGCTGTGGCTGAGGGATCCTTAAGTAGGAACATTTCTTCCCCAAGATTTAAAAATTACTAGAAGTGATCCTCTGTGGTAAAAAGGTTAAGTAACATGGGTCTTTATTGTATTCTGTGCAGCCACTTTAATAATGCATTATTAGAGTGTTGCTTCTAGCTATGCATTGAACATGTATACGAAGAGGAAATCTCATCTCACCTGAAAATGTGACCAATTGTGACTTTTATCTATGTTGCTGATTCCTCTAGAAGTGAGTGACAGCACAGCTTATGCAGAACTTGTAATGCATAGTTGAAGCTGCAGTTTTTTAACTGCTCCAGACTTCCTGAACAAACATTTGCACATGTTCTTACATAAGAACAACACAAAGTAGAAAAAAAGTCACCCCCCTCTTTCGAGTTCCTTTAAGTTTGAGGCAATGCCCTACAATAAAAAGTACTTTTTCTTGTGCATAAAATAGCATTTTGTTCTAGATAAAAAAAATTATATACCTGATTTATGAACACATGTTTTATACAATCTGTGCAATGTAGAATTATTCTTTAAAGTTTATAAAAATGTATTTATTTACCAGTTGTTGCCTTAAACACAAATGGATAATTAAACATTTTGTTACTTTTTGTAACCTTCCGATGATTTTAGCAAACATCACTGTGCAATGGGATAGCCCTATACTTGAGCAATCCTTTGGCATTTATCCTGCCAAGTAAAGATCAGAACTCAAAAGCAGTTATGTTTCAGAAACTTCAGTGTAACCGGAGGCTATCTTCACTGAGAGCTAGTGTTGACTCTCAGATGTTATATACACTGCCAGCATGGCAGAGGCTCATACATAAAAGAGTCAGAAAGAAGCAGGAAACAGTCAAGTGTGGAGTAGATATAGCGGTAGTGATAAGTGTTCCAAAACCACATGCACCACTGTGCATCCTACAATATGTTCTATACACAGAGGGAATGGAACAGAGTTCTCCAAAACATACATAGTTCTTTTGAAATTTGGAAGATTAGACAGCATGTGCTATGTATACCTAAATTTGCTCAGGCAGTAAAATACCCATCTTTTTATATACCATGCATTGTTTTATTTATATATATATATATATATATATATCAAAGTTCCAACAGTAAATAAAGCACTCTCAGGACTTCATCACTGGAGAAAATCATGCACATTCAATGCTTTGGTGAGTTACAGCTCCCCTTTATCTTACTATACATATATATATATATATATATATATATATATATATATATATATATACCTATTTTTTTATGTATATAAACATCTAGTGTTAACCAGTGCACTTTAGATGCATTGGAATTTCCAAATATCCCAGTGTCTGCTAAATCAGAGGCTAAGGCATTCTGGCACCATAGTCCCGAGTTTGAGATTCTGCTAATACACAATGAGCACAGAGGTTGTTTGTTCTAACCATGTTTGCATGTCATAAACCCTCCAGATATTAGACTATAGTAGGGTCGTTAAATTGTAAGCTCCTCGAGGGCCCACATGACTATGGACTAAACCATTGCATAATATATACATTATATACATGATAATAATAAGTCATTAGAAGAATATCTATTACTGGCTGCCCCTTCTTGCTCCCTTAGCTCCCAGTTTCAAAATATAATATGTGACCTTAATAACAACCAGGAATATAGTAAAGGACAGGCAAGAGCATGACTACAAGAGATCTGGTCCTTATTTCCTTGGTACAGTGAAATTTTTATGGTAGTTGGAAATTGAAAAGAAGGAACTTTAGTCCTAGAAATAAATCATTCTTTATATGCTATATCAACCAGTTAGAGTTTTTTTTTTCACACTCTAAAATAAACACAACAGATTGCACAAATAGTCTACTATATTTTAATAATATTAAAGGTATCACATGTACTTACATAATTACCATGCAAGCAAGCTTTCACACTAAGAAGATGCCCTGGCCGATATAAGAATTCTACCATTCGATGTTTTGCTTGCAGATTTTGTTTTGTTGAGTTTCAAGTAATATGCACTAAAAACCTTGCCATGCACAAAAAATGCATGTGAACATGCAGTGGAAAGCACTTGGTTGCAGAGCTTTTTAATGCTACTGGAGACAAGGCCTTTATTAGTCCTATTATAAAACTAGTCAAATATAACCGATGAAATGATTTGACTTGAACCTTCAACTTTTGACACCACATTTATGTTTTTAATGTGTATTTCCTTTCAAACATAAACTGTTATAAGGTTGACTTTTATTTATGCCTGTCTGCTACACTTTAACGACCTGAGGATCTAATAAAAGATGCAAATAAACCACATGCGCTGTGGTCTGTGTGAGTGTACTAGCTCATACAATGAAATTGATTATGCTAATATACATTTTAAAGTTCTCAAGATATTGCTAAATAGCCTTGCGAGGGCTTCCAATGAATGTAATCTGTATGTTATTTTTCTGTTGCAAAGCGTAGAGGTACTGAGAAGAAAAAATACACAGGTTGATGCTTTGTTTTATCTGTCAATCAATCTCCTGCATATTTTGAAGCACAAATGGTTTATTAGAAGCAAACCAGGATACAATTAGGAAGCACAGTCCTCCCGAGTGCCATACAGATGTGGTTCACTACAGTTATGTCTTGAGGGACTCATATACTTTTACAGACACTTTTACAACCGAGAAGTTCTCGGGTATTATAAATTTTATTGTTGTTGTTATTCAGTTTAAATATACTGTAAATAAAAATGGCACGTTTTTAACTTTAACTTTATATAGTGGAACATTTACGGGCTCATAGAAAGCAAGCAGCACTTCATTGAAAACAAATGCGGTTTTCATTGTTTTTAAAGATTTACATCTTTAGCATAAAAAATACAATTTCTTTTCTGTTTAATGTAGATGGACTTGTCTCGTTTACTACAGTGAAAAAATGTTATGGGTTTACTTTAAAAGCTATCCAGACTGTAGGCTATTAACTTGAAAATTACAGCCAACTATTTATTAAATACCGAGCTATTACGCACTCTAGGGACCTACACCTAAAATAAGGTGTTAAAGCACGCAGATAAGTCAAGTGAAGGTTTTACCAGCTAGAAGAGCTCTGGTTTCTAGTACATTGGGGCATTTAAAGTGGACTGTTCAATTTTACACAATATAAAGTATAATTTTTACAAAACCTGTAACAAAAAGCAGTCCTTGGCTTTACATCTGATTGCTTTGCCAAGGATATTGCTGCAGGCAAGATGAAGAATTTCATCTGTTCCCTCTCTTGCATTGATGAAACTGAAACATTGTAAAGTTGCAAAGATGCTACAGATTAGTGTTTCAGAAGAAGCCTAGGGTTTCTCCTGAGGTTGCTAGGGGTTCTTTGAGCTGCAAGCAATGGTGGATTGATCTCCAATCTACAATGACCACCAGTGCAAAGGGGCAATTTTCTAATAACTACAGTTCCACAGTTCTATACTGGCTACTGTAATGGTAATTGACACTACACCATCTACCTTTCTTTATTCAGTTATTTCATGATTAAAACAGAAATTTTTTTTGGAGGGGCTATTTGTTGCATATGCTATGTATGCCAGGTTAATTGAACATACTAATGTGCCATAGGCTGTTGGAAAAATCTCTTTAGCATGGGTTCAAAAAAATGAATAAAACATTATTCAAAGGATTCCTTAGAGGTAAAAAAAAAAGTTTAGAAAGTCTTCTGTAAAATAAGGCTAGGCACACATGTGCAATGGGTATCGTCCGATATGAGCTCAGGGCTGATATCGAGCGAGAATCTTGCGTGTGTACAGGGCTCGTCGTCCATCGTCCAAATGACCATCCTGGTGGATCCACAGATGATGGACGATGAACAATCAAAAAGGAAGTGAAGGAGAGAACGCAGCGTGGTGCTGCTTTGTTGTTTTCCCCTTCTCTTCTCGTTCATGCACTCATCCATAGATCGTACAGTTGTTTGTCATTGGAAAGGATCGTGAAAGATCCTTTCCAAGGACAATTATTGCACGTGTGTACATAACTAACATGTCAGACATATGTGAACACAGACAAGAACTGCACAGACACCGGAATTTACATAATTTTGTTATTTTTAAGCTAGACCAAATATAGATTAAATGGGGGTGTCTTTATGGCCTAATCAATGAATGGTAAAAATCTATTGTCCACTTTATCCAACAATTCAGCATAATGATTGCAATATGCAGCCTAAGGGTATATGTTCCTATAGTGTTGTACAATCTGGGCAATTTCCATACATTATTTTGACATGTTACAATGCTCAGAGAGATTCAACTGTTACATTTAATTGAAGTTACATGTCAGGATCTTGTTAAAATGGCCTAGGACAAATCTTATTGATATCTGCTAACTTACCAAAGACAACTGACTATGCATTCAGGACTAGAGATACAAAAAATTAATACTTTTTTACTCTGAATACATTTCCACAGTAATGCATGGTAAGGTGGAAATGTAACCTCACAGCATGTTTTTAGGATGTGGAAGGACATCAGAGTGCTGAGAGGAAACCCATGCAAACACAGAGAGAACATACAAACTCCTTGCAGATAGTGCGAGGTGCAGTCCTAGGCAAGGTTCGAACCTGGGACCCAACGCTGTAAAGACCAGAGTGATACCTTTAAGCCAACCATTCTTATGGGGGCTCTCCTAATTATCAACCAGACCATTAAATGGATGATCCCATGAGCTGGAGTAAAAATCCCAAATTAGATCATGATTAGATTTGGTAATTTAGCCATATGTGTGCAATACATTAACATGCACAGGATTGATCCTCGTGCATTAAGATATATGTCATGACACACATCCATGCATCATGGCTCACAAAAATGCAAGTGTGTTGTGAATGTATTTCCAATAATTCTGTAAAATACTTTTTTTAGTTTCAAAGTTTTTATTGAAATTTTCAAATAAAATACAAAATACTATTACTAAAACAAATTTGCATGGATGAACAGGAAGAGAAAAAAAAAATAATAATAAAAATAAAAAATGGGGGGGGAAGGGGCGAATAGGGGGTTCAAAACAAAAATAGAAGAACGCCAACCAGTAACCAGACATCAGTAGAATAAACATTTATTATTTAAATTGAGGAACAAATTGGGGGGAAGGGGGCAAAAAGGAGTTAAGGGTTACACAAGGAAGGGGGGTGGTAGAGTTCAGGGTCCCTGCCTAACCATGGGTCCCATGTGTTGTCGAACTTGTTAAATTTGTTTTTAAGAGTACAGGTCAATTTGTCCTTGGCCATTACCCAGTTAAGTTTGTTTTTGGTGAACTAAAGGGGAAAAATAGAAGCTTTCTAGTAACAAGCAATGGTATTCCAAGCAGCTAGCAGGATATATTTTATTAGTTTAGTTTCAGAGCTATATCCTCCCTCCAATTGGGAAAAAGGAACACACTGTATTTTTCTTGGGATGTTTACCTGGGTGACAGAGCGTATTAGGTTGAAAATGCAGATCCAAAATCTCTGAACCCTAGGACATCTCCACCAAGCATGGAGTACAGTGCCAGTCTGACCACATTCTCACAAACAAAGAGGAGAGACAGAGGGATTGGCTTTTTGGGATCCTAACTAGGACCAGGTACCATCTCATCAAAACCTTATAATTGACCTTTATTATGGAAGTGTTTAGAGGTATTTTGGAAATGGACACTGATAGATCCTGCCATTCTTGCGTGCTCCTCTCCACCTCCAAATCTGACTCCCATTGTTTCCTATAGGAAAGTTTCTTATCGTGTGAGAAGAGAGTGTTGTATACTACCGAGATCCTCCCTTTGGATTTAGTTATAAACCTGCAGGTTAATTCTGTAAAATGTTTTTGGTATGAATATATAAGTGAGAACCCATTTAGATGCGTTCTGGTAGATTTGTCTATGTGAAGGATGGATGTGGAGGAATTTCAGCAGACCTCTGCATGCAAATGCTCTTTCCGCCATAGAACTTCTGTGGGGCATTGTCAATATACACCCTGCAGGGAAATTGCATGGTGTGATCCTTCCTAAAAATTAGAAGTGTTGACCCCTTTTATGCCTAATGATTTCAATGGACTGTCTTTCTAAATGAATGTTTAGAACATCTTATTTTTCAACAAGGGATGTAGAAAAAGAAAAAAAAGTACAGCTTGCATTGACAATTCTCTGAATACCTGCTTCTGAAACAAATGGTTCTCCTTGTACTCTTTTCATCAGCATTTTATCCGCCAGTTAGACTGCTGTTTTCTTGTCAGAAGAAAATGACTATGAAATAGGTGTGCAAATTGTCAATGAACATAGTCCATCAAATTCTTTCAGGGCTCTTGTCTGGAACACTGCTGTGAAGAGCATGGAAATTGAGTTTTTCTGACAAACTTTTTAATCTCTATCCACATTCTCAGAAAAGAGACACTGAATTAAAACATTTTAATAATTAATGTATTTTCTCACTTTCTCACAAATTTAAGGGAACCTGTCAAAATACTCTAGAAATACAGGAGCTAACACTTTGCTTTAAAGGTGTTAGCTCCGGGCCTGCAGAGCTCGTCCTTTCTGTACTACTTAAAGCCCAGCTATACCTACTTTGATTAATGTTTCTCTCCTGTAAATAAATCAAAAAGTTTAAAAGTTAACTTACTTTCTCAACAGGTGAATGGAGGGTGAATTGCATCACCTGGATATGGATATAATCTATCTACTAGATTGTAAGCTCTCTGGGGCAGGGTCCGCTCTTCCTGTATCACTGTCTGTATTAGTTTGTCATTTGCAACCCCTATTTAATGTACAGCGCTGCGTAATATGTTGGCGCTATATAAATCCTGTTTATTAAAAATAATAATAATATATTCTGACATTTTTCCCAATACAGACTTACCATGTTTTGTTCTAGACTGTGGTATCCCTGCTTTCTCATGTCAGAGGTGCCTTGATGACTGGTGATTTGATGAATGGTGATGGAATATTCAAGAAGCAGTAGATAGGTGGGGATAACACAGATCCACAGAAAATATTAAGCAGGGTGAGGTATGCAGGGAAGTGGGCTTTCCAACAAGCAGCATGGTATTGGCGTTACAAATTTCACTTCTTAAAGGCCAGCAGTCCAAGTAGTGACAGAGATCCTACGCTGCAGATTTGCTGCTATGAAGAAGAGGAGATAAAGACAGACTGATGTCTTAAAAGTTACTGTTTAGGCATAATTAACATTTTCAGATGTTCCTGTAAGATAACAAATCTTCAACTGTTGAGTTTAGGTCCACTTAAAATAAAGGTCAACATTTTCCATCTGCTCCAATAGATCTGTCACACTAATATTACTTCAAGGAACAGAATCCTTTTTATAAATAGTACCTGAAACAGTAACCTGCCTTGGTTTTATTTTGCCTTGAAATCTGCACAGGTGGAGATGTTCTGTTATTGCTTCTAAAAAAGAAAAGCAGAAGGATTCTGTATAACGGATGAACTAATGGCAAGCAAAAAAAAAAGTTTTTTTTCCCCAAATGTACAGTCCTAATCTGTATGCATGAAGCAGTGATGTAAGGATAAGGATCACAGTCCAAAGGCTTGCAACTAGGGATGAGCGAGAACGCCTCTGACATTCTTGCGAAAATTTCCGAGCCGATTTTGTGGACCAATCGGGAGATCGAGAAAATCATTACAGGAGGAGTTCCGGGGATGCATTCATGAATGCAGCCGTGGGAATCCGCCTGTGCACGATCACAGAGCACTAGAGGTTAAATGTGGGCAAGCCCTCATTTAACTTTTAGTGTCCGGGGATGGCAAGCTCTCATTTAACCTTTAATGCCCGAGATCGCAAGCCCTCATTTTACCTTTAGTGCCTGGGGATCGCGCACAGGGGGATTCCCAAGGCTGCATTCATGAATGCAGCCGCGGTACTCCTCCTGTCAGTGTGATTCCCACAACTGCATTCATTCATGATGAGCACAGCCGCAGGACTCCTGTGTTCTTGGATAGGGAGCTGTCAGCTCCGCTCCCCTGAATGCTCTTGCAGGTCCCAAAAAAAATTCAATCTCGACGGGCGAATTTACATAGGCCGTTCTCACTTACATGTTTGGTAAGCGATAACGGCTTGATTCGCTGCGGGGTTGAATTTTAACATTTCGCTCGCTCATCCCTACTTGCAACTTTAAATACAACTTGCCTAAAGAAATTCCCAAGTGTCCATATTCAAAGGTTGCCTTTATTTTTGCATTTTTTCTCTCTTGTTTAATGGACACCAATCATTTAAGATCCTTATTGTTAGACTATGAGACTGGAGAAGACAAACTATAATTGGAGAACTTGGGTGATTGAGCAAATCTAGAATGGATTTGGTCTAGAATTAAACAGCAAATGATTTTAAGAAATCCAACTCATCCAAGGTTGCTGGACCACCCAGGTTCACCCATGATAGTCCATTTTCTCCAGTCTTGGAGAGGTTTAATAAATCAGGCCCTATATATTAGTTATACATAAATAGTACATTGCTAATGACTGGCACCATGACATCATCCGGTCTGCCTCTACACTTTTGGAACCATAGATTATTTGACCAGACCAGTGTTGGCTAAAGGCTTGGCAGGCTCAAATATTCCTTTTAGCATTTATCTAGTCTAAGCTGTGACTGCAACCCTTGTGTTGATGATTTTAGGGAAAACATTAAACATAAATGTTCATCATGAGCACTGCAAGGTTGAGAATTGCACTTAGCTATGGGAATGTTTTTTTTACAACAAAATAATTATATTCTTTTCAGGTACAATTTTGGCTTCATGACAATACTGACACAGCACATTTTGTAATTTTTAGCACAGTAAATATAACATTTAGGCCCTACATTTGTATATTTCCCTTAGGCCCCATCATTTGTTGAGATGGTCCTGATAGAAGCTTACATGGTGTAATTGTTTTTCTGAGTGTTGGTATATTAGAAATGAATATATTTAGTACATGGATGCCCTTTTCCTGCTGTGACAAGCATAGTGTTCTGCAGAAATGTAATCACAAAGTTTTAGCCAAGTGTGAACCACATTTAATGAATACAAACATAAATCTCACTTTTTTCCGGAGACAAATAGAAGACGTAAACGTGTGCTTTGCCATAATATTGACTCCTAGCGGGCCGGCACTTCATCTTACACTCTATTTAGATAAATGCTTGATGAATGCCAGAGTCACTGTCATCTCCTCTGGTGCCTTTCATTGAGCAAAAAATTTTTCCATACATTAATCGTGACTCCAGTTTACGTGGCAATACTTTGATTGGTATTCCGAGTGAAGCAGTTAAGTGCTTAGAATGTAGAGCTCCTCTTTTAATAAAATATTCATTGTTCAATAAACAGAAAGGGTCAACTTACTAAGAGTTATTTCATTTATATTTGTGCAAGTCTAGAAGCATATGCATTGTAACCAAAATTTGTTTCCTTTATAAAAAGCCTTTGTGCTAGAAGATGTAATTCGGTATAATTGCATTATTTCAACATTGTAAAAAAAAAGACAGGCACGCGGCATGGTGACACATTAAAGCTGACATCCTTCTTTATGCAACAAAACATGTTTATGTTCTGGTTTTACTCTTCTTTTTTAGGTCTGTATTTAAATAGTTTTTAAAAACATCATTAAACATTGGTAAATAACCGAGCAGTACTACAATGGCTGGCGATAACATATCTCATTGTTTTTATATTTATTTATTACATTTTAATGTAAATTCACATACATTTCTTTCAACCAAGCAGTAGGTGTTAGACGCGTATCCACTCCACTCCTTGCTATGAAGAGCCCTGGTTCTCAGGTTGTGTCTTTAAAGCTTATGAACATACAGAAGGAGGATCAGATGTTTAGGTTATAGTATAACTTAAAAAAGTAGTACAACCCAGTGGTTAATGACTACCTAATACAGGTGGTATCACAATAATTCTGCATGGACATGTAAGCTATTGTTTCTGACCTCTTTCACAAGTCAGAACTTGTGATCTGCATACTCTCCTACCAATAGAAACAAAGCAATCAAATCCTAATAGAGTTTATATTACTTTTTTTACTAAAAATATTTCTATTGCTTTATCCCTGATAAGGAGATTTCTTTTCTTTTCCGATTTGGTCTGACACCTGTCCAAAAGACAGAGAGTAAGGGCAATTCTGCCCAATGGGTGCTTTAAACCCAGGTCTATTCTTCAATTCCATTCTTGTTAAAAACAGGAAAGTATTCCTAGATCTGAGTGTTAGCAGCATTTGTGGATGATCTGATTTTGTGCTCCACAAATATCTTGTTCTACTATACTCATATGTAATGTTATTCTATCAGTGATTTTGGAATGATAGCTGTATTGCTGCTCACCTGAATTTACTCTGAATCTGATATTAACATAAAATGACATAAACTGTAGCAATAGATAAAAAATGTACAGTTTTCTAATATCAGTCCTTTTTAACCCAGTATCATTATAATTAGAATGGTAATAATTGAATATTATACAGCAGTTGGATGATTCCTTGTTATACCCATGTGAATTTATATGTTATACTGGAAGACTAAAAGTATGATTATGCTGATTTAAATAAAGTGTCCTCAAATGTCACATTTACATTATTGCAGGGTCTAAAATGTATATAATGTGACAGCTTGATAAAAATTTCTTTTCTGCTTCATTTCAAAAAGATACAGCTTTGGCACAAATTTATTTTGCAGCTGTTTTAACAGCAGTGATATGAAGTTCTCTGTCTTGTAATAGCATGTCTGCACAATGAGGTATTCCGGCACTTGTCCTGCTTTCTGCAAAATTGCAGAATCAATGTCTTCATTTACTTGGACCATTAAATGCATTATGTGACCTGCCACCTCTTTTTTTATAGCATATTTTAGCTAGTTTTCAGAGACAGAGCTAAGTATGTCAATCATATCAATTTCTATACCTATGCTATCCATCTGTCTGTCTGTCCATTAGATAGAAGGCTACAGCTGACACAGTAAGATCGAATAAAACCTAACAAACCAGAGTTGGAAGATTTTGTTTTTCAAGCTTTGGAAATTCATTTTATTTTCTGTAAGCACTTCTTCTGCAAAAGCTGTTGTTGGCTCTGCCTATAGACATCCCAAGAAAAATAAAAAAATGTAAGATCTGGTTGTTGGGTCCAAGCATACATAGGCTCCCGATACAACACTTAAGCCTGGTGAATAGTCACTCAGCACTCTTGGGTAGGGAGTCACATGCTCCCGTACCTGTAAGTACTACAACAGTGTTTGGTGCATGGACTAAAAACATGGGGAAAATGTCAGCAGTGAAGGGGTTGAGTTATCAAACAAACCTTTAACTTTGCCCTGAATGAACAAAGCACATGTTTGCTATAAAGTGATATAATAGTGTAGCATAAACTTTATATGATAGAGGCTTCCTGTCATTTAACCATATACTTGCCCTTGTCAGAACAAATGTGTCAGATCAGTGTCAGGCTTGAAGGCCACTGAATAGGCTGAACTGTTTCCTACCTCATGGCCGTTGGATGACACCTATTGTCCAGGTCCCTCCCGTGACTGAGGTTAGGAGATCTGAGAGACTGGCTGCACGTGAGGTTATCTGACAGTCTCTTTGCTTTCACTTGTTTCAGTGTTGTTGTTGGTAATGACCACTCTTCTGGTCTCAGCTGCAGCTTGTTATCATTACTATTCTTCTATTTAGCATGGCCTCACACTTCAGGTCATGCAGTTGATATTCTCTGCTTGGAGGTGGAAGAGCTGGTGTGTGGTTCTCTCTTGAGTTCCTGCTCATCCCTTTTCTATTGAAGATAAGTTTACTTCTCTTTGTATTTTGTTGTTTTTTATACTTTGCTCGTTGTTACTAGGCCTCTATACCCTGTCACTACTCCTAGGGCATTTCAGGGCTCCTAGGGTCTAGGTTCCGGTGTATGAATTCTCCCACCTTCAAGATCTACTCATACTGACAGGAGTCAGGGCTAGATTTGGGGTTTCGGTAGGTGGTGACCATTTCCCTCTCCCTAGATTGGAGGTCTAGTCCCTTGCCATTATCTTCCTGTTTACATTCTGGTGTTCCTCTCCTCCCCCTTACCCCGTAACACCTATACCAACTTTTTCTCAGTTCTTCTGCTGCTAGGTATAAAGGAACAAAAGGCACCCCCAGAATTAGGTGCTTGGAACTGATTAGTCAGATATCAGGTTCATCTACTGTAACATTTGGCAGCAACAACAATGTTTATTCTCTTGTAGGGAACTGTCACTTTTCCCTTACCAAGGAAAGTGATATTGTCTTTTTAATAGATCCTCTTTTATGCAACTCTAAATATAGGTGAGAAAATAATAGGAAATTGGCTCCAGCAATTTGGTGGGGTAGAGTTTATTTTTGCTTCTGCTGGGAAATATTTGACTGACCCAGAAAATTAGCAAATCTGTAAAACTTACCAGTTCACTGTTCAAATAAACACTCATAGGGGAAACTCTTGCTCATAAACAGCATGTGCTTTTTCCCTCTAGGGATACCTCCTAAAATGTTGCAGTGGCTTATGAGAAAAGAATAGTCCCTTCCTGTGATGGTATTGGTCTAATGAGGAAATAGTTTAGGAACTATCCTACTAAAAAGAATAGTAATTCTTTATAAGGGCAAGGATCTCATATAAAGGGCACTATTATGGAACATTCAGATATGAATGGATAAATTACCATGGTTTCTTTTTTTTGAAATATCATTACAAGCAGAAGAGTGAGTTTTAAATCATTGCCTGAGAACCAGGAAATCTCAGCAGCATATACATCTGTAAATAGGTTAATTTCCCGTTAATTTATAAAATTACTCTTCTAGTAAATTACTCGTCCCAAGGCTATTAGGAGATGATTGTCCACCATTGGTGTCATTACTGTGCACACACTGTGAGTATGCTACACTGCCTCTGGAAGCTTGTCTACTGTCTAGATGTAAAACATTAGAAGCTAAGTTCTTCTAGCTGTCTATACATTGTGTGTATGTATCCTGATACTATAGAAGCTGTCTTTCATTATTGGAATTCCTATGTAATTTTAGTGTCTTCATTGAATCAGCAGTAGAGATTGATTCTCCGCAGTTAATGTAAATACTTTATAGAATGCACACAGTGAATACCATAGACTGTCACTATGCATTGAGTGTTTCTGGCAGTTGTTTTACTGCATTGGTAAGGTGGCATGCTGATATGATATAATCTTTCATTTCACAAATAACAGCACCGTATTTCTATTTCATTGTCTTTTTCTCCCATTCCCTCTCTCATTGTATTTCAGCAATATTGACAACTCTGTAAATATGTACTGGTGCGCAGTATAATATAATGTCCTGGCTGCCCATCATTCAAGTGTTTCAGACTAAGGGTAATATCAAGTTGATCATTTTGACAGGCCTTGGGGAGGTAGTGGCTTGATGGTTCTATATGATGACACTTTTCCGGAGTGCTTCTTGCCCTGAAGGCTTAAATTACCTGCAGAAAGTTTCAATCAGTAAAAAGTGATTTAAATACAATGTTTCAAATATTGGTCATACAAAAAAATCACTAGACTTGTTTAACACATTGGGCCGGATTTTTTAAAGTTCTCCAAGGCTGGAAAGGATTCACTTTCATCAGTGAAGCAAGGTGATCCAGCAAACCTGGAATGGATTTCTTCAAAGTAATTTGCTATTTTCTAGCAAATGTTTTTAATCTTGGACCAGATCCATTCGAGGTTTGCTGGATCACCCAACTATACTGACGAGAGTGTATCCTCTTCAGCCTTGGAGTGGTTTATTACATCTGGCCCAATGTGTTTAGGAAGTATATGGTTTTGTTATGTGGGCTCCCCAATAGCTTGAGCAAAAACACAAGCCCATTGTCCACGTAATACAGAATAGAGTTTGCTAATGTCACTGCTACTAGGCTCTTCATAGATTTTAAAATAATGCACTTTGTTTGCGTTGGTGGGTAGCAGAAGCAGCAGTAAAACGATTTTGATGCATGGGAATGAGAGACTTTACACTCTTAAAAATGTAATTTAGAATCCAGCATTCCCAACTGTACAAACATAGGAGGACATCTGATACTGCTTGATGTCCAAGCTGCAGATTTATACCCAGCAATCATGGATGCTCCTACGGTCTAATGCACTGAAGTTTCTTTGGTCCATATCTAAACCTACAACTGTACTCTTTTGTGTAGTTTTCACTTACACAACAGATCTAAACCTAAAACTTTGAACAAAACACTCCCACTTTGGGAGTTCTTTTCACTTTTTTGGCCAAGAGTTCCAACCTCTGTATGGATAAATTTAAATTCCAATAAAAAAGAAAAAGGGAATATTCTGACATACCAATTACAAAATTTTCACTAATCTAGAATAACATACATTTTTTTTTTGATTCATCCATAACATAAAATACTTGATGTCCCCCAGTATAAAAACATAAATACATCTAATTGTGTAAAGATAAGGTTTAGTGTAGTATGGATTAAGGTGCTGGTCATCCAATGAGTTCCAAAGCCTAAGGAAGTCTAAGGAGGCCTAAAGACATAGATCTGTATAACCTATACACACAATGATTAAACCTTTGCACCTTTGAAACCTATGTAAAACATAAATGTTTATTCTTGTGTGCTTGATGACTTCTCACAGAGGAGCCCCAGGTAAAATACATAGACCACCTATAAGCTGTACTTAAAGAGCAGGAAGAGATATTTGTCCATTGATGATCTAAGAAGTCAAGACTTCCAAGTCTTCAATTTCTATTGCACCATGCTGTACCTATATCTGTATGGATGTCCATATGCAATGGATGCCTTTATATTCTTACACTGAGCCTTAAATTTTATATAAATATTATTAACATTTGTTCATTTTTTATATGTATGGGAATTTTGCAATCAATGTGTAAAATATTCTTCCAACCCCTCATTTCATTTTTAAAGCATTTATAAGTAGTTGCTTTGTAGGAATCTAGGTATATTCATCCAGATGTAATTATCTCTGGTTCTCAGAATAGCATTATTCTTTATCATAAGATTTCCTATTACACCCCTACAAAATTCCACGTATCAGAGTGATCGTAAACTGTAATGATGTTATTTTTATAGTTCATGGAAGTTTCCTTTAAGAAAACACATGTTTAATATAATTATGTTTTGTAGGTAATTCAATAAAAATTGTATACACATTGCTTATGCTGACATATGTTTGGTGTCAGAGGTGCAGATGCTCATAGCTCATTACCAGTTTTTCTTCATTAATTTGTTTATTTGGGTATCTGCATGATTATCCGCGGCCTCTAAAGAGTAAGCAGGCTCTGAGTGTGCAGAAAGACTCTTGGGCTGTATTGTGCGGAACTCCATGGCTCACTGTCGCTCTGCTCACACACATACCGCCTTAAAGCACTTCAGATTTCACTTTAGCTGATAGACTAGGATCAAAGCCCTTTTTAGAGAAGCATATTTTACCAGTTAACAATGTTTCTGTTTTATTTTCATTTGATGAAGGAAACGACCTCGGAGATCCTTTTCTCATTTTTAGAGTGGCCCCAGGGACAAACACACTGGAGCCATGCAATTTTTCTAAGTAAAATGTCCATTGCACATATATTAAAAGACTGGATTAATCAACTTTAAAAGCAAATACAGGGGAAGCAATTTAAATCAATAGTGAAGCCTCCTGCTAGTGCACATTAGCAGGAGAAAAGGAAGTAAAATGCTTTGGTTATTTTTCATGTTTGTTTTTTATCCGCTCTCCTAAGAAGAAAAAAAAAGTATATTAGTTTCTCCATATTTTATGCAGTGATAGGGGATTAATATGCTATGTTATGATAAATTGAATCTTTTCATATAAATGTTTGTTACCGTGCTGACAAATTTACAATAGATAAGGCAGTAAAGATTAGCCAGAGGAACTTTTGAGGCTCGGCAAATCGTTGAAGCAGCTCTGGACAGGAGTGTTTTATTTCCCCACAGCTACAGTAAGGATCCATGAAAAGTGGAGCAGAAAATTAGATCCAGCCAATCAGATAGCTTCAGCCGTATTCAATTAAGAGTGCCGCAGTAACCCACATCTGCTCAAGTGAGTTCTGTACAGGATGGATTCTGTTGCTATGAGTGATTGCACTTTATATGTATGTCAAGATGAAATAAAGAAAAAAAAAACATATGCGGTACATCTCTGTAATATATGTACACTGTCTATAGTAAACATATATTTAATTCTATGTACACTACCCTGTGCACATCTTGCAGAAAAATACCTATTGGCAACACAGTAAGGTTCATTAACTAAAGGAATGAAGGTTGTTCTTAAATTAATTATTACTATAGCTTAGTAAAGGAAATAAATCTCTACTGACTTCAGCCATCCAATCAAGTGCATGGAAAAAAACTGTTTCCTTACTTTTATAGGGTATTCTATGCAGAGTGAACTATCGCAAGCTAGGTGAATTATCCCTTTTAGGTTGATCATACACTTTTCATGAGCCTGCTTTATTAAAACCCTCCAAGACTGCAGAAGATAGACTATTATGGGAGATCCTGGGTGAGTCAACAAAGCTGGAATGGATATGATCCAGGACTAGAAATGTTTGCCAGCTAATAGCAAATGATTTCTACTAAATCCATTACAAGTTTGCTGTATCACCCAGGTTCTCCCAAGATGGTCTATCTTCTCCAGTCTTGTAGAGCTTTAATAAATCTAATTCTGATAAGCGAAACACCAAATCCCTTGGTAAACTAAAGTACCAAGGAACAGTGTCAGCACTGCCGAAATGTCTAACTACAGAATACCTCTCCCTCTCCATAGGAGGAAGGTGTTCTGAAGTCTTGGGAAAGAACTTGAAGGGCTGATTAATCTAATTTGAGTGACATAGGAAGAGTGCACAGGCACACAACAACTTTGAACTTTAGGATCAATATGAGTTTTTTTAAGAAACAAAAATAAGACAGGGCTCTCAATATTATATATTGAAGAAAACATAACTGATGAAAGAGGAGAGGTTTACTGTTAGGTTATACATACACTTCAAGACTAGGAATCATTTATGGAACAGGGCTGTTTATTTCATTTATCTAGATATAAATCAAACCATTATTTGTTGTTATGGCAACAGCTTGTTTTTTTTCTCTTAATGTCCAGCATTGCGTGTTTCATTAGTGGAGCTTTAACTATCTTTATTTATGTATTTTTATTGTTGTTAATGGAATTTTAAAGGTTATATGTACTCCCGCCTACCTACCTGTTATTTAAAAAACAAATTGTAAGTGGAAAACTAAAGTTCTGGCCCATTGGGTTGGGGTGATGGTACAGAGCAGCTCAGTAATTTGTGATCATTACAAACAATATTAGGAAACACGGCACAGTAAATTTTAGATAAGCACTGGGTCACTTACAGTCTGAACTTACTATTGTTGGATTTCGCGTTCTGCAAAAATATCCTGCAGAGATGTTTTTCAATTGAACTTCAGGCACACAGATAAATGTATAGCTGATGTATATATCTATACAAGGAAATTTCAGTGTATGCGCTTTGGATATTTACACAGCCCTGCCAGATAGGAGAGCCAGGTTGGTGACCCAACTTTTCTCTATGGTGGTTTAGCAATACAGACTGGTCACCTCTCTGCCCCCAGCCTGTATTGGGCAGTGAAGGAGCAAAAATAGCCAAAGCAGGCCATCATTCTATTCAGTCAACTCATTTTTACTATTAACATTATAGCAATGCTTTTTGGCTTCTAAGGATACCTCTCTCACCCCTTGTCTACTGGCACTTACAATAGTTGGATTTCAAAATAAATTTAGGACTTTTTTGTCCATCTACATGGGAGTTCATTAATCCCATCACTCACCCAAAACATCAAAAGCATGCACAGCTTGATCACCGACATCACCGATCCTCTTTCTGAACTAAAGTCCTGCCTGAATGCAGCTTTCAAAAGGGAACTTTAGTTTGTTACTTTTAGTTTTAGCTACATTTTTATTTGTCCTAAGATTTACTGGGAGAGTCTTTTTCAAACCAATTATTACTATGCTTGATTTGTACAAAACATTCTTACTTCTAATGTACCAGAGATGCTAAAAACAATTTAAAAGACTCTACATAAAAAAGGCCATTGGTCACATTTTCTAAACAATATTTGAGAATGGTTACAATGTATTCCTTGCACTATGTAGTTCTCACACAAATTTGGCCACATCTGTGAACCGTTACACTGTACAACTAGCCATTGGCAAATGTAGACCTAAAAGCTTTAGGTTCATTGGCTGAGAAAGGAATACAGAGAATATGGGGTGACTGGTTAGTAAACCATCGAAGATGCCTGGAATGTCTGCTGGTAACAAACATCAGATAATATTCACCCAAAACAAATGCTCTCCCAATGCTGTTCATTAGTCAACCATGGCAGATTGATCAAGGACCCATCTAAATCAACCACTGTCCATTCTTATGGAGGAGAGCACAGCATGGCGCCCCTCACTCGTCCTCTCCATAGAACAGAATAGTGTGTGTGTACAGCGATCGTTCATTCTACTGTCACTGGAAACAATCATATGGTGACATCAATCTAACATGTGTATATAGCCTTAGCATGACTGCACTAAATTATCTCTACAGTATTGAACTTGGAGACTTTGACTTGAGAATTTATTGAATTTCCTGGAGAATAGGTATGAGACAAATATTCAGTAATACACTGGTGTTGTCCATAACAACTGTTTAAAAGCTTTAATTTTTCATTTTCTGGACATTAAATATATTTAATTATGTGATTGGTTGCTTCAGACAACTTTCTCATTTTCTTTAACACTAATTTTTGTAAACGTAGCCCTTTATCGATAAACACGATGCTTCCATTATGTGTCATTAGCTCGGGCTCCAGCTACAGTGTGAATGACTTCATTGCCTGATAATAGCTATTCATTTCATTGTCCATTAAGAGAATTCATTGTAGATAAAATTATAGACAAATGATTGTGCAGAAGCACTCAGGTCATGTTTATACATGAACAGAAGCTCTCCAAGGTTTTGAAAACTCTGAGCTCTGTAAATACGATCAAGAGATCTGTGAGTTTATCAAAGCTTTTTTTGAAATCCACAAAGAATTAATTTGTTGGTCCATTAAATGGTTTTAAAAAGCCATCATAATTTTGTACTCCCAGGGGCACTGTATAGTTTGTAGATCTACCAATTACCCCATCTTTTAACAAGTGGAAAGGGTGAGCACATTAAATGCATAACATTCTAAAGCATCAAACAGAGACAATTTTAGCATTAAACTGACTCGGTAGTTGAAAACTGATCTTTTGTCTATTTTAACTGTGTCTATAAAAGAATATAATAATAATGTTCTATGGCATGATAGTAAATGTCCCCCCTCATCACCTTTGTGCTTAGTCTACGGGGCTCAAGAATTTGTTATCGTGCTGGATTATGTGATCAAAAAGTGTAATACATTCACCTCTGTGTTATTTTTTTTCAAAGAAATATGGCACTCAGGGTTTGTATTTAAATATCAGCAAAACTATTTAATTCTGCTGTAAAAGTTGTACATGGATGCCATCATAGGAAATAGATTCCTGGTCATTTTTGGTATCCACATATAAAATCTGTAGTATATAGAAACAGACCTAGATGTGGTGGCCACATTAGTTTTCTTTTTCAGGATTTTCTATCTTTTTCATCTGATAATCACACTTCCTGCTCAAGGAGTTTGCAGCCATCATACTGTATTTTTAAAGGAGCAATGTAGTAGAGCAGATACCTTGACCCTTCTCCTCATCTCCATAACATAGAGGCAGGTATTCTTCAGATAATACCTGAAAAAAGATACTATAAAGAACATTAAGTGATTACAACACAAGATTTCTGGAGAGATCAACAGAGTTTTATTGTAATGGGCTATTCATGTTTATCTAGTTTTGTTTTCTGATTTTACAAAGTATATTAAAGTATTATTACTAACTTTTATTTATAGTAGGCAGCACTTGACAAAGTCTTCGGTCATGTCACTAGCTGTCCCTCAGAGGGGCTCACAATCTAATGTCACTACCATAGTCAAATGTCATTAATACAGTTTAATGACAATTTGTTAAGGAAAAACAATTACCTTACTGCATGTTTTCTGGGTGTGGGAGAAAACTGAAGTACCCACAGGAATCCCACATAAACACGGGGAGAACCTACAAACTTTCTGCATATAGTGTCCTGGCCAAGATTCGAACCTGGAACCACTGAGCCAACAGGTATATACAACTGTCTAATTTTCACAAATGTTAAAGTTTTGCTAAATAGTTTTTACTGTAACTGTTCTAGATATCTATACAGTAGTCCTAATTGTATAAAGGAATGCACATGTACAACAGTAACAGATTAACCATATAAAACTAAGGTGACATGGTAAAGAGATATGAATTTTCAGCCCAAGGCTGAGTTTATGTTCAGTTTTACCCCAAAAAATTCTAGTTTTTGCTCTTGTCACAATGGCAGTTTCCACTGGCCAATTATTCTAATAATTCTAAAAAATCAGCTATCTCAAGCCTTCAGGTAAGGAAACTTTCATGTGCACACAAGTGTGGCTCTTTTACATTGCATAGAATATTGTATTCTTTTTCTCTTTTGATATATAATAGTCCTGATGATCTTTTCAAAGGTGATGACGTCTGTGGCATTCTTGTTGAGGCTGCTTATTATGTAATTTATTATCCATCTATCTGCTTTTATCAGGTCAGGCTGGTGATGCTTTGGAATCTATAGCCAGAGACTATCGAGATATTGAAGGGATTAAACCGATGTTGCCCGGCAATCTGCTACACAACCATTGTCATCAGTAAATGTCTCATCTGTCAGTATGGTTAATGTTCGGGACACCACACTAGTAATCACTACCTGAATTGTTGACAAGTAATTTAGCTTCAGCTCCTAGTAAAAAAAGCCAAAGTGACGATCTTAAATATTCACAAAATATAGCTGTACTAGAAGTGCCTAGTGATGACTCCAAGAAATGTAATCATTAAGAATTTTCTGTACAAATCTTTATCACCCAAGCAAATCTGCTTGTGGTTTGAAGACCTTAAAGTAAACCTAAACTTTGGCAATGTAATATACTTTCTTTTGAGCTTCAGCCATTTCCAGTATATAGTTACCTTTCTCTTGTTCTCCTGTTGCACCATTCAGGACTTAGAGACAATAGAAAAACCCCAAACTTGAATGTAGGGGGAAATGTGACTCTAACACCAATCAGAGCTGTTACTTTGGGAGTCCAAAACCCGGTGTTGCCTAGAATTCTGGAGACTTGCATAGGACTTTTCACCAACTGGCAAAACTGAGCAACAGGGAAGCAATTATAAAGTAATAGGTCTACCTATAAAGCAGAAAATCTGATATTCACCAAAACCAGAGAATCTTCCATGTGTTTTCAATAGTAGTTATTGATTGTGCTTCAGAAAATGTTCCAATGAATGTCAGTTACTTCTTTATAAGTAGACCCCAAGTGTATTATGCCTGAGTAGGCTAAGTAACAGTGAATCTATTGCTTTGCTCTGGATGAACAAAGTACAGGTTCACTTTATTGCCTTTTTATCAGAAAAATATTTTAACATTGGACAATAATGCTTTTGACATGTGCTACACAGACAGCAATAGGAAAGTGTTATTGGTGAGATGATGGAGGAATGACTTTAAAGAAAAAAATAATACAAATTAACTCTAATGGTGACCATAGTTTGCATTCAATGTCAACACTCAATTACATTTCTAAAGCAACCAGAAATAGTTTTTCATAGGTTGCCTTGATTAATTAGATCATTATATTTAGTTTTTTTAAAGTGGTTGCACTTGCCTGAGCCAACATTAGGCTAAGCAACCCATACCAGCCCATAAAGACATCATGACTTCTAGTTAATGCCAAAGCTTCCGGATTGCCAATTCAGGTCTGCATGTTACAGATTTGATTTGAGCGCAATTAAATAAAGAAGATCTTAAAATATTTTTGAAGCGCTAGAAACCTCATTTAACCTTTCAGATACCTTTACAGTCAGTTCATCATTTTTAATCTCAGTCTAAAACGATTCTTTGTATGTTCTGATGTCTTAACCAGAATTCTTTTATTATAGTTTAGCCACTTCAGCCACAGTTTTGCCTTCACAGGCCCACGTTGCATGGCAACTCAAGGATGAATAAAATGAGCATTCTTTTCTTAATACACATTTCCTTTACTTTTAGGCATCTTTTATACATTTCTATGACTTGTAAGTCATTTTCTCTTCAATAACATATGCCCTACTTATTTCCCAGAGCTGAAGAAAGACAGACTGTAGATGAAGCTTCAAGGGCAAACTAATCGATGTTTAGACATTTTCTTCAACATATCCAAGATATTTGAAAGCATTTTTGCACGAATATCCACAGATAAATAACAGAACTGTGAATGATCAGTGTTTTTATAATGGAATCAGGCAGGAAAAATTTCATGCAGATTAGAGAAGACATTTGCTTTGCGTCATCACTACACATAATTAAAAGCAAAATTATTGTGACTTACGCAACATGTTGCCACAAATTTATGCCTCTGATCCCGCAGAGATCCAACTTGGTTTTTCTGATTGCAGTTAAAAAAAAAATACATTAGCTGTTTTTATCAATTAAAACATCGGACATATTTAGGATTAGTTTTGTCCTTCAAAAATGTCCATGAATAAGACTAATGCTTAACCGGATTTATGTTATTATTTTCAGCGGCTTAAGATATGAATAATTAACTGTGTTTTTTGAGGTATGTTTACATTCAGTTTTGCTTATTTTCTATGGTAGTTCGTGTTAACCATCTCTTTTTTAGTGATCATTTCAATGTATGAGCTACTGTACTTTATAAATAACAAACATATTCAGCAAATTTTTTCTGCTCCTTTAATCCAGACCTTTTACCACATTTTTACATTATATAGAAGGGTGGCTAACCCTTTCATATAATAAATACTATTCTTTTTTAATTTGAAAGGGAAACCCCTCCCCTTCCACCTTTCGCAGCCTCCTGGGATACATACAGTTCGTCACATCTCGCATGCATGTACGCACTGTGTTTAGCACTATTTTTTAGATTTTTCTGGGGGTCACGTCACCCAAAATCGCTCCTGCGCAGTGTGAGATTGGGTAATGTAGATGAACCTTGAAGAAGATGGCTGGGTCCGGTGCCTATTCCACACCAGAACGAAGAACTGAATAGACTCGGGGGGGATCAATGGTTTTCTAACTATAAGGTAAGTGTTTTTTTTTTTTTACTGTTCCACTTTAAGTATTTAAGTCATCAGTAACTGTCTGGTCATGCCAGGGTTGATATTTGAAGTCCAGCCTGACATTTTTAAATTTTTCTTGTGTTTCAAAAATATTTTAGGATCTTCTTTTTTTAATTGATCTTAAATCAAGCATGAATTGATGATACAGGTTGCAATTCGAAAACCCGGACGTCGATAATCCGGATCCTTCAGTTTCCCGGCATTAATTTCGGATCGCATTTACAATACAGGGACTGCAGTACACTGTTTTGCCACTAATGTTTTGGCGCTGTTCTGCAGAAACAATTGCTTGATAAACTAAATACACGATGGCCTGCTGCCTGCTCCCTGGAACTGTGCCAGATGTACGCGGTGCTGCGAGAGGAAGACTGGCCTGTGTGTGGAGGTAAGTATAAAAAAAAAATCCAGAATTTTCAAAAATCCGACACTTCCCTCAGGTCTGGAGGTTGCCAGATTTTTGAATGTCAGCTTGTATTTGTACATTAGCTTAGTGACAGCCATGTCTGCCCGCCTATAAAGTATAGGAAAAATGTAGACATTAAGGGAGAAAATGTGATGACCATGTGAAATTAAAAAATAAAATTAATGCAGCTACCTCATCCAAGGACTGACTAACTGCTCCATATAACAATCTTGGTTTGGATTTAAATACTCTTTAAGGTATTCCATGCATTTATCTCCCAGACATTTGATAGATTTATGATGTTTTACCTGACATTATGCACTCGGCAATCGATTTCAATAAATAATATGATTTAATTGTGTTTGTGAAGTATTAAATCATTTAAGTAGTCACTGTCAATCAATAGAGGGTTACTTACGGCTTAACAAATTAAATCACGCATACATCAGTGTCCCGATAGACCCCTCCTAGAGATCAGTGTCACAAGTCATACCTGCTCAGGGCAAATAGGTGGATAACAAATGGCTTCATCTACAGCTTTAACAAGAATGCCAAATAGATGTGACTTTGTGCACATTCTAACAAATGCTTCAACTCTGGTGCACGACAAGAGCATTTACAGCCTCTATCAATTATACATTGCGGAGAAGCTAGAAGTTGTTAAATCTCCTTTTATAATCTACATGAATTTCAGCTTCATTTTGCAGGGTGCCATCATGCTGTAAATAATGCAGGATTCATCTGTGATGTAGTCACTTTAATGAATACATGTATGGATAGTCATGCAATATCTTTATGAGTGAAATATAATACTATAACTAAAATAAGATGTATTGTGTCAATTTAGATACAGTCTAAAACGTAATGTTTATCATCTACTGGAGAATGAGTATATGTCATGCTAATAAGAATTGCGCTGTCTAGTGTAGAAAATTAAAATACCATGAAAATAAGATAATGAATAGAATTGGACAATAATGAGCAACTCCATAACAACATGCATGTTTTATTAAAGTGAGATAATTAGAACAACTAATAAACAATTTAAACTAATGCTGTATCTTCATGTTGATCCATAACTATGATGGGTGGCTTAATGTGTAAGCGAGGATACACCAGAGTTGGGAGGGTTGTGGCCAAGTACTTATCCAAAGGAATTGCTCAGGCTATGGCTCTGAGGATGTTGTATAAGATATGTAGGTATGGAAAGCACTAGGTTCCTGATTTCTATCTGACTTGCTCACCTAGAAGATCAGTTTAACTAAATTATTTAATTATTAAAATGTAAAATAATGAATGCACTATGTCTCCATTGGTGGTATAAATATATTATATGAGGACACAGTACAATAGTAAGTAAATTCTAGATTGTTTTGGACCAGAAGTTAACACCCAACACTACTATATGCATTATCATGAGAAAAACACTGTATCTTGGCATGTTTTTCTACCTTGAGACTCTATCGCAAACTCCAAGATGGATTCGGACTTGGCATATGCATGTAGCATAAAGACAAGCACTGTCATAATTTGTATAGGCAGATCTAGTCTTAGCTTTGGTGTAATAGATTATCAAGGTTGGAAGGCATGTCAGAAAGGAACCATTTCTTTAAAATGGGCATAACATGTTTTATGTTCTAGTTTGTTACAAACCTGGTTAAGGCAGTGGTAGGATAAGCAATGTCTATTAGAACCCAATTAGCTCAGTTATGGTAGATCTTACTGTGTACCTATATGGGTACCTAAAATTTAAACATACAATAGGGCAGTACTCAAAGGATAAGGATTGGGGGTAAAGGGTAAAGCAACGTCCACACGTCCAATGGTTCCCGCCCAATATTCGGCTCAGGGATGATATCGGACGAGAATCTTGCATGTGTACAGTGCCCATCGTCCATCCTCCGAACAGATGGATGGCGGATCCATGGACGATGAACGTTGAATGTTCATGCATCGTGCACTCATTGAATCGTGAAAGATGCTTTCCAACGACTATAATTGCAAGTGTGTATGCAGCTTAAGGCCAAGGTAAAGAGTAGGGGGTTAAGATAAAGGATGAGGATTTGGAGGTTAGGTCTTAGGGTGAAGTTAAGAGTTAATTTTAGTGGTTAAAATAGAAGACCATAGGCCTTAATGTTAGGCTTAGATCTAAATTCAGATAAAATTTAGGAATAGATATTTATGCAGACAGCTGAATGTGCACTTGACTTTGGTAGTGTAATTCCTACTCATCACTGTACTAATAGTAAACCTATCCTACATTTTTTTTTTCTATTAAATGGGTGGGTAGAAATAGAAAGTCATATAAAGGATGAACAAGAATGAAACATAGAGCATTTGTGTGTATATTAACATGGAATAGCTACATGGCAGGGCCCTCTAAAACCAATACAGTGACATAACGTCATATGTGGATTGTGGATATGTACTGTACTGTGGTTACTTCTATTGTCCCATCTTACTGAAAAGATCTCTATGAAATATTCACAGTATTTAGTAAAAGAAAAGTAAAATATCTGTTTATCCTTGGAAAATCCATGTAGTCAGATACATAGCAATAATTAAAATTCTGTTCAAGCGCATGGCAAAGACAATAGCAAAAAATCAACCTTTTTCCCCCATGTGGTACCTTGTTGTGGTAAATTTACAGCTAACTAGAAAAGGTTTGTTTATATATGTCATGCAATTGTATCCTATAGAAGGACATATCTTTACACCTATTGAGTGATCAAGACAGCATTTCTTAGAAACAACTACAAAACTGCATTCCATAAATAATTACAAAAATGCATCATATTGCCCCTTTTGGATTTTTTAGGAATATTGAATGGCTAGGCTTTGCTTTGATCATTAATAATTACCATAGAAATCCCTGTGATTAGCATTGTACCGTGTTATCTATGTAACGCTACAAACTACAAAAAATGTATTTATGTATCTTATTAATTATTACCATTTTCAATATTGCATGAAAACAACTTTTTCTTTCTTTCTAATAAATCAGTTCATTGTTTGGCATAAGTTATTCCTATTCAAAGATTCCTTTCTCCAAAATGTAATTAATTACTGTTACATCTAGAAGAGATTTAATTTTTCATCCTCCCTTCTCTTTCACTGACAGTGCAAAATTTTCTTCAAATAATTAAAAATGTGATTTGTGTTTTGAAAGGCTTACTTTATTAGTGTGGAAACTTTACTTGAGCAGTGTCAAATGTCACCAATTATTTAATATAATGGTTCAGATATATCTTTTGTTGAATAGTTTAATGTGTGCAGGTAATAACCTGGGGGATTTAAGCAGAGAATTGTTCATTATTTATAAAGCAAGGCTGGAGTCATTTCTTCCCGTCCAACTCGTATTGCATATACATATTTTGCTAGACCTCAGGTCTAAAACTTTCTATAATGATAAGCATTCTGTATATTAGCTGTTCCTTATATAAGGTCAAAGAACACTCCAATAAAACATAAACAAGTTTAATTAAAAACCAACTACCTGCTGACTGGCTCTAATATACGACCTTCCCACACCCGCGGTTCCAATTCCTGATATGCTTGTCTTCTGAACGACACTGTGTTTAAGGTAGTAAGAATTTATTTTCTCTACTTCTACCACTGAGCCTCGTTGAATGACAAAGGTAGGTTGTACTGCACAGACTAATGTCAAACGAGGCCTCAGTCCATCCCAACAGCAACCTAAGGTGTGTATTAAATCTGGCTGCAATGATATAAATAAAATGTGGTATAATATTGAGTGCACTTGACCAAAATGGCAATTTTACAGTGATTGCATGAATTCTTTGAGTTTACCTGTTGCCTGGAAAAAAGCTTGTAAAACAGAAGAATTTATGTTCAATCAATCAAATATCAATCAAATATCAGTTACTTATCAATCACTGACACCAACAAGGACATTTCAGCCTAGAAGCATTTCATGGAAACATGGGATCTAACAGCTCAGATAGACCTATGAAAAATCAGATATGAGGTTTGACCAATCAAGGCTGCTTTGCTGATCTGATCAATTACTGTACGAAAAGTAAATTGCTATGTGTACTGGATGTTCTTTTACTTTTATAGCTATATAAAACATAAGTCATACACTATGTGATTTGTTGCCCAAGTAGTGACTATAACTTATATTGATATATTGATATATATATTGATATATATATATGTAGGCTGCTTGTGTTGACCTCTACTTTTGGAAAATGTGAATGATCTGGCTGTTGCGTTCTGAGTCTTTGGCCCAGAATGGTCCTGCTTTATTAAAGCTCTCCAAGGCTGGAGAGAATATAATTTCATTAGTGAAACTGGGTGATCCTGCAAACCTGGAATGGATTTCTTCAAAATCATTTGCCATTAGTTAGCAAATGTTTTAAATCATGGATCAGATATATTCCAGGTTTGCTAGATCACTCAGCTTCACTGATGTAAGTATATCCTCTTCAGCATTTGAAAGCTTTAATAATTTAGGCCGAATGAATAAACATATTGGTTGGAGATAGTAAGGATTTTGAAATTTGTAGAGGGAGTTCATAAATGACAACCAAAACTCTAGTGTTTCTTAAACAGAAAGTACCATCATTGGCCAACTGCATCAACAGACAATATAAAAGGAACTATTTTTGAGGATGAAGAAATACTGTTTAAACCAGTATCTTCAACCAGGATTCAGTGGATGCCTAGGGTTCCCCTAGAAGTTGAAGGTCCCCAGGTGTTGTTTGGAAATTGACAATTTGTGCCTCTCAGGTTTGTTTAACATTAAGTAACATTAATGACCCACTGGGCAGCAATGTAAGAAGCATTCTTTCTACTGACCACCATGTTCACCATACTCCGAAATGTAGTTATAGTATTATAGAAGTATATAGAAGAAGTTCCATAAGAATTGAAAGTTTTTCAAGGGTTCCCCATATGAAAAAGGTCAAAAAAGACTAACTGTAGAGTTAGATGTAATGTTCTGCACACAATACAAGCAAGCGAGTGTAGGGATTGTAGGGATGCCCATTTCAACCAAAGAAGTAGGTAGTGTAGTGCATATGATTTCTTCACAACCACCAAGCCAACAAAACTTTCTCTAACTGAAAATTACAACAGATGCCAATGAGCTCAATATTGAAAGTTTAGGCTAACATGCCTAAAAAATGTTTTTTTCCCTGTAATTTCTCTTTAGGGAAATTAAATATTATCAAATTACACTTACCACTCACTGCTACACCAAACCATTTGTGCTGGAGATGTCCCTTGACTGTGTCAATCTTTAGGTTTCTTTTCTTGCTGAAACATTGTTATTATCACCTACAAGCATCAACAAAACACCACGCTACTTCTTTTTTTCTACCTTGATGTTCTTTTTCTCTTTGTAAAGTCAGCAGACAAGGAAGGATTCAGCATTATTCCTTATAATTGTATGTATACAATTTTGCTTTGCTGTCAATCACAGTATTCTCATTTAAAGCCTGAAAACCTAAGACAGATCTCAGAAGGCCTAAATTTCCCAGCTAATGATCTGTGTCAAATGTAAGACACAGCAGCAAGCAGCTCCTGGCATCTGACGCAGCCACATATTGTACTTTGAAAAACTGCTGCAGTGTACAGCATAGTAATGAGTTTAATTAATGTAGCCATGGATATGATACCTGAACTCCATTATATGCACTAGACAACTCACATTTAAAGCTGCACATTTGCTGTTTAAACTGATGATAGAATTAGGAACACAGTCAAAGTTAGATCATGTTTTCCTGTTATCTGATTATTTTTATTTCACAAAGGCTAATATGCTGTTTAAGGATCTGAAGGGTGCTGACAGAGGAAAATAGAACAAGCCAAGTTCATCTTCTTTCAGAGCCCATCAGATTCTCCCCATGTGTGCTTGAGCTCCTTGTCATAGGAAACATTGTGCTGCTCATGCTTGTGGACTGCTGAGTGCAGCACAAAAGACAAATCCTGGGAGCATGAATGCGCCTTGGGTTTACACTTCCTAAGGCTTTGCTGGTTTCAGGAGTATGTGAAATCTGTTCTGTTTAAATAAACTCTATCATTAAGTTGCAGGTAACATCACAGAAAAATACTTACTTGCATTCCTTTCTGTAGAGCATTTTTATTTATCTCTAAGCTAAAAAAAAAATGTTTATTTCAGAAGAGTACTGTCTCCTCCTTCCATATCATAGGCTATTTATGCAGCTATTACGGGTGAATCAAAAAACTCTGTCATTCAAAAAAACTCCAACAGCTCTGAGTTTTCTAAGGCTGCTGACATCACATCCAATGTGATGCATTCAAATGTCTGCACAAAGAAGGATTTTACAGGTAAAACATGCATAAAATATCTGCACATATTATCTCATGGGAAGAAATTTGTTGAAATGAGTGGTCGGGCTGCAGGGTCTCTTTAAAGTATATGCATACCCTACATCAGAGGTCCCCAACCCCTGATCTGCGGCCCACTAGTGCTAATCTGCGGCTCTGGCCGGTGCACCCCCCAGCGTGCTCAAGAGAAGGGCCCCACTTGGGGGGGGTAAACTCGCCAGAGCCACAGACCATGTCTCCTGTATGGATCGCAGGCTCAGGGAATTTGGCGGGTTGTATCTCTGGACAAAATCCACCCACTGAGCCTGCGATGGGAGAGTGGGTGGGTTCTGACATTATGACGTCACTAAGAGGGAAGTTTCTGTAGATTCAGTGGTATGCAAGCTGCAAAAGGTTGGGGACCAATGCCCTACATGTATAGCATGTAGTTTACTGAAGCATCATGTATAATAAACAATAGATTTTTTTTATGAAACAATTGTTTTCACCCTTTTTGTCCATTTCTTTTAGATGCTCAATGTATTTCTGCATTGACATGTAAATTCTAGGTACCTAATGCAATCTTAGGTATGCATGCTTAATATGATAATGTTTGTCTGTGCTATTGTTTTACAAGCAGATCAGACCTAGTTTAGAATAGTAAAATGTGATATGAAGTTGGATATATAAGGCAAGGTAAAAATAACATTATACCCAAGCTGTGTTTGTAAACTATTTAAAAAACCTCACTATGGCAAAAAAATGCCCTGGTTTAGAATTAATGTCTGCATATATGTTAACATTCCCATATGTCAACTCACGTATAATGCTGACACTATGCTCTAACTTTTCAGATCACCACCTTGTTTGGAATTTATGTTTTGTATGTGTTACAATTGTAATGGATGCTTGCCATCCAAATCAGGCTATAGACACCTTCCATTCTCTTTCTTATGGCTCTGTCCACATTATTCCACAAGTACCATGTATGTATGTACAGCATATTATCACCGTGCTGCAGATGATTTCACAAGATCCAGAACCCAAAAACAAGAACCAGGCCTATGTAGGTTGTGTCCACAGACCATGCAGAGGATGCCCATGAGCTTTGGAGAGCTTGTGTTCAGTTCTGTAGCCAGGGCCCAGTAGCTGTTCAAAATGTGTGTCAAAGCTATGTAACACTTAATAATTAACATGATATCTTGGGCTAAGAAGAATTTAGGCAAGCACAGAAAATGACTGTTGTTCTCGCCAACAACACCATGTCCTGCAAAACTTAAAAAGAAAAAAATCCTTTTTTTTAATTCTTGATAGCAGAGTTAAAAGCAAAAGGAGTGTTAAATTCTTTCCTTTAAACTACAGTGGATGAGCCCAACTGTACTTTGCCAAAATGTTTGAGAAAGCAATAGAGTTGCAGAAGTTTCATGCTTAGAGATAAAATTAGGGGAGCACCGTTAAACTTTTTCTGGATCTTTTCCTATACCAAGAAAAGAGTAACAATGCAAAACAAGGAGGTGGTGCTGGTGGCGGAGAGGAGCTGTTAAGTCGACCATTTTGGTTACTTCATATTGAAGGTTCACATGATCTTTATTTAATATTGTGTATTTGTTAGTAATAGCTATACTTGTATTTAATAAAATCTGGTTATGCTTTCTATACTATTTTATATATAAGATGAAAGGAGAGCAAATGAAATACGCAAAACATTTTATAGTGGCCCCAAACAGAGTGCTCGGGGCCACTGAAAAAATTCCTGTTAATGGCACAGAGTATAAGCTATTTTTTCCAGAAAGAGGCAGTGTTGGAGAGATAGGGACAATATTACGTTTACATATTTATGCTTCTGCCACCACTCACCAGCCAAATGTTTATATTTGTGCCATGTCCAATTTCCGAAAAGATAAATTGCAAATGAGAATCTCAGAAGCTGGTGCTGCCTCCGATCTGTAATGCCTTGTGAAGGCAGCAATCACCCTCAGCAATACTGAATAATACCTTATTTACTATAAACAGCACTCAAGGAATTCTTGAATGCTACTCAAGTAATTATCTTTTTCCATATAATTATATTTCATGTTTAGTGTTATAGAAAGCATCTATCATCCATTTGGAAGAAAAACGTTTGGATTACACATTTCAGGTTTTATTCATCGACAGTGTTGCCAAGCAGAAAACATGATGTTATAGGGAGATCTTTAGATAAGCTGCAGTTCATTTTACCTCAACTTGAGAAAAATACAGCAGTACTCGGGAAGCATTAATGCCAATCCATCTTTAACCTTCTCGCTGCCATTGTCAAGGAATCGGCCATAGAAAATCAAAAGTTTTGGTGTACTTTGTGTAACGTTCCACAGTCAGGAACTTTTAGGGCTAAATTTATAAACAGGGAATATGACGTTCCCTCAAACATTCCCTGGTGGGAATCAATTACTACAATTGAAACACATAAACCTGGAATATCCCTATGCCGGAATGTTTGAGGGAATGTCTCAATTTTTGTTTTATATATAGAGCCCCATGCTGACTTTAATATCTCAGTTTAGCATCCCTTAACTTAAAGTCCACCTATATTATATATGTGTATGTAGTTACTCAACAGTTGCATTTCTAGACACTCTTTTATGGTGGCAAATTTCCCTAAAGTATAAAAACTTTTTTTGATTGAAATAGAGACCACTGCCACAGGGCTATAGTAATGGGAAATCCATTATTTTGAGTTGGTATGAGGACAACGATGAAGAGGCAATATTTCAATAGTAAAAAAGGGAATTTCCCACACTTTGGAAATATTTCCTTTTCTGTTTTGTTTTATCTACTGGACCGGAAGTGATGTGGAATCTCCCTAAAGTGATACAGATGGCAAAAAATAAGGGTTTTAGCAATGCCTTACTCTACCCCTTATACTTATATAAATATATTCAAATAAAATTTAAAAGAAAAATCCAGTAAATTATCTTCTAATTTATATATTTTTAACATATTATACTTACATGTTAACTTATTTTTTAACAGTTTATACTTATGTTATGTGGGGGTATGTAACTGGTGGGCATAAGGATTAAGCAAATTCAGCAGACGACCCAATCATGACAACACTCTTAAGATTTTATGGACTTTGTGCCATTTTTAACTCCCGGTAGTATTTGGCAGGCTCTTCCTATGCTACCTTTTCTTCTGTATAATGCTCACCTCTTCCCTCCTGCCTTCATAGCTAATCATTTAGGGAATAGATAAGCTAATTCCAAAAGATCATGAGAAATGTAACTCTTATGATTGACATTTAAACAATGTTGTTTGAAGTATTTTAATTGTAATCAGTAAATTGTTTTTAAATTCATGTTTTATAATAAGTGTTGAATTAGTTGGAACATAATGATCACAACTCAACAACTGTTATATTGAGAGTAGTAATATACCGGTAACTGCTTTGTGCCTATTTAATTTGTGTGGGTATTTATTTCATTCATTATATTTTATTTCTCATACACTGATGAGCTTGCACTTTCCCAGGCATATCTCTGCAGTTCCCGGTTTTAGAGGAATGGACTAGTTTTCCAGTGAATAACACGATTTGCTTCCCATTTACTTCTTAAATATGACCATGAAATGAAACATTCTGAGGCCCCTATGACTCTAAAAAATCAGAAATGTAGCTTGACAGCTGAGAAGCGGAGTAGAGAAGTAGGTTTACTTGGCAAATGTTCGATAAGTGTAAAATGTCTGTAGAGCAAATGCTTAGTGTAGGATTTTGTGAAAAGAGGAAGTGCAGGGAGAGCTGACGGTGCAGCTAGTTGTAATAAATATGGGAAGGTGTTTTATTTCATGGAATAGTGCATTATTTCATGGGAGAGTGCTTCTCAACTAGTTTCCACCAACTTCCCATATAGAAGCTTTGTTACCAATTAAAAGGTGTCATCCAGTCATTTAATACAGGGGCTTTCTATACAGATTGCTCCCACGTATGTACGTATTGCAAAATGTGTTTATTATCAGCTGCTTTAAAGGTTAAGCACAAATACATATTAGTTTTTTTTTAAAGATGGATCAGTTAACATTTCTAGATATTAGTATTTCAGGAACCTGTCAGTATATCAGATTAGTCATTTTGGTTCAGTAATCTAAATTGAGATTAAAAGGAGATTCTGAAAAGACTCCAAAAGATGGCTGTACACAGCCTCATTCCACACTGGTTTAAATAATATAAATAAAATATTGCAGTTTACCAGTCCTTAAATCCTGCATTATTTATTTTTTTTGCATATTCCTTATTTATTGGTATTTTGCAAAAATAGTAACAGCCTTCACAAACTGTATGTCACATCATGTATGAAGAAAGGAAAACCAAAAGAATATAGTCCAAGTGGCATAGATATTAGGGTAGTAATCTGAATCAGATGATAGCAATTATTTATCTTTTTAAGGATAAAAACATTTTTTATTCAAATACAGAAATATCTGTTGATCTTCATAGTAATGTAGTGACCGGTGGGCTGAATGGGAAGCATAAAACAATGTTATTTTTCTTCTGTAAACTGCTAATCCCACCATGTAATTCCTGAACTCTACAAGTATTTAGTTAGTGGCTCTATGTGTGGGGAAACCAGGAGATCTATATATATTTTTTTTAAATTTTAAAAATAATAATAAATGTGTCTGCTGATCAAATTACTTACCTTTGTGCTTTATTGGTTTACTAAGATTTACCTGTACACAATTTACATATTCAAATTTACTAACCAACAGATCGGTCATTTTATACAGCCAGCCCTATGATCCAGATGCCCATGCCAGGCAGTGATATTCTTGTCCTTTATGACATGACTTGGTCATAAAGACTTCTCCACCCTTTGATTTGGACAGTGAAGGAGCAGCAACATGTATTGAGTCATCTCTCTGCTCATTCTGTTCTTTCCTTCTGCCGGTCTATATCCTGCCAGAACATATGCGTTGACGCAAATCTTGATTGGCTCCGCTCCCAGTCTGTGTTCTTCTTGTACAGGATATACTGTAAAGCAGATTGTGTAATCACATACAAGATGAACTTAAAAATCTTTTTTAAGATTTCCTAATAAATGTACAACTACAAAATGCAGAATTCACCTCTGTATGTACAGTTATTGTAAGCTGCATTGTTCTGTACTGCGCACAGCTGCCAGTTACCGAAAGTTTAGGGACACAACAATTTTACCCACACAGGAAACATTTCTTGCTATGTATCAACCATGGCAACCAGCAAAATCTAAAGTGTGGTTAGGTCGAAAAATCTAAAGTGTGAAAGACAGTAAATTAAGGAACCATGAAAGAAAAGTAATGTATTAAAATTGAGAAAATAAAGAATGCACAGCAAACACATGGCAAGCACAAAACGTTCAAAAGGTGATTTTCTGATGAAATAATCAAAGCTAATGATGGGTGAATCGATTTATCTAATTGGACTTTCAGTAGGCATATGGAGATAGACATAGACAACGGCAGAGAGACCTCCATGGCAACAAGCAATTCTATATATCACAGTGGAGGCTTCCAACGCTTATGTATGTATCAAAGATGGATAAAGAATCATATTAGCATATTCTCTAAACAGGAAAGTCTTTTTTTAAGTTAGAATGCAAAAAGTTCAGAAAAAAAAACATCAACTTTTGAGGATGAAGAAGAACATTAAATTAGGTACCGATGCAATACATTTTGAAGGATTGATAGGTAATAGATGATCAATACTGTTAATAGGCAAATTTACTTACAGATCTACATATTTATGTAGTGGTGTTGAGCATGACTGACTTTCTATATCACCAAATAGGGTTTGCCAATTTGATAGTAATGTTTTTTAAATACCCTGATCACTAGATCTAATGAGATCAGTGCTATTGAAAAATTATAGTTGTGTATCCGTGAGACACACATGCCGCTTTTAACAGATATGCCATTCAAATGAATGCAGTTTCTGATGACTACTTTATGGTGATACAGAGGAGTGATCAAAGCATTGAGCACTTTGTACAAAATCTGATTAATAAATGGGTTATAAAGTATTGATCAGATTTTAAAAACTTTAGAAGAGAACTGGAAAACTGTTATCTCATCACCACTTCTATTCTATTATTCCTATATGTACTGGTGATGGAGTCGCATATATTATTTGGGTGGATAAACAACTGTTTCTGAACAAAGAGAACAGCGGGGTCAAGGGACCTCCACTGTCCACCTATGACAGGAGTGTCAAACTCAAATACACAATTAAAATTAAAACCTTATTCTGAAATTAAAAACTTATACCAAAGTCGGAGGCCAAACTTGAAATTTATTGAAAAAAATTGAGGAAGTTTACTACTTCATTCACAACTAACAAAAACAAACCCCTCTGCACACGCTGTAGGGTTAAAAAGACTCATTTCTATCTATCTATGCAGCCTGTGTGTTGTTCATCCTCTCACATCACAAGTTTGTCTGACACTAAATATTACATCATGCAGTCTCTAATGGATTGAAACAAACACAATGCCTCTGGTAGTAAGGCACCATGTGATCATTGCCTAGGCTTTGTGTCATATGATGGGAGTAGTTGAATAATGTCTATGTATTACATGTATTGAAATGATGATGTTCGGTGGTAACACGGGCGATCGGGCCAGATGTAGTTCATTTTCAGAATTCTTTTTGGGGGCCAAAAAAAAAATGACCTTGAGGTTCAGATTTGGCTCGTGGGCCAGAGTTTGACACCCCTGACCTATGAGATGGAAGTGTTTTTTAGTATAAGGTAAAAACTCCTAAATTGTACCTAATATCATATAAGAGCATAAACCAGGGGTTGGATTTTGGTACAAAAAATTTTTTTGACTTTTGGTGAAAAATGAATTAATGGATTTACTGATGTCTATTAGAGATATCCTTAAACTGTGTGCGGATTCTGTCCTGAATTTGAGGAACCTTCCATTTTCCCTGCATCCAGACTGTATATAATAATGCATTGGACAAAATCATTGAAGATCAATACATAGGGCATGTGACCTCTGCAAAAGGGGATTAACATCCAATCTGTACTTTCCAAAATTGTTCAGCTGATACCTAGGCTTATAGCTAGATTGTTGTTTATCATGAAATCTTGGAACAGCAGATGCACTGAAGTCTACTGTTATTTTTAGAGAGCTAGGTTGATGTGTCCTACATAATGACGAAAATTATTAAATGACTATAAAAACTGAAATCAGCAGAACAGACCAAAAAGAAGATTACACCGTACTGAACCTAAATCGGAGCTTTAAACAGTGAATGACTGAACGGTAATGTGTCAGCACTGTTAAAATCCATTTGAATCCTAAGTGATGTGTTCTGGTTATATAAGTATATGGAAAGTTAGATCAGAGAGACATCTTTTGAGAATAGCTGCCTTGACATCCTTATTATCAATAATAAGCAGTTCTGTGAGTGTATCCTGTTTCCGATCTGCTGAAGTGTTGGATATATTAAGTATCTTTCTTGCGTCACATATTTTATTGTTGGCTACTTGAAGTTGCAGCGTTGTTTGTGCTGGGTAATGAGCTTTGAGAGTGACACCTTCTAATCCACTTTCCAGTATGGCTGTTTTTCAGAAAGCACAGAATTCCTTCTGATTAGGCCAGAGAAAATAGAATAATTGTCACTTTCGCAGATTCAGCTTAGAGCCAACCACTTGATGAGAAAATAATTGAATTCCCTACTAAAGTTTCAAGAGATCGGAGAAAACAGGCATTAGGGTACAGATGTAGCAGATGTTGTTTTATTTTTATACTGTGCAATGCAAATTGCTGTGCAACATTGCATACAATACATAAGCCCTGCTTGGTAATTGTGTATAGGGCTAAAACGTAAGAAGATATATGGCTTTGGGTATATAAATAGTTGTGTGTGTTTGTGTCTGTATATCTAAATCTAAAAAATATGTCCATATTCTCTAAATTTGCAGACTGTGTTGTGTGAAACTGTGTCTTTAGACTGTATGAAGGCATATTGGTCAGCTATCAATATTTGCAGTCCATGTATGTTTCTGGTGTTTATGTGGCTTTTTTTCTCCAAATGCTTCAGTTAGCTTTTGGAGAAGGTCCTTCTGCACACAGAGGATGCCAAAGTGTGCCCCAACAACGCTCTCTAAGCCCTAACTAAGGCAAATGAGGCATGCGCATTCGCATGGACAGTGAGCAGTCAAAAGACGTTTTAAACTTTACTTGCAAAGTGCCTTTGAACTTGCTATCAAATTTAAATACACCAGGAGGGTCAGTTCCACACCTCACAACCCCAACATATCGCAACCCCCTATCACTCTGTACTCCATAGCCTTTTTTCATCTTGTAGTGTTTATTGCACTTGGTGCAGGAGTTCTTGTTTCTGTTCTTTTAACAGATCTTTAGTCTTTGTTGTGATATTTACTGACCTTTAAAAATGAATAAGTTTAGCTAGATGCTTTTCTAGAAGCACAGAATTGAACTGGGTATTAAAGTTTTAAAGTAAAGACAACAGAGGATGTTGATCCAGGGAACATTCAGTTGTCTTGCGGATTGGGAAGAATATTTTTCAGCTGTTCTGGGGTTGACAACCTCAACCTTGCTTCATTACTCAAAATCTCATTGGCCTAAAACAAGCATATGCGCATCTAGTTCGGAGATCTGATATACACATGCCTATTCCAGATTAGTATCTTACTGAACAATAAAAGAAGAGTAAGAATGAGCCCCACAACCTGCCCTAAAATATGCCAGCAATTGCAGCTTCCAAACATTTCACTTGAACGGTTCCCTCTGATGAAATTCAGGGCCAGAAATATTTCAATGATAAAATAAAGATGGCTTTTTCTGTATAGGCCATGGGTCCATGACACTGAGAAACCACTAATAGGAGGTTGCCCAAAACACAACTTCTCATTTTTCTCCACACTGAAATAACATATCACACAGCCTGCCCCATCTACAAATTGAAATGTAGTATTCATTGAAACTCGTTCAACCGTAATAATTTGATTTGAAATAATGCATCATTCTATTATGATGTCTATATTGTGCCATTAAAAGAGGTCATAACGCTCCTTGGAATACGTCTTGTAGAACCTAGCCATGTGGAAAACAAATTTAAAGGATTGGCCCATGAAAATTAGCATAATATATACGGATAACCTAAACGCAGCACACAGGGTTTCGGCATATTGTGTTTATGAGCATATTAATCTGTACTGTGGTAGGCCAAGTGAATAATTAGAGCTGTATTACCGGGCCTTTGTTTAATACAGTTAATACATTATTTCATGTTTCTAACAAATGGATGATATTATAGTATATACAAAAGATACTCACCTATTTTATCTCATACTGACACATCTATTGAACAGTGGTGCCATCACTCATATAGTATGTGTTATAGACTAAAGAGAAAACACTCTCCAATAGAATTGTTCTTTTGTAATTTATGTGCAGAACATGAATTAATTACAAAGCCAGTAAAGTCTGTAACGTGTCAATGTAACAATGGTTATAATACACATTCTGGAGGAGTGCATTGTTTTCTTTTTTCAGTTTGCAGAACGGGGGTGGGAGTGGGTCATTACTACAAATCTGAGAACTGCAAAAGATATTAAGCATCCCTGATTTTTATATACAATGGTATATATGTCATAACAATTCAGTGGGTCACAGGATAGAGCATTTGCTAGCATTTGCAAGTTTGCCATGTGATAGGTGGCCATTTGTGATTTAATTTTGTAAAAAGTTCAGAGGTAAAGGTAATGGATATTAGGATCACTGCTAAACTGGTGTTTAATATGATCTTCATTCAATGTTATTCTGAGAGCCAGTGGATTCTTTGAAATTGTCCTTATTGACATGGTGTAAAAATCATATTTTTTAGAGAGCTCGGTAGCTCAAGCTGAAATCTGCACACAGACTTCAAAACAGTGACTCCTCCCTAACTTACCTGCTCTCTACTCAGAAAGTAGAGTTTTAATTAGAGACAGGAGAACTTATTTAAAAAGAAATAGTCATCAATCAATTAGGTATCAGATCGCCATCACATTCCTATTGCCATTTTTATAATGCCTAATTTTCATGATGGTAATCAGTACTTTGATCTCTGTACCAATTTGCACAAAGTGGCAATTATAAACTCTATTCACTTTAAATTAGTAACAAATCATCATATTTGGAAGTGGATTACTTGGTCCATTCACTTTCATAGTGAATGTTACTTTTGAAAGTAAAAGGGACAAGTCACAGCATTTAAAACAAAGCATTGATTTCCACTGCTGAATACACAATCTTGCCATCTGTATAGTAGCTGATTACACTTTACAAATACAGCAGTAAATTGCTAATAAATAGTACTGATCACCAGCTTAGTTATAAACTTGTATACATTTGTGAACAGGTTGGGCCACTTTTGTGAAGGAAGCAATCATAATAGTGCCATTATTTTACAAAAACATTACTCAAAATGGTACACAGTCCACAAAAAATTACTTTTGTGACAATCCGATGGGTCGTCACTTGATAAATTGGTCCCAGGGGGGTCTAACAAGGAATAAGCTTCTATTGAAATCTCCTAGAGTTCACTATAAAGTATGTGTGATAAGTGAACACCATTACTTATAAATTAATGTTTGAAAGTCAGACAGTTTTTTAAATAGCAAAATCAAATATATGAAACATCACTTTGGATTATTTATACAACAAAAAAAGTTTTTTTTTGTTACATGTAATCCATCCTAAATTGATATTCTCCCTGATGGCAGCACTGCAGTCATACTATTAATAATCCATTCTATATGTAAAAATTGCACTTCTCAATGGAGAAATTCTTTAGTAAGCAGGTGTCAATACTGAAAGACTATATCAATGCATTGTAGAATCTAATTTCCAAATAATACACACTTTACAAAAAAGTGAAATAATGATGATGATAGCCAATGCATCTGCTTTCTGCAGGCAAGCATGGCTCCCACAGCACACAGCGCGATATTGTTTTTCCGTAAATGACACCACTTAACAGTGATGTGACTGACATTTATTCCTTTGAAGTTATGATTGCCGCCAGAACGCCCTTCTCCTGTAAGTTTACGCTATTAATTCTGTGTATTAAATAAGGATCAGCTGTCAGCTTTAGAAAAAAAATGAGTAATTTTGTTAAAGCATTCACAGAAAAGCTCAAACGTCTTGGTTCACTATCTCAAATCCCTTGCTATTACATCTGACAAAGCTTTTTGTTTTCTATTTAAAGTTTTATAGCGTGTCTCACTGGAGGCATATGCTTTAAGAAATTAATCATTACATAAATTTGTGTTCTACTGAATATAGGATTTAGACCCGTATAAATAAATTATGCTTTTTAATCAGTCTTGTACTTTCTTTCATTTCTTACAAGTGAATTAGGTCTGTCTTTCTGAAAATACATACTTATGACAGATATTTAATTTTGGGCTGTTTGAACTTTTTTTTGCTGTTAGAAAATAGGCCTGGGTAATCCCTATCCAGCAGGAAACTGTCTTTTATCTTCAGCAATTTTTATCTATTGCTATGTTTATCAGTGGAAGAATTGATGGTAGGCAAACTGTATGAGGTCCTCGGTCTATAGCCATTATCAAAGACTTAGCATCGATCAGGCAAAAGGTAACCATTAGGAACGATGGACATTGACTGACAGTTGTAACTTGACAGATTTAGAAATTACATTTGCAAAGGAAACTTTATATATA